>NC_135657.1:117144364-117486864 GCF_964188315.1 Podarcis muralis | reverse complement strand
GAACGCCTTGATTTCAGTGGTAAATAAGTTTTCTAAAATCACACCATATGATGGGGAGCATTTGGGGCACAGGGTGGCAGTGCTGAGCCACTGAAGAACTGGAGAGAAAGTCAATGGATCAATGTAGAACTGCAGCCAAGCTTTGTTTTGCTCAAACCTAATTCCTGTACAGTGCCTAGTGGTGAGGTGTTGGGATTGATTGATTGATTGATTGATTGATGGATTTGGTGCATTTCTTTTCCAGTAAATTCTTCTTGTTATTGCGCTCCATCTGAATTCCAGCCTAAAGGGACATCACATCCCTGACTTGGATATCTCAGGCAGGGAATGCTGGCCACTATCGGATTTGGAGAGGGAAATGGCAGTTGTTTATAGCTCAGCTACCGCCATGATTTACTGGAACGGGCACAGATCAGACAAGGGTTTCTCCTATCTCTCCTGTTCAGTCTCAGTATTGGAGTGCTGGCTCAAAAAGTGCACGCAGATTCATTAATCTAAAATAAATCCAAATTAGGGATTAATGAAGATGAATAGGGGGAAAAGGAATATTACAACATCTAAACAGAGAGACAACAGGATTCCCTATCTTGGCATTTTAGTGGATAATAAAGTTAATAAATTAATTGAGCATAATTTAGCACCAGTTAAAAAATAGTCAGAGGTAGATGAAATATCCAATGTGAGTTGAGATGAAACTTCTGCAAAAGTTTTTGTTCATGCTTTTAGGACGTCCTTGGTTAGTTCCGCAGACAACCCTGTATAAAATACAAACAATAGCAAATATATAATTATAAAGTGACTCCCTAGGGCAAAAGCTAAAATAATACAGCAATAAATACTGTGCCAACTCCCTGGGGCCCTGAGTGCCTGAACACCCACAAAGTTCCCCATGAAGGGGCCAGGCACCCACAAATTTTGGTGCCAGGGCCATGCACGCTGCATGGCACCCACAGCCCCGGGTGCCCACAGTCGCAGGGCCAAGTTGGCACTCCTGCAAAGGGGTGCTTCTTCTAAATATTCAGAAACACCATGGTGCAGCACTAATAACTACAGCGTTACAATGTAATAACACTTATAGGCAGGGCCGGATTTAGGTTTGATGAGGCCCTAAGCTACTGAAGGTAATGGGGCCCTTTATATGTCCAGCTGTCCTTTGTCAACAGCAAATTGTTTTTTGTGTTGAGTATATGCTATATGGTAATTTATGGACCTAACAGGTATCTAAAGCCATTTGCACATGCAGAATGTAGGCACCCTATATATAGAAATGAGCAAACCAGTGATATTTTAGGGAGCAGGCTAGCAAGCTATTGCTTACATCATAAGAGCCTACACAACACAAAACACTGTTGCTGTATGTAGGTTTTATTTTACTTGTTTTTATCTTATATTCTGGAAATGTACATCCAGGGTTTTTTTCCTTTAAATTTTTTTGGGGCCCCCAAGGAAGTGGGGCCCAAGCTATAGCTTGTTTAGCTTATATGTAAATCTGGCACTGCTTATCGGGCATAATCGTATATTGAAAATTTGCCATAGGATTTAGTTTTAAACTCGGCTAGGCCAAGGAACAAGGTGTGATTCCACTATGACACATCTGCCAGCAGAACAACACAAATGCATTGGCGTCTGAGGGAAGGATGAGGAGGAAGAGGCGCAATGAGTCCTGCTGGGATGCTGCTTCACAAGGCATAGCCTCCCTGCCCTGCAGGCCTTTTCCCACCTGGCCTGGGAGGGCAGCACCCGGACTGACTCCAGCTACAAAAGCTGAGGCTGCTGAAGAGGCCAAAGACTATCTTGGTTGCCCCTTGGTGCAGACCCAGGTCATGGAGCCTGAGCTTCCACAGCCGCCATGAACCACCATTGGGTAGGTAGGACTGGCAGCAACAGCAGCAGCAAAGTTCTATGCTTTGGATAATATTTTATTCTCTTGCTAACCGTGCTGTTTTAAAGGTGCATTTTGTATTTGACTTCCTCTAGTAATGTTTTCTGCAATTTTTGGCTAGCTTTTCTGCGTTCAATGTGTCTTTTGCAGTTGACCTCCTTTGTAATGTTTTATTTTGAAACCTTGAATATTTTCATTTCCTGTTATTATGTTGCTTTGAACATATACTTTTTTTTTTTACTTTCTTCTGTAATGTTTTATTTGATGTTTTAATGTGTTGTAAATGGTTTTGAGGTATTTTTCCCTTGGAAATATAAAGCAGTATAACACTATCTCCAGATTTTTAAAACAGCGTTTATGAGTCATTATGAGCAGCACTCGGCCATTTTTCAGGACCAGGCGCTCTACCAAGCCCAGCACTGCACCCTGACCTAGGATTCCTCACCTTCCTTCTCCCACCCCTGTCACCCGATCTCCAGCTCAGCCACTAGAGGACAGTTGCTCACAATGGAAAATCCCTGCTTCTCATTCAGTCTGATTGGCAGCCTCTGCTGTGGATCAAGGTTAGGTTCAAAAGAATATCCCATCCCAAAGCTCAGGCCCATTTTTGTATCAGAGACTGTTCAGCCTTTCTGTTCGAACAAGGGAACTGACATGAACATTTCTCTCCACCATTGCATGCTGCTGAGATGGCTTTAGCCCAAGTCAGCAAGAGCAGGCATGCTAAATTTTCAGTCTATTGATCATTGAGCACAAACAGATTTATGGATCTATGGCATTTATACCCCACCTTTCCTCCGAGGAGCCCCAGATGTCATACATGGTTCTCCCTCTCCCCCATTTTATCCTCACAGCAACCCTGTCAGGTAAGTTGGGCTGAGAGTGAGTGACTGGCCCAAGGTCACCCAGTTTCACTTGATATGGCTGGTTTTTCATATCACTTATCACCACAATTTCTCCTGATTTATGCTAAGAAAAATATATTTTGGGATGTCTTAGAGCACTGTTTCTAAAAACATCCTAAGACCAATTGGAACAAATTGCCCCTGTCACATTTCAGCCAATGAATTTCTTTAAATGCTAAATTTACTGCTGGCACAGCTGCTTTAGCAACAGGTTGGAGCGTTCTCCAGTTTCGAGAGACAGCTTGTTTCAGCTCCAACCTTCTGTGTTGGTCACTGAGTATGTGTGGCTAACCATTCATTCATTCATTCATTTAGGTGTTTCACTTATACCCTGCTTTTCAGCCAAGAATGGCTTCCAAAGCAGCTTATAATTAAAAACATGCAAAATTTACACTACAATAGCAACTTGTAGTTACCCAGTTTAGGCTCTTCTCCTCTGTGCCTGTGGAGACCTGTGGCTGGGATATCTGGCTCTGAAGTCTCCTCATGGCCATTGACAGGGCAAGGATCTGCTCTGTGGGGTCTTGCTTCAGATCCAGCTAGGGTTGAATCCCATATTTTCTTTTCTCTGTCAGTTGATGACATCCCCCACATTCCAGGCTCTTCCCTCACAAGAGAGCAGGCAGAAGGAACTGTAGATGGACTCAGGGGGTGGCTGGTGATAAAAGTTCCCACCCACTGAAGAAGCCTTCCCAAAAGATTATTCCTTGGTCACATCTTCTCGGTAGTGGCGCCCGCCCTGTGGAACGCCCTCCCATCAGATGTCAAAGCGATAAACAACTACCTGACATTCAGAAGATATCTTCAGGGAAGTTTTTAATATGTGACATTTTTGTGTATTTTTCATCTTTGTTGGAAGCCTCCCAGAGTGGCTGGGGAACCCCAGCCAGATGGGCGGGGTACAAATAATAAATTATTATTATTATTATTATCTTTAAGGGAATTCATAACACACTATGGGGAATCAAATAAGTAGGACCTGCAGCAAAATGTTGCACTTCTGTATAGCATTCTATCCAGCCAGCCATGTCCTTTAACAAATTGCTCCATTTCTCCATCCTCCTGGTTTTCATGCCCACCCCCTGCCAACATTCAGTCAGGGAGTATTTTGCGGTCGCATAGCATGTGCAAATATCAATCATTATTATGCAAACCTTTGGGTTTCCCAGAGCCTACGGATGCAACTATTTTCGCAGTGCCACCCCTCCCTCGCCAAATACTATGTGAGGTGTGACAGTACAAACTCAAGAAGGCAACAATCTGGATTTGTAGTTGCAAATCACACACACACACAGCTACAGAGGGGGAAAGGCAGAATTTGGAGATAGTGAAGAGGGAAATGTGCAAAGGCTTGGCAGTCGTGAGGATGTGAGAGAAGGTGTAACAAAGAGCCTATCCAAAGTCTTCCTGCTTAGCTGGCATTCTCAAGGCAACATGGTTTCCATAATAAACAAGGACTTGGTGTCACTGCTGGATTTCTGAAAATAAATTAACACATTTAAGGACTAGTCTATCAAAATGAGGTGTTGCTGTATATCTGTGCTACTGTTGGTATTGTTCTCAAGCAGTAAACGATTTTCAGTGAAGCCAGGTTACATCTTGAAACACTGGAAGTATTATTGTCCTTTTGTCCTCCCATTTTCACCTGTTTGTCTCTCACACAAAACGTTTCCCCCCTTTGACCTTCTCTGTCCCAGCGGTACACGGTTTCGGTAATTCTGTACATTTGCCCGCTCTGCTTGCTGCCTCGACAGCAGCTGTATAAACCTCAAGAAGAACAGCTGCTGGGCACCATCGCCAATGTCTTGGGCCGTGCAAGAAAAAGCTCAAACCTTTTGCAGATTGGCATGCTTCTTAGAATGCTTGTTTCTAAAAAATAAAAACAAATACCCGAAAAGCTCTGTGAGTGTGTTTAAAATTAATTGCAGGGTCAGAATGATGTACATTTTTAAAAAAAAATGTGTGTCTGTGTGTCCCCCTTCTTTTGCATTGCGATGAGGTAATTATTATTTTTTCAGACTCCTAAAAGAGAAAGGAAATAGAAACCCAACAATTTAGTAGGAACTTTGGGTGGGTCATGTTTTAATCTTCACTTCCAGATGCATCCATAAATATATGTTGAGCCGCATTGGGAAGGATTATTAAATACATATGGTGTTGAATTCTGGAATCACACCTTCCATTCAATCACAGAATCGATTTTGAATGTTTAAAAAAGGGGTATGTATGCCTTTTAAGTAAAACCAATAAACCGATATCTTTATAATCCTTGAAGAAGCTACTTTCTTCATATTCTACCCAAATGACATTGCCAACCATGTGAATTTCATCCCTGCACACACACGGTGATTCACTGTAATGGAGGTGATTAATACAGCGTTGATAAAAACCGTGTAAACAGATGGGCTTAGTTCCTACTGGAAATCTTCCTAATTTCTAAGGCAAATCAAAGATACTTATACATCATTCTGAAAAGGCCATCTAAAAAGAGCAGCTGCACTAGGCCTCACGTTCCAAAAGAACTCTTAGAATTTGCATCAACCAACAACTGCTTCCACTCCCCTCACAAGTGTGCAAGCAGGTGTGGGACACCACAATTGCGCCAGAGCACTCTTGCTTCTGACCCTGTCGTGGGTCTGTATGAAGGAGCAAAGTTGTACAAAATTGACGCTGGGTTTGCATTAGGCAAATCAAGCACATTTATTTATTTTGCTTGATTGCCACTGCTTCTACTAGTTGAAAAGCTCCCCTCTTCGGATTTCTAAACACTTTCAAATCTATTGTTGTGTCCAAAAGAGCTAAAAAAAATTTGCTTTCTCATTAAAACGAAAGCAAATCACTAGGAAGCTGAATTCTGCACCAACACTACATTTTGTGGGGTTTCTACATTTTTTAATTAATTATATGCATTTTATGCAGGCTGGCAGATTGAACACAACTCTAACAGCCACAATAACCAAAGGAGTTCAGTAGCTGATACTGTTTTACAGTCTCTCTTCACTTTTCTTTAGAAGGTTTCATGCACACTTAATCTTGAGTGCCACCCAGGACCTGGGGTGAGATGCAAGTACTGAACCAATTGAGAGGAGTGACCACAGGGACTGAAGGTGGATTTCAGATAAAAACAGCTAAAACAACCAACAACAACAACAACAACAATCTTTATTACGGTCCAGAGACCCAACAAAACATTACAAATCAATACACAGTTCATACAGCCTACCTCCAGGTTAATCAAGCATATAGGGCTTGATATATTTAGAATATAGGGCTAATTTTTCTTGCAACCACCGATAAAAACTTTGCCAGCTAAAACATAGGGGGAATCATTTTTTTAAAAATCAATTAATCTTTTATAGAATTCAAACTGTATTAAAACCTATTTAAACTATACAAATAATTAGAATAAAGACAATGCTTTCATTAAAAGTAGTCAGTTCCCAAAAGCCTGTTGGAACAAGAAATTCTTCACCGGCAGGCGGAAGGACAACAAGGAGGGAGCCTATCTAGCTTCTCCAGGGAGGGAGTTCCAAAGTTGTCTGGGAGCAGCCACCACCGAAAAGGTCCTCTCCTACATGACTGTGAAGGTGGCCAGACCAAGAGGAGGGCCTCCTTTGAAGATCTCAAAACCCAGGCAAGTTCATATGAGGGAACACAGCATTTCAGATAGCTTGGACCTAAGCCACACAGCGCTTTATAGGTCATAACTGGTACCCACCATCTTAAAGAATTCAAATGTGAAATTGCTGATCTCCTAACAAAAAATATGTAATTTGTCCTTTCGAGTCCTATATTTGACCTTCTTCCTGCAGTCCTGACCCATTAGATGTAGCCGCCCACCTGTTCTGCAAAGAATTTCAGTCACGAGGAACAACGGCAGCGACTTTCATGAAGCAGCTCAGTGCTGACTTTGGATGGTTCCTTCACGAGATCAGAGACTGTGGTGACACTTATACATCAAGAATATGTACAGCAAGAGAGAGCAATGTGAAGTGGGAACTAATGTAAATATCTCATGTAATGAATCAATTCTACAGTAGAATTGTAATTGCAGTAAAACTGGCATTGCAGTTTTAGAAATCTGTGAAAACAATTATTTCAAATTAAGGTTAAACATTCATTGGTTGCAAGAAAAAAATAACTACAGTGCTTCAAGAGCATCTCAATTTTTTTCATAAGAAAGGTAACTCACATCCCAGATTTATAAAGTTATCTTGGAAATATCTTGGACACAGCATCTTTTGATGGCAAACCAGCAAATAAACCTAATTCATTCCAGAGACAACTAAATAACAATTTAGTTCTTGTTTTGTTAATGATGCTACAATAAATAAAAGGCAGGCAAAGGGTGAATTGGGATGCTCTGGATTTTCTTTCCAACCCCCAGCCATTGTTGCCACAATTACTATTAATTTAAACAGAAAAACAATACCTCATACCATAATAAGAAAGACAATGAGGTAAAGTGTTGCAGCTCAGTCTACTGGCCAAAAGTGGTTGGCTTTTTCTGATGATGCTTATAGTTATAGTTACTTATTTGGCTTACTGTACATGCTACGTAATAAAGATAGTCTCTAAGCAGTTTTCAAAAGAAACATATACACAAGCAATAAACAATAAAATAATAAAATAACATTTCAAAGTAACACAGTAAAATTCCAATAAAATTTAAAGCAAAAACTGAGCAGCACAATATAAAATTTCCCCCAGAAAGCTTTTCAGCTGCCTCCTTGTTCTTTCTCTTTCAACTGGACATTGACTGGACAGCCCTTCAAACATAGGCCTACCTTCTGTAAAGTAGGGCAGATGACCACCACTTTGTAAGCAAGCTCAGGAATTTTCTATGCCATTATTATTATTATTATTATTATTATTATTATTATTATTATTATTATTATTATTATTATTAACAATCATTGGTATTTCTAAGGTCTAGGACATAGGTATACCCCTGGGTCCCCTTGATAGCAAATGACCTTTTTTCTGTGACTACTAGAACTTGCCAGCACAAAAATGGCGGGGGGAGGTCTATTACCACTGGGATAGTTCGCCATTCATTTTCAGCTTTGTAAAATTGTATTTTGCCTTCTTGACTTATATCAGTAGCTTTGATAAGGCATGCAGAACATATGCTAAGGCATATCCGGGTATCCCTGTATTTCCAGGAACGTGTTGCCTTTGTACGTCCAGGCAGGGAGGACTGCAGCAATGTCATGTATGAAATGCAATCTAAAGAGGGTCCCTGCTCTCCCAGTCTAGGACAGCTGAAGAGCTGTAATTCAACCGTCCTCTGTGCTGCTGTCACTGCCAGTGATTGAGGTGGACAGGAGTTGTGGATACGGCTGCAGCCAGTAAAGGACGCAGACAGGTGGGAGGCCAAGTTAAGGGGCGGGTAAGAGCATCTAGTACAAAAAAGGACCGCACTGGCCTTTGCAGAGCAGTCTCAGTTGAGAGGAAGAGGAAGAGAAGAAGCCAGGGGGAGACAGGAGGAGGAGGAGAAACTGGAGATGACATTAGCAGCATGAAAACAGGGGAGTGTAGCAGAGAGGCTTGAAGAACTATGGAGCCGTTCCGCAGCAAGGAATACTGCAAGGAGCAGCAGTCTTTAAAGAAATTGCGAAGGGGTCAAGGATTCCACAGGAGAGAGGGGCAGAAATTTAGACAGATTTGAAGTAAAATACAAATTAGGAAGTGGCAAGCAGAGGGTGTGGATAGACTGGGGAAGAGGGGCTGGAAGTTGCATGAGAAAAGTAATTTTAGAAACAGGCAAGAGGTGAGATAATAGTAAAGACTGCACAGAATCTTTTTCTTTTTTTAATTTTAAAAGGTCATCAAGGTCTCTGAACAAAACCAGTTGTAAGAATTTTAAGTGTCTCAGGAAAAAATATCCCGGAAGAAGCAAACCTCTCTGTGTCTTAACACCCCCTTTCAAATGCCCCCTAACACCCCTTCCTCCAAATCTGGATGGTGAAGTGATGGCCCACCGTGCAGAACGAGATACGCACTTCAGGAAGACTCTGGTGATCTATGAGGTAATGTTTGAAATTTTCATATTTAACCTCTTCTTGGACTGTTATGCCAAATCATTGCTTCACTCTCTTTATTTGCACTAAGAAGTTTTTTTAAAGTGATTCTCATCAAAATGGAAAAGGCAGAACCGTATTTCACACATTATGCAATAGCAAATCCAAGTTTACCACCAAGACTCTCTAGATAGAGAACAGCAGCCAATCCTGACGCTCTGGCTAGGATTACGATAAGCATATTCCAACCACATGTTTGCTTCCTTCGTACTTAAACCTAAAATAAGTTGTATTTTTATTAATCAGGAGGCCATTTGCACAGGCCTTAGAGGTGGAGGAGGAAATCGGCACACCCCTCTTATTTAACGTTTATTACACGGCTTAACTGTATTGGGCTATGTCATGGGTGGGCAAACTAAGGCATGGGGGCCAGATCCAGCCCAATCGCCTTCTCAGTCCGGCCCGCGGATGGTCCGGGAATCAGCGTGTTTTTACATGAGTAGAATGTGTCCTTTTATTTAAAATGCATCTCTGGGTTATTTGTGGGGCATAGGAATTGGTTCATTCCCCCCTCCTCAAAAAAATATAGTCCGGCCCCCCACAAGGTCTGAGGGACAGTGGACCGGCCCCCTGCTTAAAAAGTTTGCTGGCCCCTATGTTGTGATCCACCCTGAGATCTTTGGGTGGAACATGGTATATAAATTCAATAAATAAATAAATGAAATAGATGCAGCTTGTCTTAGGACCACATAGTGAAGGACAGCCAGTTAATGTCTGTAAGTCTCCAGTGGCTCTTAGGATAGTACAGACAGGGCGGTTGCAGTCCTATGAACACTTACCCAAGAGCAAGATCAATCGAACCCAGTTGGATTTGGGTTCCAGAAGGCAGTACATGCAGAGCACATAGAATGTAAGATGGCTTGCTCACCATCACGGCCAGTGACCCTAAATTATGTTGCCTGCATGACAGAAAGTTTAGTCCACAGAAGTCAAGGGGAAACACAGTTTTTATGAAATCTTAGGACAATGAATGGTACATTCTATAACTAAAAGTCACCTTTAAAGAGAAGCAAAGGGACCCTCTCCATGATCTTGGGTTTGTAGGCCACAGTCACAATGGAAGAGTGTACAACATGATCACATCTGCAGTGTAGAATCTGATAGCTGTGACAACAATATTGAGCGCTTCCGCGTAGAAATATTTTAAAGAAAGATTTTAGTGTTCTCCTGACTGAAAACGAAAACCTGAAAATGCGGAGTTTATCTGCTAAACAATGTGAAATTACAAGGGGTTGGGGTACAACTTTATTAGCCAATCGGTTGTGTTTCTTCACTCAGCAAAGATGTAATAACGCCATAGGGATGCTAAGGGTAACATCCTTTGCAGGTTTACTTATAAGTTAAATGTACCACTGTATGCTTACTCCCATGTAGGTATGCTCTGCCATTTTCCCTGGGAAAACCCATGGTTTTCTACTGAAAACAGCAATCAGATTTTCTAGAGATTAGTTCCAATTCAGCAGTAAAGAATGTGTTTTCCAGGCAGACACAAAACCACTCTGACTCATGCCTAGAAAGCACAGGAAAAGTGAGAAACTGCTTTCTAGGTACCAGAAAAGCAGAAATGTAGACAAGCCCTGAGTCTTGGCTTGGCAAACATTGTGTTTTCAATAATCAATGAGTAACAACATTATTCACTGAACCATGACACATAACATTAATGAAAAAAACACCCAAATTCACCTCAAATCCCAAGCATGAATTTATTTTTTGTTTTTATTTGTTTGCAAAGCTACATGCTTTTCTTTCTTGCTTTCTGGACATAGCACTTTGAGTAGCACTTTCAAGCGCTAGAACTAAAGGACCATATCTGTTTCAGCTTCTTGCTAGGCATTAAGCCAATTAAATAAATTGTAGCTGATCAGTCAAATGAATTTTAATGTATTAATCAGTTAACATTTTCAATGGAAAGCATATTTTGTTTTTAGAGAGTGCATTAATTCTTGTCCCACGATCACCATCTTAAATGGCAGGTGTTATTAACCTCCAGGGGGCTCAATAACAGCTGTCATTTACACTTCTTGAAGTCCTTGCCTTAAAAAACAATTCCCGTTTTTCATTTAGTTTCCCGACTGAGGGCAAATTATTAGTATGAAAAAGTTATTAATCAATTACCCTAAATTTATATATTTATTGCTGTAAGCCGCTTTGAGACCTAGATGCTGAAAACCAAGAAATTAACTTTTCAAATAAATATTATAAATAGACATTCTCTAAACATCAAAGCCTTCCGTCTTGTACCTAAGGAAAGGTTTGCCAGTCTCTGCCTGCAATATTCACGGAAACTCAAAGGCTCCTCCTCATGAGCTTAGCATTCTACCCAGGGCAGAGTAATAGTTGGGGCAGAACATTTTGGTGGCATTCTGACTGAAGCAGCAGAGGCTCAGAGGAAATTGTGATTTGCATCATATTTAAATTCTTGCTTACAGGTTTTAGGTAAATCCTCCAGTGCAGCCTCCCACAGAACAGTGGTTCCCTTCTGTGGTGGCCGTGCTGTATTCTTGAAGTGCCCACATCAGTAATGCTCCGCTAAGCCAACAGACATAGATGGTGCTCAGACGCCCATTACCTGTGCACTCACTGCACTGCAGCCTTCACGGGACATTATCCGAAATGCATGTGTATCCTGTACTTTGTTACAGCATCCTATTGTTTGATGTGTTGTTTCTGAAACCAGCTTCGCACTGATTGGAATCCTTAAGTCACTACTAATTTGTCTCATGGACGTGGGTGGCGCTGTGGGTTAAAGCCTCTGCGCCTAGGGCTTGCCGATCGAAAGGTCGGCGGTTCGAATCCCCGCGGCGGGGTGTGTTCCCGTCGTTCGGTCCCAGCGCCTGCCAACCTAGCAGTTCGAAAGCACCTTCGGGTGCAAGTAGATAAATAGGGACCGCTTACCTAAGGTAAACGGCGTTCCGTGTGCTGCGCTGGCTCGCCAGATGCAGCTTGTCACGCTGGCCACGTGACCCAGAAGTGTCTTCGGACAGCGCTGGCTCCCAGCCTATAGAGTGAGATGAGCGCACAACCCTAGAGTCTGTCAAGACTGGCCCGTACGGGCAGGGGTACCTTTACCTTTAACTTTAATTTGTCTCATCTCTAAGGTGTTTGTCGCTTAGTGTTCTTTCATATTATAATTCCAAGTTCCATCAGTATTAAAAGCAGTCCTGGTGATAAGTCTTAGGCTTATCTGTTTTGGGTCCAGCCTTATCCCTCAACACTGCACTCAGCTGGTTTTACATGGGGCGGCTGCAGTGGCAAACACAAAATACTTTTACTTCTCTGTGATGCTTTGCTGTACAGTGGTACCTCTGGTTGCAAATGGGATCTGTTCCGGAGGCCCATTCGCAGCGTGAAAAGCCCGCAACCTGAAGTGCCATATCTGTGCAGGTGCACAGCGCGATTTGGTGTTTGTGCGCATGCGCGAAGCGTGATTTAGCACTACTGCGCGAGCGGTGAAACCCGGAAGTAACCCTTACCGGTACTTCCAGGTTGCCGCGGGACGCAACCTGAAAAAACATAACATGAAGCAAACGTAACATGAGGTATGACCCCCAAGCCAAGGAGATAAGCAACTATACAACCTTTAGAAAACATCTGAAGGCACCTCTGTATAGAATTTTTTTTAATGTCTCAAGTTTTATTATGTTTTTATATATGTTGGAAGCTGTCCAGAGTGGCTGGGGCAACCCAGTCAGATGGGCATGGTATTATTATTATTATTATTATTATTATTATTATTATTATTATTATTATTGAATAGGACGTCCCTATTTTCATTGGATAAATGTTGGAGGGTATGTTGTAGTATTTAGGAGTAGCAGAAGTGAGTTGGAGACAGGTGGCCATTTTAGGAAGAGGCTGTAACGGCATGTAGGTGGCATGTAAAGTAATGGATTCTGACTAGGCAACTTGTGAGGTAAAAGGGCCCATCAGGATCTAATTGGTGGCCTTCTCTACAACCCCAAAGCTATATTATTGTTTAACCTACTTTTGCCACCCTCTGTTACATACAGTTATGCTAAGGCAAAGGTTCCTTCAACCACCTATGTTTTGGACCAATGTCAGCGTCACATTTATTTCTAGTCAGTTCACTGTCTGGTGCACTGATTTATAATAAACAGTTAAATTAGTCTATTAGGAGTGCATGTGAAAAAATAGAAATTTGTTTTTTTCTCTCTTTTTTAAAAAGGTGGCTGACCTCTGTTAATATCATTACTCTGCTTTATTATGGGTTTTTTTCTTTTCTTTTTTGAAAGGAACTGCAACTAATGTTCTCAATACAGACTGCATTTTAATCACAACTATATCTGAGAGTAGGCATTTAAACCTTTGTCCACATTGATTAGATTAGTTTTGCTTATTTAATTTCTATTCCGCTTAATATATTAAATATATATCTAAGCAGTGTACAAAACACTGAAGCAACAGTTAGCATTGGTCCTCTCTCCTGACTTCCCTTCTGAAGTGTTCCTGCCACTGGCCTAAATCTGGGACTGAGTAACAAAGCATGAGATAATTTCTAAAGGCAAGACAGCTTCAAAAAGGTTTCCCTCATATTGGTTTCAGGAAGAGTGGGGCCCTACAAGTCACAGGCAAGAACACCACACTGGATGTATTAAGGGGAGTAGTGACATAGCAGCCATTTGAAAAGTTCAAGAAAAGTTTAAAGCAAGAATAGGACAGCATGCATAGACTAGACCCTTTCTGCTGTTGCGTAGTCTCCAGTCCCAGCTTGTGGTAGGTCCTTCTTTCAGAGAGCCATTCCAGACCTTCTGAGTGTACCTCGATTCCCTAACTGAAGTTCATTACTGGCAATCAATACTTCCCTAGTAGATATCTCAAAGGATTGTTGGAGTGCCTTAAACATCATGGCTGAGAGAGCAGAGATGGAATCCCTGCTCCCCCAGCAGCTAAGTGTATTCTTGGAGAGCCAAGCCATACATTCAGAAATCACTTTGGACAACAGGTGGACAACTGCCTGTTTAAATGCTCCTCCATGCAGATAATAACAGCATATGGTGTACATGAGGGAGAACTCAGTGTGTTTCAGTAAAATGTGAGCTTCATTCATACAGGGATTTTTGCAGCGGGGGCGCAGGTGTGTGCTTCCATGTAGAAAAGCTTTCACACACGTATTTCTTCTACCAACAGTCTGAAATGATATAGTTGCAGCAGTCGCCTTACATTCTCTTTACAAACTATTGCTAATGCGTAATTTGAAGTTGTTGGGTGGTTGTTAAAATCATGTAAGTCTCCACTAAGTCATCTGGAGCCACTTCTCCAGGGGCTCTTGCAGGATAAAGGGAAAGGTACACATAAGTACAGGTTATTGGGTTGGCACAGGTGGGTTAAGCTACATTTAAATTCAGCGGCTTCAGGAATTTCAGTTGTGCAGTCCCTGTGCACAACAGCTGACTATTCTAATCCCGTGCATGAGCTATTGTCTGTTGCCGTCCTTCAAATGTAAGGTACCATACTGCAAGCACATGCCACCAGACTCAAAGGATAGCTTTCAAACAGACAAGCAAGTGCATAAACTTCTGTTTGGGTACAATCACCTAGTTCTAAAATATCTCCCAACGTTAATGGAAAAATCACCACGCTTAACAGTGTAAAACTGAAACAGCTGCTCCTATCTGTCTCCTATCGTATCTTAAATGCCAAGAATGGACAGATGTGTCACTCTATAGCTCAGAGATGATTGGGTTACTGTCATCAGATCAAGCTCAATCCATTACCCATTAAACACCCTCTGTTACACATTTATTTGTGGGTCAGAGTTCAGCTATGACATTACCAGACTCTCAGGCCCATCTCCATTTCTTATCTGCTTGTGCTGTTGTTTTTTATGTACTGAGCAACCTCTTCCCAGTCCTAAGAAACAGGAAACCTCAGAGTCACACAAGTGTGTTCATGTGCAAAATGTAGGATCATGGATACATGAAGATAAGGAGAAATATACAACAGCAAAGTTTTCTTTCAGTAGACACTGAGTTTATTTTTCTGATTAAAGGGGGATACATGTTTTCACACTCAATGGAAAGCTTTTGCATAAGAGTTAAACGAATTATACCTTTCTCATAGGTAAGAATGTACCGTAATTTTAAGACATAGTATTATGGTAGGTACTGGGTAGTTACCCATGCTATTTTTGTAGAAAAAGAGGTGCCTATGAACACCTCCCTTGTTTCTTATAATGGCAATGGTCACTTAAGAGGTGCTGGAACTGAATTCCAGTGAGTTCTGGCTGGGAAAAAACTCCGGCAGTTGCACAATAGTATTCAGTTCAGACCTTTTGTTGGTTGAAGTGGAAGGAAGCGCAAAACAGCCCCTGAAGTTGTAGCCATCTAGCAGAGATTTTCTAATTGGTGAGTTTGTCCTCTGGCCAAGGGAATGTGGCTCTGACACCCTCTACAGCCTGCTGTAACAAATTTGCAAGGCACTTTGCGGACAAAATCTCTCAGATTCCAACAGAGGTTGACATCACAGTGGAGGTGTCCAGAGGACAGTCCGTTCCATTTGACTGGGTCACTTTTGGTTATTGTGGCTTGAGGATGTGGAACAAGCTGCTTGAGGAAGAGTGGACTTCCTTGACCCCTGCCCATCTTCGCTTCTCTCAGAGCTAGCCATGGTGAATTGACTGGGGAGACCCAGTAAGTGATTAATGCTTCACTGGAGGAATGGGAGTTTGTATCTGCCTGGAAGGAGAAGGCAGTGCTTCCGCTACTTAAGAGGGCCTCCTTGCACCCAGAAGTGTTACATAACTATCAGCCCATGGCAGATGTCTCCTTTTTGAGCAAGGTCCTTGAGAGGGTGGCAATAGCCCACCTTCATATATGTTTGCAGGAAACTGATCACCTGGATCCATTGCAGCTTGGCCAGGCCATTGCACTGAAACTTTCTTGGTCTCACTGGTTGGTGACATTTGAAGGGAAGGCGATGGAGAGAGTGACCCTGCTCGTTCTCCTTAACCTATTGGTGGCTTTTGATACCATTGCCTATGGTGTCCTTCTGCAGCAGACGTTGAAGTTGGGAAGTTGAAGTGGGGGGCATTGTACTTTGGAGGTTCTGCTCCTATCCCCAGAGCCATTTCCAGAAATAAGTTGTGTGAGGGTCACTGTTCAGCATGACAGGAGCTGCCCTGTGGCATCCAACAGGGTTTCATCTTGTCCCCGTGATTTTTAACATTTATCTGAAATAGCTGGAAAGTATAATCAGTAGAACTAGAGTGAGGTACCACCAGTCTGCAGATGACATCCAGTTCTCTCTCTCTTTCTCTCTTCCATCTGAATCAGTAGAGGCAGTTGAGGTGCTAGATTGGTACATGGAGGCAGGGATGGCCTGGCAGTGGGCCAATAAATTGAAGCTGAATCCTGCAAAGAGAGAGGTGTTATCTATTTGGAGTTCCCAAGTTCAGAAGGTGGGAAGGCAGCCTGTTCCAGATGGTGCTGTACTCCCTTGGAAGCAGCAGGTCTGTGGCTTGGGAGCACTCTTGAAGCCAACATTTTTGCTGGAAGTTCAGGTTGCATTGGAGTGTCTGATTTCACCTCTGGCTAGTTTCTTCTGTCCCTTTTAGACAGAGAAGACTTGGCCGCTGTATTCCATGCTCTGGTGCTTTCTAGACTGCATTATTGCAGCATACTCTAGTTGCCTTGAAGACAACTCAGAAATATCTACAGATCCAAATGCAGCCACCAGATTACTGGCTGGGGTTCCATTTAGAACTCGCATGACCAGCTGCACTTGTTACCAGTTCATTTCTGGGCCCTATTCACATTCGTGTTTAAAGCCCTAAATGACTTAGACCCTAAATATCTAAAAAGCTAACCCCTTTCCTACAGACCGTCTTGTGGGTCAGCAGAGGCCCTCTTTGTAGTTCCACCACCAATGAAAGTTTGGGGGTGGATACCCAAGAGAGGGCAATCTCTGCAGCAGCCACCAAGCTGTGGGATTCCCTTCTTACAAAGTCATTCATTTTTCATTGTATGCTGAAGACACACTTCTTTACTTTGGCCATTAACACCTGAGATATAATTTTCTCTTTGGTGTAATTCATTTCAGTTGTTTATAATATTGTATTTTTTAAATTGCTGTAACCCACCCTGGGACCTAATGGTGAAGGATGAGTAAGAAATCTAAATCATCACTGTCGTCTTTAGGACCTGTACAAAGCTGGTTAAATTTCACCGAGGCTTTGTTGAGATTCCTGCATTGCAAGGGGTTGGACAAAATAACCCCTGGGGTCTCTTCTATGATTTAAAGTCAAGTAGCTGGGGGTGTCCCTCCCCCAACTTTTTCTCTTAAGTAGAGGGGGGAAAGCCTTGCCACCACTTCAAGTGACTGTACGCAAAGCTGTCTAGTAAGGCTTCCCTCTAGCTGCTTTTGCATATGTATAGAAAACATGCAGTGAACTCGGTGAACAGTCACAGATTTCTAACTCGTGTGACCTCAGCCTTAGGCTTTTTAATGCAATCTGGTTCTGGGCTTTGCAACTGAGTATGGGACAGGAGCTGAGCGTGGGTATGAGAGGGTTGAGGAAAACAGTGTTAAGTGTGTTGCTAAATCCATCTTTTAACAACCCTGCATCCCAAACCAGATATCTTCTTGTGCAACAGAAGGATGCAGCCACACAAAGGGATGGAGGATTCCACAAACTCACCTGGCAAGGAAAGAGCTGGTGCTGGATGCGAGTGGGCGATGCAAAATTACCCAGCCAGCTTAGAAAGGGAAGGAAATGGATTCAGGTATTTGAAGAAAATACCGTGAATGATTGTGGGTGCAGCCCTTTAGCTAGCAGAGATTTCACACTTCAATAGGCTCTTCAAGCAAGCATTCCTCTTGGCTTAAAGTAGAAGTTAGTCACTCTGGGTGAAAGCCCCTCACATCCATGCACAGGTGGAATGGGCTTCCACTTCCACAAGAAGGTTTCTCTTTGCTCTTTTACCCCCTGAAGCCCCGTCCCCCATCAAGGAGAGGAAGTCCATTCCTGTACGACTTTGGATTCCACCCACTATGAGTTCCATAGGAAGACACCTCCAAAACAGTGAGAGTATCAATGCCTTAATTGACGTTGCTTTTGTGAAAACTAGATAATAGCATAAATAGTAGTTGTTTGGTTTCACTGACAGCAGTTTATAACACACACACATACACACACACACAGCTTCTTCTGCAGACCTGATGGCATATGGAGGTGGAGGGGGCAATTTAGATAAGGAACGAAGAATTCACCTTGCTATCTGCAAAAAAGCCCAAACCAGTTGGCAAAGCCCTGCATTTTCAAATTTAAAGAAACAGGATATCTAATTGCAGACCTCCCTCATTATATAAAGCTTAGACCTCAAACTCTGCCTATCCGTTCCTTCCCAGCAACCAGAACAAACATCGGACTGTTTCACATGATCACTTCATCCACTGAAAAGGCAACTCAACACTGAAGGGACTTTGATCATACTATCTTCTTTCAGCTGAAAGCTGCATTTCTCAGAACTCTGCCAAAAACATCTGAACCACGAAGAATAGTTTGAGGGCACATGATTCAGCTCCACTCCTGAAGGCAAGCAAGCCCTGGAGCTCTACACAGAGTATTGGTTTTCAGATACTTGAAGGTGGTTTTGTAGAGCTAACATTTCCTGACCAAATCAGTTTTGCAGATTTCTGCAAAACCAGGGAAGACCTGAAACTAGCTCTCAGCAATATGCCAGCACAGCTGCAATAGACCTAGGGGCATTTTGATATTCAAGTAATGCCCACCCTCCCACTCCTTGCAATGCCCAGAGCACACTTCGAAAGGTATTTTAGATTTTCTTGTGACAATGGGGAAATTTAGACCAATTGTCCCACAAATATTGTTGCCTGTGCATAGTCTGATTGTGGCTAGTAGACTGATGGGAACCGCAGGGACAGCAGTCTGAATCTCTGGCATGAGGGCATGGCACAAATCGATCGCGTCGGGATGCTACATGCACTAGTTCACTTAAAAACTGGATCCAGTTCTACTGCCACTTGCTGTGTGTGCATGAAAACTCAATTTTCTCATAGAATCTGAAGTACTTGGCACATGTGGGAAACCAGTATGTGTAACCAAAAAGGGTAGGTACCGATTTACACATACTGTTTCTTACCAATGTCAACAAAAGGAAGTATAACTATCACATTAAGGTGGGAGGGATAGGATCTGATGCACGGAGGCTGCTGCTCTATCACACTTAGTGACATCTGAAATCCTTTACACACTTATTTGAAAGTTAAGGGTATTTCCACATTAGCAGCTTAAAATGCAGCATGGTCCTTTCCTCCGCACTGCGTTTCAAGACACATTTGCACACATCAGAGGGTGGGGATTTCATCGCCTGAAGTGCACTTTGGCTTCCCTGCCCCCACCGGCCCTGCTTCTGCCTGGAAATTCTATTCTCAATCAAATATCCTTTATTAGGCATAGCAAACCACACATTATCAAACAGACACCATATACAAATTGTGCAAAATACGAGCTCAGCATAACAAGGTTTGTCGCAGTCAGATCTTTAACTCCAGAGGAAATCAGTTTGCATAAATAATACAATACAACACTACCACATCACCGATCAGTTAAGAATCACTAAATCTCTTTGTAATGGCCCAGTCTTTCTACATGGACAGCACTCAAAACTTCAGCCACTATTAAAGTAATTTGATCATTTCTGTCCGAAAGCAGGTCCTGAACCGTTGGTACCATAGAAATCAGTCTTTTGAGATGTAAGGCCTCTAATAATTGTCTTCTGGCATAAATGGCAAAATCACAAGAAAAGAAAATATGCTCCAAAGTATCAGGTTCCTGTTTACTACATTTGCAGAGACGCTCTGATTCTGGGAGAGCTAAATATCTTCCTCTCACTATCATCGAGAGAAACATATTAAATCTGGCTAACATAAACAGCCTGCACAATTCACGATTCTTCAGATTTGTCACGTATCCGAAATTCTATTCATGAAGCTGCCATCTATGTGTGCACGACACTTGTCTAAAATGATGCACATGCTCTTCTTAAGCATGAAGTGAATGTGGCTTAAGTTTTCCAGTTGGACTGAAGCTGGCTTGAGGAAAAACCAAGCCAACAGTGATATTTGTTGAGAAACTACAGGGACAATATGGATTGTGGCTAATATTCTGTGAATGTGGCTTCCAAAGCTAGCCATGGGAGTGCACTGGATGTGGAGCAAGCAGTAATGTGAACGTACCCCAACTCATTGGTATTAGTGGGACTTTCCTTATACTCAGCTTGCTTCTGAGTAGATATCTATAGAATAGCACTCTCAGTCTTGTGAAATTCAGTAAGATTTACCTCCAAATTGGCATGCATAAGATTTCAATCTTCTGAACAAAAATACTTTCTCAATAAAACCGAAGCGAATATGTTTTGGCTTCCTGCTACAAAGCGGAGAACAACAGATTTCTCTTTCTGAGATGACATGCTTCTTTATATCCCCATATGAATTATACTGCTATGGAATGTAAGGAAGTGTGTGGTTTCAAGAAGATGAACCACCTGAAAGGTCTGTCCTCTTTCACACAAACACATACCTGTTCATGGAGATGTAAGGTGTCCGTTATAGTCTGCTAAGGTTTCTGCACTTGCTCAAAAATCCAAAACTGCTTCCATTCACTGAAATGCATGCAATCATACTGCAACCTGTTAACAGACTCGTCCAAGATATTTTGAAATGTATTGTTTGATTTTGCTGACTTTTGAATCATTTCCCTTCGTACTACATAGCAAGTGCAAATTATATTTAACTGGTCTTTTTGCTGGCAAATTTCTAGACAATAACAATGGGAAGGGAACAATTGCAACTGGAGAATGGAAATGGTGGTTACATTTAGAAAGTGCAAAATGTGAAATCTCTTATTGCTGGAATCAATAGAAAGTCACCGAAATCAGACAGAACCAAAACATATAGCATAACATGGGTGCAATTGACCTGATAAATGTACCTGAGGGGGGACAAAGGTCCACGAAATGTACTTTGAAGAGAAGTGGCCATGTTTTATTAGCTCTGGCACATAAGGGTGTATATATGGAAAGACCAATGCTAAAGTCCTTTCCTGCAGGGACACATGATTAAGCTCCACGCCCAGCACCATGGGGTGCTATTAAAACTTAACCAAAGGCTTAGCCACACTTAGGCATGGTCTGCGCTTAAAAGCTCTGTGTCCGAGCACCTTTCAATTATTTATTGGCCCCAGAGCTTTTCCTGCAAAAACTAGCCAGAGAAAACAGCAGTCCAGGGAAAACCTAAAATGATGTTTGCTCTGATGGAGCAGTAAAGAGCTTTCGTGGGGAAAGCTCTGGGGAAGAAGAAGAAGAAGAAGAAGAAGAAGAAGAAGAAGAAGAAGAAGAAGAAGAAGAAGAAGAAGCAGAAGCAGCAGCAACGGCCAGGCAGAGCTGTGTCTGGAAAGAGTGGGGCAAACAGTATGTGGGGATAAGCCCTGAGTGGAGGAGGAGAGCTGGAGGAGAGGTCTGAGGTGCTCACAAACTTCTCATTCTCTGTAACACTCTGATACACTCCCTTATGTACGCACCAGCACACATGCAGGACTCTACTGAGCCCTTTGCCCATACACATTGATGAAGGATTTTTCTCAGATTTTTTTAAAACATGGTTCATATGTTTTATATTGGTGCTCCATTTGAAAAATGACACATTTGAACCAATTATATATGTTTTTATTTTGTGATCTAAAAGTACAGTGGACACTCGGGTTGCGAACGTGATCCATGCGGGATGCATGCGTGGGTTGCGATTCAGCATTTCTGCGCATGTACAACTGCCGAAACCTGGAAGTAACCCATTCCGGCACTTCCGGGTTTCGGCGGTCCATAACCTGAAAAAACGCAACTGGAGTGTCTGTAACCCGAGGTATGACTGTACCATCATCTATCAAACCATTACTACTCCAAATCTAATATGGCCCTTGGTTAAATAGTTCCACCTACCACATTGCACATACTTTTATTAAAATTTTAACCCAACTATTTGTGGGATCTAGCACAATATTAATACCTTTTGGCCCACGAACTTTCAACATGTCAGTTGGTTCTCTGTGTGATTTTCTCTTCAGGGACTTCCATAGAATTGTAGAGTTGCAAGGGACCCTGAGGGTCATCTAGTCCAACCCCCAGCAATGCAGGAATCCTGCCCACAGCTGTCCCTGGGTGGGCTGGTACCACCAACCTTCCGGTCAACAGCCAGACACACTGACCCTTTGCACCACTTTGATAGTTATCAGGAAATGTGATATGTGTCACCTCATGCTCTAGGGAGTAGAGAAGCAAAGCCTAGTGGATTTTCTCCTATGCCCTCTTTTGTATCTGGTCACTCTAGAACAGTCTTTAGCAGCTTCTGCCTTCTGGATATTTTGGGCTCCACCTCCTATCAGAGCCAGCCAGTATATCCATGAGCACCAGGTTGGGGAAAGCTGATCTGGAGAGGCTTCAACCCTGAGCAGTCGAACCTTGGAATAAGTGGAGATAAAAGAGCAGTCAGTTTGCTACAGTGGCAGAGGGTGGGGTGTGTGGTTCGCCCAGGGTGTCATCACTGGGGTGTGTGTGACAAAATGACAAAAATATGAGTATTAAAAAAAGGGGGGTTCGTGAAACTTTTTAGTTCAGTCAACAAACATCAAGAAATGCGGCTGGCACTGGGCACCACACACGTCTGCAGCGTGCCTGAGCCACATAGGGCTTGCATCTGCTCACCACCTCTCCCTCAGCCGCCCTACAACAGAGGGTGAGGCAGCGGAGAGGCTCCCCCTGCCCCCATGGGTGGCTCACCCCGCCTCTAGCTGCAGAATGCGTGCCCCGCACTGGGCACCCGAGCAGCTAGCTACACCGCTGGTTTGCTACTCAAATGTTAAAATGACAGTGACTCTCTGAATATTGATTCCTATGCCTCTACATGGTATAGGTAAATGTTCATAAAGAACATCTTCTAATACAAAGACCTTACTGAGGTCAGTAGAAGCCCCCCAGATGTCGGTACATCCCCATAGCTAACAAATGGCTACATTGGCTCTAGGAAAAGAGGAGGAGGCTGCCGGTATAGAGCAGGGGTCCCCAAAGTAAGGCCCTTGGCCGGATAAGGCCTGAGGGACTCGTTTATCCGGCCCGCAGCGACCCCCACTGCCTGCTGCCGCCACCCACTCTTACCAGCGCTGCGCTACGCAGCTGCTCACTTTCGGGTTAGAGGAGCACCAGAAATAGCTTGTGCGCATGCACAAGCGTTATTTGCACATGTGCAAGCGTTATTTCTGGTGCACATCCAGGTTGGAGGAGACCCGTGCACATGCACACAAGCTATTTCTGGTGCTCCTCCGACCCAAGAGTGTGCCAGAAATAGTGTGTGCACACGTGTATGGGCACACACTCCCCTGCCCTCCACGCGATCGGTGCTGGAGACACTGGTCTGAGGCTCAGTAAGTTTGCTGACCCCTGGTATAGAGAGTGTGAAACTCCCTGATTAAAAGCTTCTTTTGAGCTAGTTTTGCCAAGCTCCTGGTGAGCCGCACGCCCACACTCCCCTGGCATGCCACCTTGGTATCATCTCAAAAAATGCCTCTTTTGTCCTGCTTAAGGCATTGCCACGTGCCGTCTGGTTCAACAGCCCCTGGCAGCTGTCACAGAGGTACAGCTGGGCAGCTTTGTGAAAACTGAAGCTTGAGTGACAACTGGCAGGTGATTCGGATGACAAAAGAGGGGTCTCTTTAAGTTATTTGCTATTTGTTTAAGGAGAACGTGTCGTTTTGTTGCTACTGGGGCTGTGTCGTGTGCTTGAACCCTGCATGTCCACAGATGCCAAATCTTGAAGTTTTTTAATGTTCTCAAATAACCCAGCTGCCGAATGAGTGGAGCTATCAGCTTGCAGGTCAGAGAGGCGAAAGCAAGGTTCAGGGTCGGCCTCTGGCATTTTGATCCTTCCAAGCAACGTTCAAGTGTCCCGGCTTTAAAGTATCTCCACGAGATCCCAGAGAGCCTCATAACTATTATCCACATACAGTTCTGCATCCTGAGGCTTATAAGTCCTGAAGGCTTGTCCACTTTTCATTCCAGCCAGCCTGCTAGAACTATTTGCTAGTCCTGTTGCCTCACAGTAAGCCATAGCTCTCTGTCAGCTTCTACCATACTTCCTTGTATGATGTAGGGAGGGTGGCTCAGTCAGTAGAGAAACAGACTCATAATCTCGGGGTCCCATCCTGGGCAAAAGATTCCTGCATTCAGGGAGTTTGACCAGATGACTCTTGTGGTCCCTTCCAACTCAATGATTCTTTTACCTTTTCTGCCTCTAGCATTCAGCTCATTAAGGCTGCAAACCTATACCCTCCCACCTGGAAGCAAACCTCATTGAACTCAATAGGACTTACTCCACAGTTCAAGAAGGACACTGACAAACTGGAACGTGTCCAGAGGAGGGCAACCAAAATGGTCAAAGGCCTGGAAACGATGCCTTATGAGGAACGGCTAAGGGAGCTGGGCATGTTTAGCCTGGAGAAGAGGAGGTTAAGGGGTAATATGATAGCCATGTTCAAATATATAAAAGGATGTCATATAGAGGAGGGAGAAAGGTTGTTCTCTGCTGCTCCAGAGAAGCAGACACGGAGCAATGGATCCAAACTACAAGAAAGAAGATTCCACCTAAACATTAGGAAGAACTTCCTGACAGTAATAGCTGTTCGACAGTGGAATTTGCTGCCAAGGAGTGTGGGGGAGTCTCCTTCTTTGGAGGTCTTTAAGCAGAGGCTTGACAACCATATGTCAGGAGTGCTCTGATGGTGTTTCCTGCTTGGCAGGGAGTTGGACTCGATGGCCCTTGTGGTCTATTCCAACTCTATGATTCTATGATTCTCAGTAGTTGTGTGTAGAATTGCAATGTCAGCATTTTTTAATTCAACAGATTGAGTTTCTCACCACCAACATACACTATTTTGGTGTATATTGGGTTTTAACATTCATATATCCATAGTATTAGGTAACATACCAGCACAAATGCCACAAAAGGTTTGTACGCTTTTCTGAACAGATTAATCTATTGTGTTGGGGAAAAACATGTATGTACTATTGCTAAAACTTGGGTCCTCATCTACTCCCCTCCTTCTTCTGCGGTGATTCATTAACAGTTTACTGACTGCTACATCAGTCCCTCTGAGCAGCAAAAGGACACAATCCACTGGGACAGGAAAGTCTTGAGAGCCAGTGTGGTGTAGTGGTTAAGAGCGGTAGACTCGTAATCAGGGGAACCGGGTTCGCGTCTCGGCTCCTCCACATGCAGCTGCTGGGTGACCGTGGGCCAGTCACACTTCTCTGAAGTCTCTCAGCCCCACTCACCTCACAGAGTGTTTGTTGTGGGGGAGGAAGGGAAAGGAGAATGTCAGCCGCTTTGAGACTCCTTCGGGTAGTGTCAAAGCGGGATATCAAATCCAAACTCTTCTTTTTATGAAACAACAACAAAGCCTTAAGAAGCTGCTTCAATTCTCCTAGTGGTAAGGTTAGCCCCAATTATAGCTCCCCTCATGGTTGGAAAAGAGTCCTTAGGGCTTTGATCTGACAAAGGATCCCAGATGTATGTTTACTTGTAAGCATCAATCAGCCATTGCATTTCTGTAAACTTCAATTTTTACATGTTGCAGGTATGAGATCCTGAAGATGGTCCTGACGTCGACTTGAGTGCGTAAAGACAAAAGCAGAGGCTGAGTGCTGCTCTGGCTGGTCAAATGGAACCAAGACCGTCTTCCTTAGAGGTTTGGTCCCCTTCAACCAGCTATAGCAGTGCTGCCATCACACATCCATCTGCAAAACATACACAGATTTCTCTCTCTTCCTCTTATCTGCGTTTGGTTTTGCCTTACTTTTTCTATGCTGCGTGGCTGTCAGGGAGGGTGAGGGTACAGGTATCATCAGTCAGTGCCACAAACCAATCAAATCCTTAGCAGGGATGAATGTTTTCAGTCGCAAAGGGAAGCCAGTTTATTGTGCTGTGATGACAGAAAATCCAAATTATTCCTCTTTATAATCCCTTCACCTGGAGTAAGAAATCTAACCTTTGAAGTAAGAAACGGACACAAAAGTTAAATTGTCCACCAGTATGGGTAGCAAAAGGGACACGGGTGGCGCTGTGGGTTAAACCACAGAGCCTAGGACTTGCCAATCAGAAGGTCGGTGGTTCGAATCCCCGCGACGGGGTGAGCTCCTGTTGCTCAGTCCCAGCTCCTGCCAACCTAGCAGTTCGAAAGCATGTCAAAGTGCAAGTAGATAAATAGGTACCGTTCCGGCGGGAAGCTAAACGGCGTTTCCGTGCGCTGCTCTGGTTTGCCAGAAGTGGCTTAGTCATGCTGGCCACATGACCTGGAAGCTGTACGCCGGCTCCCTCGGCCAGTAAAGCGAGATGAGCGCCGCAACCCCAGAGTCGGTCACGACTGAACCTAATGGTCAGGGGTCCCTTTGCCTTTACCTTTTTATGGGTAGCAAACCATTGAGAAAACAGACCCCTTGAAGATGAAGATCCTGTCGTAGAATATTGCAGGATGAGCTAATTACAAAGTAAGTATCTCCTTGATTACATTTCAAAATTCTAAACCACCTAGATCATTTTAAAACATCCTATTAAACTGTCTCAGCAGTTCCTTCAGTCGCAGTGGGGAAGCTAATTGGTTTGGGTAGAGGAATCATTGTGAATAGCCATATACACTTCTATTAAACTGGGGGCTACTATGAAATACGGTATGTTTCTACTCCCCTACAGGATTCAAAGTACTGTAACACTTAGGAAGAACTAGAAATTGGAGAGCGGGAGATTTGGCTCTTTTTAATAAAAATTCCAATCCTCTTATTTTGTGGGGAATACTTTTTTTTAATGAGATTTGGGGCCAATCATAGGTATTGTTGCAAAGCATAGAGTATTCATTTGGAATACTTCAAGTTCAACATTGTTATACAAACTAAGAGTGTTGATCAATTTTCCTTTATCATCTCCCTAATTTTATGGTAGAGGGTGGACCTTACAGTGACCATCAACTCATTCAAATGATCACAGTGGACTTTCATGTGAGGGACATGTCCACCTGGCTCTGCAATATTACTGATATTTTGCAGATCAAGAGGTATTTTGGTTCAGTAAGCAAATTTAAATCAATATAGCTGATCCCACCGCATTGCTCTCAGCATAGAATCTCAAGCAATCTATTTCATCAGAATGGAGTCCTTCAAAGCTTTGCTGCTGTCGTATGGGACATTAAATTATATTTCCCCAGCTATTTTTAATGTTAATTGTCAAGAAGCAAAATAGTTTGTCAATGATTGTTGAGCTACCAAGGAAGAGCTCCTGCACATCAGACTGTAAGTCAATTGCCTTTCCTAACTTGTGCATGTTAACAAGCGGAACTCAAAAGCTTGCTTATTCTACAGACTGAATAATATCCAGCCAGTACAAACAATACAGTGAAGATGCATTCCATTTTTCTTGAAGCTCTCATTTCCCACTCACTTTGCACTTAGGAGTCATTATGCTGCTCTGTGGGTAACGAGGGTTTCCTTCCTGCCATCTCTGTTGTTGTCTGCGAAGACGTATCTGTCACAAATCTGCCACTCAACAAATGTGTCAACCACTACCACCAAACCACACCTGAAGTATAAAATATATTTTTCTGAGCTTGACAATAAAAAAAAAAATCAGGTACATAATAAAGTAGCATTATGTGTCACAGCAATAAGTCTATGTCTCATCTCTGTTCCTTGTGAAGTATACTTATGATTTGTTTTCTTTTGCAATGCGCATTACTCTTGCCACATTTCCACAGCTTGCTCTGGGTATTCTTGATTTGTGGTTTGGGAACCATGGCTCAGTAGCAGAATGCCCCAGATTGAATCCCTAGGATCTCCTGGTAGGATCGGGGAGAGACCTGCCTGTCTGAAACCTGCCGCCGGAGCACGATTTCTGTTCTCATCCTGAAGCAAAGTTCTTAACCCGAGGTACTATTTCTGGGTTAGTGGAGTCTGTAACCTGAAGCGCCTGTAACCTGAGATACCACTGCACAGGAGAACTGCTGCCAGTCAGTGTAGACCAGGCTACCTCAACCTCGGCCCTCCAGATGTTTTGACCCTACAATTCCCATCATCCCTGACCACTGGTCCTGCTAGCTAGGGATCGTGGGAGTTGTAGGCCAAAAACATCTGGAGGGCAGAGGTTGAGGAAGCCTGGTGTAGACAATAGTGAGCCAGACGGACCCCCAATGATCTGTCTTGATTTAAGGCAGCTTCCGATGTGAGTTAGAACTTTCTGAATAGGGGTAACTAATCTTTGCCTGTATTGCTTGAGTCTGTGCCAATATCTGATCTCCAATAAATACTGAACTGATGCACTTTCCTGGCCTGTTGTCTATTGGTGTTTGCTTCTGAGCTTATTTCCCCACAGAGCCAATGGAACAGTTAAGAGCCACATTGCTTCCCTCCAACTGTACAGTTCTATGATTCTGTGCAGGTGTCCTACTTGTGGGTAAGCTGCACATACAAGTTGGAAGTGGACCCATGTTGAGTGGCATCCCCTGGCATCCGTACAGGATGAAGCATTGATCACCCAGGGTTCCAGACTGCATAGAAAGGTCCCTCCTTCCTGTCAGACATCTGCGCTTTCTGCATAGATACCAGTGGGATGGCTACTCAAGGTGGGTCCAATTCCTGCTAGGATGCATAGTTAACCTCAAGCAGGACGCCTGAATAGGACTCATCTGGGGGCTAACTGGCATTTATTGGTTGAACCCTCCTCTTCTGAGAAGTTAAGAAGCTAGGTACGTGTCACATCAGAGACTCCGTGACAGATTCAGCAGTATAAAATTTATATTCCACTTTTGCTATCACAAAATACTTACAGTAAATCATGTCACGCAGAGGGAGCGTCTTTTGGTTTTTTATAATCCCTGAACAATGAAAAGGATGTTCCAGTGCATTTAATAATAATAATAATAATAATAATAATAATAATAATAATAATAATTTATTTATATCCCGCCCTCCCCAGCCGAAGCCGGGCTCAGAGCGGCTAACAACAGTAAAATGATACAACATTCTAAAATCATTTCATTATAAAGTCAGTTCAAATCAAATTAATGGCAACCATTGGGCTAGAGTTCTGTGAGGATTGCCAAAGGAGGGGGTCAGGCTGTGCCCTGGCCAAAGGCCTGGTAGAACAGCTCTGTCTTGCAGGCCCTGCAGAAAGATGTCAAGTCCCGCAGGGCCCTAGTCTCTTGTGACAGAGCGTTCCACCACATTGGAGCCACAGCTGAAAAAGCCCTGGCTCTGGTTGAGGCCAGCCTAACCTCTCTGTGGCCTGGGACCTCCAAGATGTTTTTGTTTGAAGACCGTAAGGTCCTCCGTGGGACAAACCAGGAGAGGCGGTCCCGTAGGTACGAGGGTATTCAGTCATTTGTTTATTGTGCTGCTGCAAGTTTGCGTATTTGGGCGTGAGAATATACAAAAATACCAAGCGAGCAACGCTTATTTCACAAACTCCAGTATTCTCTTTACAGTCGTGGGAAACATAAGATGCTCCAGAACATGATATGAGAACATCTCCTATAGGAAGGATGAGTGTTAGGTTTCACATGACTAACTCCTAGCCAGAAAGAATGTGACCCATATTGACTGAATATTTCCGTAAATGGCTAAAGAGAAAGCACCCTCTCTCTGATGGAAGAGTTTCCATTAGCCTCTCTGCTCAGAACTCTTGAGAGGAAATTGCGTTTTCTGTTCTAATGCGGTAAACTGGTACACATTCTTGACACGGCTGGTGTTAAACAGAGTTTCCAAACCAAAGAATCAGGATTACCAGATTCCATACAGGTTAACATTCCTAGAAATAGTTGTAGGGGGGGCGGGAACAATTCAGTTGTATATTCCTACATCAACTGGGAATATAAGCAATAACTGGGTGCATGCAAACACTCAATTTTTAACATGTTAATTGTAGCACCATTGCTATATTATCAGAACATTAAAAAATCTCTGAACATTATCCAGTTGCCAAGTAGCAGCAATATTCAGTTACTACAAGTAAGCGGTTCACACAGCTGGTAAGAGGGGTTAGCATTTGCCCCACCCAGAGCAAGGGCGGGCAGCCAAGATCATCAGGCATTTGCCAAGGCCCATATCCCAGCAAGCTTGGCCCCTAGAGGATCCTTAGAGAAAAGTGTACATACGATGAATGAGCATAACCTAACTACTTTCAAGAATACATTGATGGAACTATTACTAATAATATTTTATAAACTTTTGTCTTGCCCTTCATAGAGTCAGAACTGGTAGAGACCTCAAAGGTCATCTAGCATCTAATCCAGTCCTCTGCTGATGCAGGAAACCTACTATTAAAGCATCCCTGATAGGCGGCTTTCCTGACTCTGCTTTAAGAAAATATGGTGAAGGAGAGTCCACCACCTTCTGAGAAAGTCTCTCCCACTGTCAAACAGCTTTCCCATATTTAGTATAAGGCTATGTACACACAATACCTTTAGGCACATTCTTTAAAAGAATTCTGGGCCCTGTAGGGCTTGCTGGGAATCTTAACTACAGTAAACTACAGTGCCCAAAATTCTTTGAGGGAATGAGTGTGTTTTAAACGTATAGTGCACACAAAGCCTAAATAATTTTCCTTGTAATTTGAACCCATTGACTCAGGTATTGCCCTCTAGAGCAACAGAAAACAAATTTGCTCCATCTTTGTGAAAGCCCTTCAAATATTTGAATTCATATTGCCTCTTAAAGGTAAAGGGACCCCTGACCATTAGGTCCAGTCGCGGACGACTCTGGGGTTGTGGCGCTCACCTCGCTTTATTGGCCGAGGGAGCCAGCGTACAGCTTCCAGGTCATGTGGCCAGCATGACTAAGCCACTTCTGGTGAACCAGAGCAGCACACGGAAACGCCGTTTACCTTCCCGCCAGAGCAGTACCTATTTATCTACTTGCACTTTGACGTGCTTTCGAACTGCTAGGTTAGCAGGAGCTGGGACCAAGCAACGGGAGCTCACCCCATCGAGGGGATTCAAACCGCCAACCTTTTGATCAGCAAGCCCTAGGCTCTGTGGTTTAGACCACAGCGCCGCCTGCATCCCTCTCATAAAAGGTAAAGGTAAAGGTACCCCTGCCCGTACGGGCCAGTCTTGCCAGACTCTAGGGTTGTGCGCCCATCTCACTCAAGAGGCCGGGGGCCAGCGCTGTCCGGAGACACTTCCGGGTCACGTGGCCAGCGTGACATCGCTGCTCTGGCGAGCCAGAGCCGCACACGGAAACGCCGTTTACCTTCCCGCTAGTAAGCGGTACCTATTTATCTACTTGCACCCGGGAGTGCTTTCGAACTGCTAGGTTGGCAGGCGCTGGGACCCAACGACGGGAGCGCACCCCGCCGCGGGGATTCGAACCGCCGACCTTTCGATCGGCAAGCCCTAGGCGCTGAGGCTTTTACCCACAGCGCCACCCGCGTCCCTATATTGCCTCATAATAGTCTCTTAAACCTAAACATACCCAACTCCTTCAGTCTTTCTTTGTAGAACTGCATCTCCAGACCATCACCCATCTTTCTTCCCTTCCTGTGGGCATGCCCTATGTTGTCAGTATCCTTATCAAAATAGTGGTGCTCAGAACCAGACAAAGCACTCCAGAACAGAGTAGTACCAAGCTTCTCATGAACTGTATTTGTGTTGATGCAGCCTGGCGTTGCATTGCCCTTTTTAATGTCTGTGTTGCACAGCTGACCAATGTCTTATATGTGGTCTGCTAAAGTCCCTAGGTGCCACACATCTGGTATTTGTGCATTTGATTCTTTCTACCCAAATGCAAAACTTTGTGTTTATGTTAGACAGGTCTCCATCCACACAGTTCGATGTCATCTGAAAATTGAATGGGCACCTCACTCTCTTTCTTTGCCATGTCATTCAGGAAGATGTAACAATGTCAAACAGAACTTTGTGGCACCCCATTTATCACTTATTTCTGGGCTGAGGAAGAGACGTGATAAGTGCTGCATCAAACAGCTACAAATCCAATTTTACCAGCTTGCTAGCAATAATATTTTTTTTTTTTTATAAAAATTTTTATTGCGTTTCCTTCCATAGTTCCATACATTGCAAACACATACAATAGATACAAGAAACATTTTTTTCTTTTTTAACAATACAAAAAGCACAGAAAAAAGAAAGAAAAAGAAAGAATTAGATATATTTGGACTTCCCCACCCCTTCCGGATCTGCGTTCTTTAAGTTAACCATGTCAGCAATTTGTTACCTTATTTCATACTTCAGTGTACCTTTCAATTGTTATGTATCCAAAATCAATACATTATATCTCAATTTTAATACCTTTAAAATAAACATAACATATTCAATTCAATTTGTCTCCTTCTCTCTTTTATCACTTATTTTACCATTTACTTAATCATAATTGCTAAAGCATAACATTTCCTGATCGTGCACTATCTTAAGATTCATACAGTTTGTAATATTTTTGCAAATAGTCTTTAAATTTTTTCCAGTCCCCCTCAATTGTTTCCTGATCCAAATCTCGGATTCTGCCGGTCAGTTCAGCTATCTCCATGTAGTTCATCAACTGCGTCAGCCATTCCTCCAGCGTGGGCAAATCTTGTGTCTTCCAACTCTTTGCGATGAGTATTCTTGCTGCTGTGCTGGCGTACATAAACAAAGTTCTGTCCTTCTTTGACATTTTCTGGTCCACCATACCCAGCAGGAAGGCCTCTGGTTTCTTGGGAAAGGTATATCTAAATACCTTTTTCAATTCATTATAAATCATTTCCCAGAAGGCCTTCACTTTTGGGCAGGTCCACCAGAGATGAAAAAAAGTCCCCTCTGCCTCCTTACACTTCCAACATTTGTTGTCAGACAGGTGGTGAATCTTAGCTAACTTGACTGGGGTCATGTACCACCGGTATATCATTTTCATAATGTTTTCCTTCAGGGCACTACATGCCGTGAATTTCATTCCGGTGTTCCATAACCTTTCCCAGTCTTCAAACATAATGTTATGTCCAACATCCTGTGCCCATTTTATCATGGCAGATTTAACTGTCTCATCCTGTGTATTCCATTTAAGCAGCAAGTTATACATTTTCGAAAGTGTCTTAGTTTTTGATTCTAACAATTCCGTCTCTAATTTCGATTTTTCCACCTGGAAACCCACTTTTTTGTCCATTTTAAAAACCTCTTGAATTTGAGCATAATGTAACCAATCTCGCACCTTGTTTTTTAGCTTATCCTGACTCTGCAACTTCCAGTTATCTCCAATTTTTTCAATTAATTCCCAATATTTCGGCCAGTAGGCCTCCATATTGGGTCTTTTTCGAGCCTTGGCCTCCACCGGTGATAACCACCTCGGTGTTTTACTCTCTAATAAGTCTTTGTATTTCAACCAGACTGCAAAAATTGCTTTTCTGACAATGTGGTTTCTGAACAGTTTATGAACTTTAACCTTGTCATACCATAGGTATGCATGCCAACCAAAAGCATTGTCAAAACCTTCCAGATCTAGGACATCAGTGTTTTCTAGCAAGAACCAATCTTTCATCCAGCAGAAGGATGCAGCTTCATAGTACAACCTTAAGTCCGGCAGGGCAAATCCCCCTCTTTCCTTCGCATCTGTTAATATTTTAAATTTTATTCGGGGCTTTTTGCCCTGCCAGACAAACTTGGATATATCCTTCTGCCATTTTCCAAAACATTCCACTCTGTCCACGATCTGTAGGGTTTGAAACAAAAACAACATTTTCGGCAATACATTCATTTTTATAGCTGCGATTCTTCCCAACAAGGAAAGTTTCAATCTTGACCAAATTTCTAAGTCCTTTTTAACTTCCAACCAACATTTCTCATAATTGTCTTTAAATAAATTCAAATTTTTGGAGGACAAATAAATCCCTAAGTATTTCACCTTTTTGACCACACTTAATTCTGTTTCTCTCTGAAACCCCTCTGTTTCTGTAGGTGTCAAATTCTTGGTCAGAACCTTAGTTTTTTGTTTGTTCAACTTAAATCCCGCCACCCGACCAAACTCAGATATAAGTTCCAGAACTCTTTTTGTACTGGGCTCTGGCTCCTGCAGTGTCAAAACTAGATCATCTGCAAAAGCTTTCAGTTTATATTGTTTCACTCCGACCTCTATCCCTTGTACCAACCGGTCCTCCCTTATCATGTTCAGTAGCACCTCCAGGACTGAAATAAATAAAAGAGGGGATAGAGGGCACCCTTGTCGTGTCCCTTTTTCAATTTTAAATTCCTCCGTCACCACATTGTTCACTATTAGTTTAGCTTTCTGTTCTGAATAAATTGCTTGTATTCCATTTTCAAACCCCCGTCCCACTCCCATCCCTTCCAAGTTTTTCTTCATAAACATCCAAGATATGTTGTCAAATGCTTTCTCCGCATCAATAAAAATTAACACCGCCCTTGTGTTCCTATTGGTTTGCAGAAGTTCCAAAATGTCAATGATGTTTCTGGTATTCTCATATAAATGTCTACCAGGGAGAAAGCCTGCTTGGTCTTTGTGAATTACTTCATTTAAGACCTTTTTAAGTCTACTTGCCAAAATGTCTGCAAATATTTTATAATCCACATTCAGGAGTGAGATGGGACGGTAGTTCTTAAGCTGAGTCTTTTCAGATTCCGTCTTAGGTATCAATGTGATGAAAGCTTCTTTCCACGTTTCTGGTGCCCTCTTCCCATCCATAATCTGGTTGCATACCTCCAACAGAGGTTGTATCAAATAATCCTTCAAAGTCTTGTAGTATTTGGAGGTAAGCCCATCCGGGCCTGGAGATTTGCCTAGTTGCATATTCTGAATGGCACCTTCGATTTCCTGTGAAGTTATTGTAGAGTTCAAGATTGATCTTTTATCTTGAGTTATTTTTGATAGTCCATTTGTCTTTAAAAATTGATCTATCTCTGATTCTTTCTGAGGCCCCTGTGCATAAAGTTCTTTAAAATATCTGTGGAAGCACTTCCTAATTTCTTCTGGTTTCTGTACCATTCTTCCTTCAATCTCTAGATTTGTAACTGTGTTTAGCTTTTGTCTTTTTTTCAGCTGCCAAGCTAGCAGCTTTCCACATTTATTTGCTGATTCAAACGATCTTTGCTTCATCTGTTTAATTTTCCATTCGATCTCCTGATTTATCAACTTAGAATATTCTGCTTGATGGAATTTGATTTCTCTCAGCACCTCCTTTGACTTTGGTTTAGTTCTCAATTTTTTCTCTCCTTGATGTATTTTCTCCAATATTTTGTCCTTCTTTCCATTCCAGAGCTTTTTCTTAATTGTGTTCTGTTGTATCAGAAACCCTCTCATAACAGCTTTGCTTGCGTCCCAGATCGTTCTTTTTTCTACTGTAGTGTTCAAATTTATCTCAAAATAGTCCTTTAGCGTTTTTTGGGCCTTTTTCACAATCTCTTGATCTCTTAATAGTGTGTCATTCATTCTCCATCTGAAGGAGCCGGATTGAGTTAGTCTGAATTCTAATTTCAGAGCATTGTGGTCGGAGCATGTTTTTGGACAGATTTCCACCTTTCTGGTCTTAGGTGCCAGCCCTCTAGACGTCCAGATTTGGTCGATCCTTGTCCAGGACAGGTGGGCCTCAGAGAAGAAAGTTCCTTCTTTACCTAGGGGGTTCTTTGTCCTCCATATGTCAATCAAATCCAAATTGTCAGTCAATTCAAAAAAAGTTTTAGGCAGTCTACCGTCTGATGTTAAATTTTGACTTTGAGACTTATCCATGTGTGTAGACACCACTCCATTCATGTCTCCCATCATTATGATGTTGTTGTAGTCCAAATAATCCAGCAAAATCTCATGCAGCTTCTTAAAAAATTCTGATTTCCCGTCGTTTGGAGCATATATTCCTAATATCAAGATTTTTTCTCCTTGTGTCTGAATTTCAATCGCCAAGATTCTTCCTTGTTCATCCTTAAATAAAAATTTGGGCATCAGGCTCTCCTTAGCGTAGATCACCACTCCTCTTTTCTTAACCTTATCTGATGAAATAAATTCTTGGCCTAGTCTTTTGTTAACCATAACTTTTCTGTGGAGCCTGGTCACATGAGTTTCTTGTAGGCAAATAATGTCCAATTGTTCTTTCTTCAATATGTGAAATATCTTCCTTCTTTTCTCCGGGGAATTTCCGCCATTTATATTCCAACTAAATAGCTGCAGAGACATCCTGTATTATTTTGTTCCACCTAGAGTGGTGTGTCTTCTTTGTCCTCTGGTCCCGAGGGTATAGGCGTTCCTCCGCCTCCAGGCGGTATAGGCCCAGATTGAGGTAGGGGCCAATGAGCTGCTGCTTCTTTTTGGAGATCTTCTCCGTGGTCGTGCAGGAACTTTTGTAGGTCCTCTGGTGTTCTTATTTTGACCTTCTTCTGTTTGTAGGAAAATGATAATCCTTGTGGAAACTCCCACCTATAAGGAATTGAGTTGAGTCTCAACAACTTTGCCAATTCTGAGTAGGTGGCTCTCAAATCCAATAACTGTTTAGGTATATCTCTGTAAATTTCCACCCTTTTGTCTTGTATCTCAAGTGAGTTTTTGAAGTGAAGGCCTAGTATCTTGTCTCTCTCATCCCTTGTTCTCAAAGCTATCAAACAGTCTCTAGATCTGTCCTTTCTTACCAATCTTCCCAGTCGAAAAGCCGATACTATTTTAAAGTCAGTTTCTTCTTTTATAGCCCAGAACTTTGAAAATTCTGTTGTCAAAAATCCGATCAGATATTCTTGTTCAATTTCTGGGATAGCCCTTAATCTGAGGTTAGTCTCCCGATTTTTCAATTCCACCAAAGAAAGATAGGTTTGCTGGTCCCCAATCTGTTTATGCAGAGGCTTGACTTCTGCTTTAACTTCCTCGACCTCTTTCTTAGCTGATGTTGCTATTTGAATGGCTTCCCCTGCTAGTTTACGATTCTCTTCTGTTGCTCCTTGCAATTTCTCAATTGCTTGTGTATGTTGGGAAACCTGATCCGTCAATTTCTGAATCGAGGATGTAGCTTGGTCAATTTTAATTGATTGATTATCTACTTTTTGATTTAAAGTTGACAGTTGTTCCAAAATTTGCTTCAGAACAGCCTCTGATCCTCCTGCTGCCATATCCTCCTCTTCAGGTTCTTTAGGCTTTTCAACTTCTGACTTTTGCGTTGCAAGCACAGCTGGAACTGATAATCTGCGTCCCTGAGCCAAAGTTGTTTGCACAAGCTGTGCCTGCTTTTTCGCTTTTTCCTTTTCCTTAGCTTCCTTAGCTTTGGCTGCTCTTGTCTTTCCTGTACCACTCATCAGTCAATGTTCAAGGTCAAATATTGTAATCCCATGGGAAAGACAAGTCCACTTCAAAAACAATCCAATGAGAGAAAGTAAACAAATAGAGCTGTTCCCAGGCCTTTATATTCCCAAAGTCCTCTAGGGGGAGTGCCACCAGAGTTCAATAAGAAGAAGGCAACTTTTCCGCCATTAAAATCTCTATTGTTCCGATTTTAAAAGCACAATTGTCCCAAAACACTTAAAAAACAGATTCTGCAGAGCATTTCCAAACTTTAACAAAGTTCCAACAAGGTGCCTGCAACAATATCCAGTCTAGCTAGTTGAGCTCAAATGTGTCACTTTAATATCCAAAAGTATCTAGGAGTTTTGTAACAGTTCCACAGTTAAGGCAACTTCCCCCCCGGCAGTCCGATGATTTGGAGATCACTGCCTCTGTTGCCCCCAGGCAGGGGGACCACGCCAAATTAAATTTTAAAGGTTTACTCACGGATACTTCTGTATTTCTTCTTTAAAAGTCAGTCCAAAAATGCACGAACGTCCCTCTTTAACGCTTCCCCACCCAGCGCATTCAGCTCCTCCTGTCCTTTGCTTTGATCTTAGAAGCAGTGCCGGCACTGCTAGCAATAATATCATGGGGAACTTCACCAAAAGCCTGGCTTCAATACAAAAGCTTCCAGGTTGGCTTACAGTACTAGATGGAAATAAAAGAAAATCCAAAAAACTTTGGAATAAAACCTCAGAAATATTTGCTACTAATCCCTCACAGGTTAAAAGGACAGGAGAAAGGAAAAGATATTCCCCTGGTGCCAAAAGAAGGCACCAGAAATTCTCCCGATGGAGAACATTCCATAGGTGGGCTGCTTTAGGTGGTGTGTTTGTTTGTGTGTTGTACACTAAATGTGGATACCACCATCACATCTGCTTTGGTTCAGAGAAAGTGAGCATTCTGATTAATCGATTTACGCTTCCATTACAACCTCATGTGCGAGAAAAGCAGGATCATACATATAGTGCATAAATAATACCATCAGTAAGAATATGTCTATTCCAATAAACTAGAAATTATTTTATAACTGAAAACAAACTGTATGCAGATTTTGCCCTCTATAAATTACATTATTTACAAGCAACCTCAGGCTAGGGAAACCGAACCAGGTGGGTGGGGTATTAAATTTATTATTATTATTATTAACAGCAGCAGCAGTGAGGGTGGAATTTTGTACACGATTTCGTTTTGTTGTGTAGCTTACGTCTACACAATGCTCCAATTAGGTCTGGATAAACAATGTGGTACAATAATCTTGAATAATTCTTAGTTCAGATATGCCATCTCCAGTTACCTATTCTTTCCTGAGGATATATTTAGATTTCATGCAGGGTAAGTATTAGAATGACAGGAGTGTTTATTTAAAAGCATTATACCCAGCTTGATCATTCAGTTAAGGCGGGAAGAACTTTTATATCAAAACAATAACCATAAACTAGGTTTGAAAGACAATATAAAATGAGAAACACGGGACAACCTTGACGGGTCGGCAGGGAAACATCCTGTAAAATAGACATACAAAATGACTAGCTTAAAAGCAATTACAGTGGCACCTCGGGTTAAGAACTTAATTCGTTCCAGAGGTCCGTTCTTAACCTGAAACTGTTCTTAACCTGAGGTACCACTTTAGCTAATGGGGCCTCCCGCTGCCGCCGCACCACTGCCATGTGATTTCTGTTCTCATCCAGAAGCAAAGTTCTTAACCCGAGGTACTATTTCTGGGTTAGCGGAGTCTGTAAACTGAAGTGTCTGTAACCTGAGGTACCACTGTACGCTAAACGTGAGGGGATTGGGAAACTCTATCAAAAGAAAACACATCACCTTGTACATAAACACCGTTAAACCACACATTGCCTTCCTACAGGAAATACACAACCCACCCCAACAAAGCAAACTCCTATGTGAGCCCCTCTTCAGTCAACAATGGGCGGCATCTGGCTCAGAAAAGGCCCGTGGAGTAGCCATAGTACTCAGATACCTGAACTTCAAAGCCACAACAGTGCTAAAAGACAAAAGAGGCAGATTCATTTTTGCTAAAGAGATACTAGATGGCAAAACTAAACTGACAATTGGCTCCATATAAGGCCCAAACACAAAACAACTAGAGTTCTTCCAGAAAACACTAAACAAATTCCTCTCCTCCGAAGGGGAAGCAATTTAGGTGACCTCAACCTAAATATGAGAGGCACCTCCCTGAAAGATGGAAACCCCAAACAATTAGAGAGTCCTACAAACTAATGAAAATGCTAAAAAACAATGGCCCTTATGATATCTGGGGAGAAAATAACCCAGGAGACATCAGCCACACATTCCAGTCTGGACGCCATGCCACAATGTCCAGACTGGACAGCATTCTGCTAACACAAGGCTTGATCCCCCTGGTAGAAACAACATTGCTAACATTAAAATCACAGACCATGCCCCAGTAGAAGCTACCCTCAAAATAGGAGACGAAGCACAAACTACCCCATCATGGTCCTTCAGCCCCATCCTAATCACAAACCAACTAGTGAGAGAGAATCTCTTGAAAACTCTCCAAAACTACTTTAAGGATAGTGATGTGGGCGACATTGCAACCCCTCTTCTCTGGGACACAATGAAAGCAGTCATCAGATGAATGTGCTTTAAGGAGAGGGCATCCCTTTAAAAAACGAACCTTAAAAAATGGTAAATTAGAACAAGACATTACAACCCTCTCATCACACTACAAACAAACAGGAGCCAAAAAAAAACCTCATTAAATTCATGGAACAAAAAAGAAGAGAACTTGACTCTCTAAAACAATGACTAACATCCTATATTCTAAACAACGCTTTTACCAATATGGCGGGAAGAACTCCAGACTATTAGCAAACAGATGCAGGAAAATATCACTCAAAACAAGAATACACTGTGTCACTAAAAAAGACGGTAACATAACATCCTCCACCAAAGAAATAACCTCAGAATTTGCTGGATTTTACACCATTCTACACACCTCCCACAATCTACCTGAACAGGAAATTGGAAGACTCTTAACAGGGCTGACCATGCCAACCTTAACTGCAAAGGAACAAGAATTAATGGACACCCTTATCACCCCAGAGGAATAGAGATGGTACTCAAAAATCTGAAACCGCACAAAACCCCAGGTCCAGATGGCTATACAGCAGAATTCTACAAAAAATTTAAAGAACCCTTGATGCCTTACATGACCTGCCTATTTAGCGACATCATAAAAAGGCCCCCCACCCCTAAAACCTGGGCCTCTTCCAAAATAGGCTCTATCCCAAAAAAACTCAAAGATAGCCTCAAAATAGAATCACACTGCCCAATATCATTGATAAACCAACAGTACAAGATATTCACATCAATCCTGGCTATTATTATTATTAAAGCTACAGGGAACCAGGCAGAGGGCCTTCTCGGTAGTGGCGCCCGCCCTGTGGAACGTCCTCCCATCAGATGTCAAAGCGATAAACAACTACCTGACATTCAGAAGACATCTTAAGGCAGCCCTGTTCAGGGAAATTTTTAATGTGTGACATTTTAGTGTATTTTTGGTCTCTGTGGAAGCTGCCCAGAGTGGCTGGGGAAACCCAGCCAGATGGGCGGGGTACAAATAATAAATTATTGTTGTTGTTGTTGTTGTTGTTGTTGTTGTTGTTGTTAACTGCCTAAAAAACTTCCTACAACAACTTATCGCCCGGACCAGGCAAGTTTTGTTCCTGGTCGCAACATAACAGATCCCTTTAGGAAACTACTGAATCTGATAAAGGTAAAGGTACCCCTGCCCGTACGGGCCAGTCTTGACAGACTCTAGGGTTGTGTGCCCATCTCACTCAAGAGGCCGGGGGCCAGCGCTGTCTGGAGACAGAGCCGCAAACGGAAACGCCGTTTACCTTCCCGCTAGTAAGCGGTCCCTATTTATCTACTTGCACCCGGGAGTGCTTTCGAACTGCTAGGTTGGCAGGCACTGGGACCGAACAACGGGAGCGCACCCCGCCGCGGGGATTCGAACCGCCAACCTTTCGATCGGCAAGCCCTAGGCGCTGAGGCTTTTACCCACAGCGCCACCCGCGTCCCACTGAATCTGATAGAACACAGCAAAACAACCAAACTCCCACTGATGATCATATCCCTAGACATCCTTAAAGCCTTTGATTGCTTAGAATAGACATATCTATTAGCAGTATTAACTAACATTAAATTTGGCCCCAACTTCCTACAAACTCTCAAACAAATTTACTCCCAAGCCTCAGCAAAATGCAGAATTAACAATATGGACTCCAATACCACAGCAATCCACAGAGGCACAAAACAAGGATGCCCACTGTCTCCCTTCCTATTCATCTTGGCCCTGGAACCCCTGGCAATCTGACTCCAAGCAGACCCAGATATCAAGGGTGTAGAAATACAGTGGTACCTCGGGTTAAGTACTTAATCCGTTCCGGAGGTCCGTTCTTAACCTGAAACTGTTCTTAACCTGAAGCACCGCTTTAGCTAATGGGGCCTCCTGCTGCTGCCGCGCCGCCGGAGCACGATTTCTGTTCTCATCCTGAAGCAAAGTTCTTAACCTGAAGCACTATTTCTGGGTTAGTGGAGTCTGTAAGCTGAAGTGTATGTAACCTGAGGTACCACTGTAAAAGGTAAAACCTACAAACCTGGGCTCTTTGCAGATGACTTGATAGTCACAACACAGCAACCACCCTAACTAAAGAACTTAACACATTCGCAGTGGTGTTGGAGCTACAAGTAAACTTTGCGAAATCTGAGGCTTTGTGCTTCAACACACTCACACTCACACACACACTGCATACCCAAAAGGAATTCACCAACATCACAAAGATAAAACTCTGGTGCACCAAATTCAGGTACCTAGGGGTTCAAATAACCAGAAACCTCAGCAAACTTTACCTCCACAATTACAAGCCCCTGTGGCGACAAATCGACAGAGACTTGAGGAAATGGAACAACACCAACCTTACCCTCTCGGACAAAACAGCAATGATCAAAATGATCACCCTCCCAAAACTAACATTTTAATTCCAAACTCTCCCAGTCTGGATTCCCCCAACCCAACCCCAGAAGTGGCAGGAAAAACTATTTTCTCACACAAAAAGCCAAGAATAAGCCCCAAATACCTGCACCTCCCCTACTCAGAAGGAGGATGGGGAATCCCCAACATAGAATCATATTACTGTGGTACCTCAAGGTTACAGACACTTCAGGTTGCAGATGCTTCAGGTTACAGACTCTGCTAACCCAGAAATAGTACCTTAGGTTAAGAACTTTGCTTCAGGATGAGAACTTGGCAGATGAAGATGATGGAGTTTATGGAGCTGGCTGATCTCACCGGGAGAATCCACGACCAGAAAGAAGAGGGACATCAAGAAGACTGGAAGAAATTATAGACTATTTGAATAAATATTGTAATATTAAAGATATGTAACCACTTGAAAGAAACAATTAGGCCTCGGATTAAACTGGAATTAAATTTATAAATAAGAAAATGTACGATAAGGAAAGTTATGTAATATGATTAGGACTGTGTTGTGTGTGTAGGTCCCCAGGCCACCCCTCAAATAACTTCACACATAACACGTAATTTTAGTTTTGGTTTTTGTGCACTATTTTGGCCACAACTTTATTAAAATACAAAATCAGTGAGTGGTTGCTTAGACATTGGTTATGACTATCTGTCCCCCCGCCTGGGACAGAACTGACATCCCGAGGTCCGATCGGTAGCCAGTAGAAGAGAAAGTCAAACTGGGGGGTCACTTGAGCTAAGCGTCGGACCCACGCCGCTCACCCCAGCAGCTCCCCGAAAGCTTGCCTGCCCGGTCCTATAACAAGGATTCCCATAACAGAGATTGGGCGGCCCTGGTCCCATAACAGGGATTGGACGAAATCGTGGCAAGCCCCAGGATTCCTTTAACGGAATTCCCTTCAGTGCAATAGGAGGGGCAGACCCAGGCTGACCCCTCCACCACCAGCATATTATAACCAATGCCTAACCGCCACACGAGCTCTAACGCTCGCCGCCAACCACTCACAAACCCAACCATAAACCCAATTTAGTAGCCACCACATCCAGCCAAACATCATTCCCCAAATTGGAGAGGTGCACTCCATCTGCCCAGTAAAGGGCCTCAGCCTTAAAATTAATGTCTGGGTGTAAAATCACCAAACCACCCAGCTCCAATACCTTCCCGCAAACAGCAGAGTTAATGCACTTCCTGGCCCTTACAGCGGCCTCCGGGCGGGAAACACCGCGCCAGGTTTGCCTCTGCAACAGGTGAGACCAAATTATTCTCACTGAAGGTAATAAGGCTGCCAATGCCTCCAAATCCCTTTTTGGATTGAGGTACGCAAAGCAAGGCAATCAATAGTTGCCACATCATTTTCCCCCAGCTGCACCACTATGGCCATGGGGTGGGGAGGTCCGAGAGCAGCCAGCGACCAATCGGCGGCATAAACTCTCCCCATGACATTCCACGTCTGGAAAACCATGACACCTGCACGTGCTGTGGGAGGCCGAGACACGCTCCCCTTGCAGACTGCCTCGCTCTGCTGCCAGCCCACTGAACGATGCTGTGTCCCACTATCCAGATGCGGACCAGTGTGGGATCTACAAGGGTTGAAACAAACAAGCATTAGTACCAAACTCAGCATTTCTTTCGCACATAACCCTTGAAAGCATCCGATTTCCATGTCCCAAATCCTTGATCCTGGCAGCTGAGAAGCCACAATGGGCCGCCATAGTCGCTGCACCTATGCAAAAGGAATGAGGGGCGAAACCAGAGGCCAAGATCCCACAAGCAGAGACGGCCTTACGCAAGACTTTTGTGAACTAGTGTCGCACCATTTTCATGCATGAGTAGGGGGCCGTCCCCAGGAGGTCTCAAGGCCAAGTACTTCCTTACATCCTTGACCAGGCACGGGCCCACCTCCCCAGTCGCTGGGAGGCGGACAACCTCCCCCTGACCCAGCTGGTCAGTTTTGGAGTTGCGCACTACAAGTCTCAACTCCAAAAGGGAAACACATATATCCTGAAGGAGCAACCCATGAGAACCAGCAACTTCTAGGATCGAGCCAGCCCCACAGGGGAACGAAAAGCCAAATATTTCTGGTATCCAATAACAGGGCAAGGGCCCACCTTACCTGTGACTGGAAGCCTGATGATGGCAACCCTGCTCACTAGGTCTGATTTAAAGCTCCAGACACTTATGACAAGCTACAAAGCAAATAAGGAAAAAACCTGAGGCAATAAGCCTCCAAACTCTCAGCCCGGTGCTGGCTCCAACACAATTTCCCCAACCCTCAGCACACCAAAATTACAATGGAATACTGAAAGGAGTCTCGTCTAGATCTAGAACCAGGAGACAAGCCTTAACTTGTTGCAGATACTGCATAGGTCAAGATTGACCGGCTTCCTGCCTGCAGTCCTGTGAAGGCTGGAGTCTTTTCCAACCTTCCGAGACCCTGCGCACGACACACTTTTAGAAGGGTCTCTGAAAAATTAAAGCTTTACTCTAGCAGACATTGCAGCAGACTGAATTCTGGTAGATTTAACAGTGCGTCCGATCTGCAGCAGGTAGGCCAATTACTGCAGGTCCTGCTCAGAGAATGGAGGCAAGTTCCTCTGAATAGCAGAGGACTGCCAGCTAAGTGCTAAGAAATCAGTCCAGGCCTTCTCATAAGACCTGAAAGCAGAAGGGAAAATGTAAGCTACTACTCCTCTTAATTATCAATTGTTGCCAAAGCGCCATGGGAGCTCCAGAAAATCCGGCTATAGCCTGGCGTCCGGAGCCTAGGATCTGAGCACTCCAACTGAAAACGGGATAGAGTGACAGCAAAAACATTAGTGGATCCCATAATAGAGCGAGCAGAAACGCAATATTAAACCTTAAGCAGTGCAGCTGGAAGGCACATAAAAGGGGGCGGAGACTCTGCCAAAGCATGAGGACCGTTTTGCCAGGACCCTCACACTGCCTGGTTATCAGACCAAGACAGACCCGGCGGTCCCTGTACTCCTCAGTCCAGATGTGCGCTGACACTACAATGGGGAGAACTCAAGAAAAGTTAGGTCACATGTGATAGCCTTGCCCTGCCAGGCTCAAGGCCACTGTACAGGATGATGAAGGGACCCCGGACCATGAGACCTCCTGGCCGAGCAGGAATGGAAGGGGCAGCCTGGAACAAACACCCTGCATGCCAATTTTTAACTGACTTAGCAATGATAGAATCTGACAAAGCAATATTTGCTATCAGAGGAAGTATTACAAGAATAATGTCCTTCACGGCAAACAGCATTTCCACAGGCAAGCAGAGGTATGAGCAACGATATCCAGCTAGCCCCCAAATGCGTTAAAAGGGGCAGTAGGAGCCACTGTCCTATCCACTGCCAACGGAACACCCAGCTCCTCGGGGAATATAAGGGGCGTGCAGTAAGCCTAAGCAGGGGCTGGTGTCACATGAACCAGCCAGTGAGATAATCCAAATAATGGTACCCCCAGTTAAACGAGTCTTGACTCGCAATGTTCAATCCAGAAAGACACTAAAGGACTCGAGTGCTGCACAGCCTATAGCACAACCCATTGCCATCGCCTATCAATGTAAGGACCATCCAATTAAAGCCCAACTACTTATAATCTTGAAGGTGAACCGGCAGCAGCCTAACAGCCAATTCAATATCGCATAATGCCAACCAGGCCCTCATCCAATTAGTTGGTAAGCTCAAGATGCATATTTCACTCAGTCATTCACTGAGGTGCCTATGGGATGCGATAAATATGGATTATATGGGGCATCCTTAGGGACGATCCCCAAAGGGGATAAATGAAAATCAGGAATAGAAGGAGAATCAAGGGGATCCCACCAAACGTCCCAATGAAAGCTGCTTCCTAACCTAGTTATTTGCTACCGCAGGTAGCTCTCTGACTGGCTTTAAAGTTGCTGTATTCTGAGCCACTGGTTGAAAAGCCAGAGGAATCCCAAACCTTGGGAAAATGACCCATCTAGATAACCTTTTAGCCAGGCTTCCAAGGAAGATATTTTTATGGAAATATGGGCAAGAGGTATAGAGTTATAGCTTGCTAGCCCCCAGCCCCCACTTGGGCAGAATGCCCTGCCTTGAGTTGCCACCAAGATGTGTAAATTTACAGGGCCAACGCTGGCCAGAAACCCTAAAAAGTCCCTACAAAACTGCTGCTGGGCCAGCTTCCTGCATACCAGCTTAAGTACTATTGCTCAGGGAATTTTCATTTGAAATGTGGAGCTGCGCAAGTGGTCCACATGTCCCTGTCCCTGCGATCTTAGCAAGCTGAGGGGGTGATGGCAGCCCTGCATCTAACATACCCAGAGTGAATTGCAACTTAAAGAATAGTGGGGTGGAAGGGACCCTGAGGATCATGTAGTCCACTCTCCCACAATATCATCATCATCTATTTGTACCCCACCCATCTGGCTGGACATCCCCAGCCACTCTGGGCAGCTTCCAACAAAAGATTAAATACAGAAATGCAGCAAACATTAAAGGCTTCCCTAAACAGGGCTGCATTAGATGTCTTCTAAAAGTCTGGTAGTAGACATCTGATGGGAGAGCGTACCACAGGGCGGGTGCAACTACCGAGAAGGTACTACACATGGTGCCCTGTAACTTGGCCTCTCACAGTGAGGGAACCACCAGAAGGCCCTCAGCGCTGGACCTCAGCGTCCGCGCAGAGTGATGAGGGAGCATGCAGCTGTCCCATATAGGGACCAATCCAGCAACCTAGGCATTACCGGCACCATACACTGAACAGCTGAGCTATCCAGGATGATCCCTAAAGACCCAGGATTGACGTACCTGCAAGGAGGTGTCAGCATCATCCCTGCTCCCCTTTTCCCTGCTCCTGGATTGCCACCTCTGAAGATGCTTCCTTCTGGAAGAAGGCACCTAGGGCACCAGCAAGTCAACCTCTGCAGGAGAGGCAAGCTCTGGAGGCATCTGCAAAGGCCCTGTCATAATCTGCAAAAGACTAAATGTGAGGAACTGGTGAAACCAATGCTTTGTGCATCACATGGGGAAGCTATTCAGGCCGGAAACCCTGCCAGTGTCCATCAAATTCTAGGGCCAAGCGGGTCAAACCCTAAGATCACCTGCTAGGCCAGACATAAATGTTTCCAATGAGATAACAAACTCGAGGCAGCCCACTGCCTGACCAGGTACCCCTGTTGCACTTTAGAGGAAAGCACGCCCTCAAGAAACCCAAAGTTCTTTTTGGGAGCAATGTTACAAGTGGGCCGGACTACCCAGCAACAGAATAGTCCAAGCGGAGCAGTTTGTTTTGTTTTGATAACAATGGCTAAATGGGGGATATGAACCCTGACTCCCAGGTCCTAGTCCTACACTCTGGCCACTAAGCCCCAGTGGCTCGCCTCTAAAATGGCAGTTGCCACTATCAGGGCAAAACAAACTAGAAGAAAATAAACTTGTTCAGAAACAGCATAATAAAGAGCATACACAGAGTGCTCACTGGAGGCACAGAGAGCCTCTGGCTCCACTCTGTCTGCCTAAGATATACATTAGCAACAAGTGAGCCTGCAAACAAACAGATAAATTCTTATAGAGAAAATGAGTCACATGTCACATAGACTTTAACAATTTACTGTACTGCTAACTGTAGCAGGCTAAGGCTTGAAAGATATGTGCAGGCCGTGAAGGCCTACCTGCTTCAGCTCTCTGCCTTTTATAGTCTCATTGCAATATTAAAGGAACTCAATATAGTGCTCCCACCCAAGGCTAGATTAAAACTCGGCCAAGAGCACTGCATGCACCCAAAATAAAGCCAACCTTAGGGGATACTATAAACGAAAGTGATACCAGCTAAGCTGGGAACAGCCCTGACTAGCACCACAATTAAACAGGCAAAAATGGGGGAAACCTTTTTGCAAAGAAAGCCCCTAATGGCGGCTCCCTCCCTATTGGGAAAGGCAACCACAGATACAGGGAGAATCTTCCCACAGGGCAGGGTAAGGGGTGGGGTGAGAAATCAAACAGGAAAAAAAGGAAATTAGATTAATTAAGGGACTAGAGAGGATTAAAAAGAAGGGGAAAATTAAAATAGAGAGGATTAAAAGAAGGGGGGAAATAAAGAAATGTAACCAGACATGAGAAGATTGCTCCTGATCCGATGCACTCTGCAAAGAGAAAGAGAAACTAGAGTGCACCAATATATAAAGACTATGGTCCCACCCACCCAATTTGCAACATACAATTTGCCCCAGCAACCCGGTTACCCAATCATGATGCCAGGCAACAACTATTAACCTGCCTGGCAACAAGAGGCCTGGCCTGGTGGCCCACACCACAACACGTGCTCTCATTTATTGGAGAACACGCTATATGGTCTCTTGAAACACTGATATTGGAAACTGCTACATATAATTACTAAGAAATTCGGATGCAAGAGATTCGAGGAAGTCAAACACTATGTTTATGAAGATGGATGGTACTTAATTTTAATTAATTAAGTGGTAATATGCTGTATTTATCTTTTTTCTTTTTTCTCTTTTTCTTTTATTCTTTGTTTTTATTATTGTTAATCTTATTTATTTTTTTTACTATGCTTATCTACTGAAAATAATAAATATTATTTGGGGGGGAAAGAGAGAACAGAAATCACACAGTGGCAGTGCGGCAGCAGCAGGAGGCCCCCTTAGCAAAAGTGGTGCTTCAGGTTAAGAACAGTTTCAGGTTAAGAACAGACCTCCAGAACGAATTAAGTTCTTAACCTGAGGTACCACTGTACATCACCAACCAAGTACGCCACATAATCCCGTATATTCTAGAAGATGAGACAAAGCAATGGGTCCACTTGGAGAGACACCATCGAAAACATCCACACAACAGCATACCCATTTCTGCAAAACAATCTAAAGAAAATCCCCACCACAATGAACAGGTTCACACAGTCCATGCTTAAAGCATGGAAAGGAAAAGCAGTCAAACGATCCCGATTCTCGTCCCCACTAACACCCCTGGCCTACCACCCACTATTCCAACACGCAGCACAAAACCTCCAGATAAAAACTTGGCAAACCAAAAGCCTACACAGTCTAAAAAGACATCTATAGCAACAGCAAACCCATGCCAACACAAGAAATACAGGACAAACTAGGGGACCCCCAAACACCTTGACTAAGTGTAATATAGTAACATAAGCCGTTTAAAAAAAATATGGTTCAAAAGTGGTGTAAGAATGGCGTTACAATTGCACTGACAAAACAAATGATCTGTGTTATTTCCTTATCTTAACTAAAGTGCTGGCCGCCTTCTAACTTCTTCCAGATCATCTAGTTGTGAAACAGAAATTCTAAGCACCACAGCATATCTTGATTTCCATGTTTCCTCGCATACATCCCATTTCGGAATCAAGTTCGTAGTCAGTGTTAGGCCAGGCTCATGTGAGAGCATGTGGCATAAAATGAGATCAGCAACAAGCAGTGAGGAAAGGAGAGAGGTTTTATATTGATCAGGAATTGAACCAGGGTAATGGAATTTTCCACCTTTTAATGTAAATTTCATTTCTTACATAGGCACCCCTAATAACAGGGCTCTTTTCAGCCGAAACTCACCGGAACTGAGTTCCAGCACCTCTCAGGTGGGCGCCATTATCTTTCTAAGATCATGGTGAGTTCTGGCACCTCTTTTTCTAGAAAAATAGCACTAACTACCCATCACCTTGTGGAAAGTGCAGCTGGGCCCCTACTTTTCTAGAAATTCCTTACTCAGATCACATTGAGGCAGTTCATTTTCTTCAAAACATTCCAGCAATATTTATAATTCCACATCTATTGTGATTGCATTGTTCTTCTCTTTAGCATTTCATTATGCTGATGATGTGACTTTGTCTTTTAATCTGGTCCTCATCCAAAAGTTACCTGAAAGTTTTATACTTTATTTCATTCAAGTGGCAAAATAATGTTCTTTATCACCCTGCCATTATCCTTCTTTTATTCAGTGAGGTAGGTATCATCCCAGTTGACCCAAAATTAATAATACATAAAGGTAAAGGACCCCTGACCGTTAAGTCCAATCGCAGATGACTCTAGGGTTGCGGCGCTCATCTCGTTTTACTGGCCGAGAGAGCCAACGTTTGTCCGCAGACAGTTTTTCTGGGTCATGTGGCCACCATGACTAAGCTGCTTCTGGCAAACCATAGCAGCGCATGGAAACACCGTTTACCTTCCCGCCGGAGCAGTACCTATTTATCTACTTGCACTTTTTGGCGTGCTTTCAAACTGCTAGGTTGGCAGGAGCTGGGACTGATCAACAGGAGCTCACTCCATTGCAGGGATTTGAACTACCAACCTTCTAATCTGGAAGCCCAAGAGGCTCAGTGGTTTAGACCACAGCGCCACCTGCGTCCCTCTACTAGTTTAGTTCTGGCCTCAGAACTAGTCCTTTTTTATCACCTGTTTAATACAGCATCTGCTTAATGGGTAAGTATGCATTATATGAGTAGATCAGTTACCTTGCATTACATAATTTTGCAATCAATAAAACTGCATCTAATAAATAACTATTGGGTGTTTATGGTAACTATCATAGGCAAATAGGAAAGACCTTTCAAAATAACTTGGAAAAGTTATTTCTACCTATCATTGCTATAGTTAAGAGGCATGTTACCTCAGCAAATGGCATTTAGAAACATATTGTGGATGTTTAATCTTGAATATATATCTACAAGGGAGTTGCTCAGATTCCATCTTGAATCACTCCTCCCAATTCCAAAATGGCATCTCTGCAGATACCAAATGTTTGTTTTTATAAGGAGTGCATGCATAGCGATTCCAAGCCATTTATGGCTGCTAAACAGGTGTTTTCCATGCATTGCACATATTTTTCGAAACGCAAGCTTGTCTCCTTCACAGATTATGGGTTTTGGGTGAAAAGAAATGTTCGAAGCAGCCCCCATTCTGGTGGCCCACGAGATCAGCCACGATGCGAAGCCAAAGGAAATGCCACACATTTCCCCCTTCCCAAGGAGGCTGCCTTCTCCACCCCGAGGTGTTCTGCAAGTGTTGAATGTAGGGCAGGCTGACTCAGCATTGCAACCACACTGCTAGGCACCTACGCAGGAGGGGAAGAGAGCCAGACATGGGCTCCGTTAAAAGCACTTGTTGGCTGAAACACCAAAACCAAAAATGGCCCATATTTTAGAGGTCTGGGTTGGTTGCCATAGATTCATTTCAGCAGACATTCCTGGAAGGAGCTTGAAAAGCTGTCTATGGTTTTTTAACTGTTATGAGTGAACAGAAACCTCCTGAGAAGTCACTCAGGGAAATATGCAAGAGAAAAGCAACCACATGCCCTCCATCAGCTTTACACAGGGCAGGACCACCAGCAGGGTTTTCCGGGACAGGTACAAAATGTGTAGTTGCCCAAACTGCCCCTCTGCAGATCTGGCCCAAAGTATTGGGGGGGGGGTAACATACCAAAGTATGATGAGCAGACCTCAATCTCTGAGCAAAGTGCTCTGAGCTCCAGGAGAAGAAACTTTGTATAGGCTTTTCCCTCCCCTTTGCAAGGGCACATGGGACAGTTTTTTCTCATGAGCCCATTGCATAGACAAGATACTGGGCAAAACCTTGCCCAGTATTTTGCAGCAATCTGTGGGTCACGGTGCGGCCGAGCAAAGGTGCCCTGCGCTTATTGGGCACAGAGCGAGGCTTCTTGGTATATTAACCAGTAAGAACTTAAAGAAAACTGGACTGTGTTGCTAGTTGTTTAAGAGCAATGTGCTTATTTGTCTTTACACCTCTTTTTTGTAACAAGTTTAAGCACAGTTTGCAGTAAAACTTTGGAACTCTTTTCTTGGTGTGGAGAGCTTACTGAGTCACACTCTGCGCAAGGTCCAGATCAGGGAATTGCATTCACATAGCTTTAACAAGAAGCCCACATGTACCTCTGCTCGGAAGCGCAGGAGGAGGAAGGAGGTGCTCAGGAACAGAAGCCCAGCACTTAAGCTGGAGCAGAAATCGGTTTCACTTCCAGAGGACACCCTTGTATGCGGAGGACTGAAGCAATGGCAGCTGGGAGTTGGGAAGACCCACTTGCCTCCCAAGCAGAGCTGCAAAGGCACCACCATCACACCTGGGACTGAGCTCTGCTCCTCACCTGGCCCATTTTGCAGCATCATTGTAACAGCTCAGTACCTAGCAAGTGAGTGATTGCAAAAGGCATTATCCCCTGGGTAGCTTTTTTTTAAAAAAATGGTTATTTATTGTGTGATGGTATGCTTGTTTTTCAAAAAAGGAAACAATTTCACTTTTTCCTTTATTTGATGTCTCTTAACTTCAATGCCATCTTTGTGAGCCCCTTAGGGATAGAGGTAAAGGTAAAGGTACCCCTGCCCGTACGGGCCAGTCTTGCCAGACTCTAGGGTTGTGCGCCCATCTCACTTAAGAGGCCGGGGGCCGGCGCTGTCCGCAGACACTTCCGGGTCACGTGGCCAGCGTGACAAGCTGCATCTGGCGAGCCAGCGCAGCACACAGAACGCCGTTTACCTTCCTGCCAGTAAGCGGTCCCTATTTATCTACTTGCACCTGGAGGTGCTTTCAAACTGCTAGGTTGGCAGGCGCTGGGACCGAGCAACGGGAGTGCACCCCGCCGCGGGGATTCAAATCGCCGACCATGCGATCGGCAAGTCCTAGGCGCTGAGGTTTTACCCACAGCGCCACCCGCGTCCGATCTTGGGGATAGAACTATTAAGCATTTAGAAAGAGAGAGAAATCCTGCTATAAGCTGCTTTGGGCCCCTGGGATGGAGTATGGAATCTAAATGAAATCAAACCAAATCACGAACACCAGATTTTTTCCTCCTCCTCACCAACCCCACACAAATAGGCATTCAAAAGAGAGAGAGAGAGACTGATAGGGCTGCCTTTCTTTCTCTCCCCCCCCCCTTCTTTTTTACACCTCAGCAAAGTTGTTGAGCTTTTCGCGGGGGACATCTCCCCCCAAAGACTTAGTCTTTGTAGTGGTGGTGGTTGTTTTTGGATTTTCACAACAGTTTTTCTTTTTTAAAAACTGCCCTAGTTGCCATACATTTGGGTTCCCCCCAGACATTTGGGTGATTGATTAAAAATCCACCCGGACACCATTTTGACAGTCCTATTCCCAGACGTGTCCAGGAAAACCTGGACATATGGCAGCCCTAGACACTGAGGCAAATGCAGGCCTGTCAATTGTCAGCTGCTGGTTAATTTGCGGCAAAGTTCCAGAAGCCGAGAAGCGGCCATCCAGCAGAAGGGGGGAGGAGGGGGAAGAGGTCTCAGAAAGAAGTTGTGATCCGAACGAAGTTCTAGAGACTTGGCAGGAATGCTGAGCAAAGTGGAGATCAGAGGAAAGAGAAAGTTTGCTTAATTGTGTCTCTCCCCCCTTTCCATTGACATGGCAACTCTTCTGTGAAATCGCATGCAGTATTTGAGAAAGAAAGCTGCCGTTTGTAGGACTAGCCGCCTGAGAAACAGTTTCTTTCCAAATGTGCTTTTGGTTTTAAACACAGTGTAAGGAGTCTCTCGGGACGCGGGTGACGCTGTGGGTTAAACCACAAAGCCTAGGACTTGCCAATCAGAAGGTTGGCGTTTCAGATCCCTGCGACAGGGTGAGCTCCTGTTGCTCAGTCCCTGCTCCTGCCAACCTAGCAGTTCGAAAGCACGTCAAAGTGCAAGTAGATAAATAGGTACCACTCTGGTGGGAAGGTAAACGGCATTTCCGTGAGCTGCTCTGGTTTGCCATGCTGGCCACATGACCTGGAAGCTGTACACCGGCTCCCTCGGCCAATAAAGCAAGATGAGCGCTGCAACCCCAGAGTCGGCCACGGCTGGACCTAAAGGTCAGGGGCCCTTTTACCTTTTTAAGGAGTCTCTATGGGAGTATATTGTATTTTAAAAATGGGGTATCAGAGTTTTTAGGGGGCTAACCAGTTTGGGATTAGCAGGCTTGTTGGTTTTGAATGTCTTATGTAGATTCCCCCCCCCCCCAATTTCGTTGTTCTGTATGGGACAATGACAATAAAGATTATCGTATCGTATTGTAGCTGGGTCTTAGGGGTGGAAGCGGCAGCCGGTTGGATTGAAGCACTGAGAAGGGCCGGACTCCCGTTCCTCCCTCAGCCTTCCCTGGGGAAAAGCAAACAGGTTCATGTTTGTGGTGCATAACAGGTGCATGACAGCGATTGGAGTCTTCCGCTTGCATTTATGGTAGGTCACAAGAGATCTGCATCTGATTGCTGCATCTGATTGGCCTAGGAAGCTGCCCAGACTGGAGAGTCAGGGATTGTACCTGGCCCCTTCTGCCTGCAAGCAGATGCTATGGCCTTGAGCTGCCTCTACAATGTGTAAACCCAGCCCCTGGCCTGGCTCACCAGTTCTCTTAAATATTTCACCACTAAGAAAGTTTTCAATTCGAAAAATGTGAACAGACAACTCGATATTTCTGTCTTTTTATTCATTGTTTAAGTTACTGAATAAATACAAATAACTCGTGTTTTTGAATTATAATTTGCAGGTGCATAAATACAAGTTATATAAATAGGTCTTATAAATACAGCTGGAAGCAAGTTTCTCTTTGCTTCTCCATGAGTTTCACATTTCATATGCATTTATATCATGACATAGAACATACAATTCAATAAGACTGACCAATAGCATGGGGGGGTAAAGGATGCAACACTCCTTACAAGGCAGGACTTTTACATTTTTGGCAAGTGAAGAGAAGAGGCCGTTTTAGCTAGGGGAGATTACTTTGTCATCGTGGCCTGAGGCCAGGAGGAATATATATTCAACATTTTCATGGCCTACTTAAATGTTTTGAAACAAATGGCATTTTAAAGTTGTGTCATCTAGTAAGAAAGTTGCGCAAAATCTTTCCTAATTCTATGGTTTCTTTATTTCTGCTCATCCCTGAGATAGCAGTCTCTTTCTCTTTTGAGTCATCAAAGAATGTGATTTGGATTCGGAAAGCATCAGCCTGGAGTCGATCATTTGCCTCCGCTGGTCAATTCTATGCTTCTTTCAGGCACTTCTCTTAGCATAGGTTCTGGTGTTTGCCATGACGCAGGTGCAACCAACATTAATCACTTCTTTCTCCAGCCAAAAGGTCTGCTGGCAACCAACCTGCTTCCGTCGAAGAACCATGATCTCCTGCTGAATAGGAACAGAATTCAGGGCTATGTTTGGTTTGCCTTTCCTGTCCAGACAGAAGGCATGGCGGCAGGTGGCTTTTGAAATCACATGGGGAAACCTGTTGGGATCTTCGTGGGTGCTGCAAATACAGAGGCAAAAGGAAGGCAAGGCTGTTAGTTTATCAGAACACGTAGAGCCTTGAAACTGGCTGCATACGATGGGAAGCTAAACGTTTGCTCCTCTCCAGCGCTAAATAAGAGTCTTGGCCAAAGAGAAGCAGGAATGGCCGCCTTGTAGAAAGGTCTGTGAGCGGGGAAGGTAGGGTCTCTTTGCATGGAAGAGACTTCCAAAGGTTCACACATCTCAATCCTTCAAGGAAGAGAGGCTGCAAGTTATCAGAAAGTGAAGGAAATGGCTGCTTATTGACTACTATATTAATAATATCATGTGATATGCAATACAATCTGTCAGTTTGCCAGTTCCTCTTCCGTGACAGGGGTCGAGAGCCTCAGCCACTGCCCTTGGGGGTACAAATATGGCCCTCCAGTCTCTTAAGACTCTCCAGGCCACCCCACCCCCCTCACTGGTTCTGCTCTTTACTTCCCTCTAGTACTGGAATGTGAGAATGCCTCTTGCTTGCCTGAATTGTGGGTGGAGAGGTGAGTGGGTTTAGAAACCTGTGGCTTTTGCGTGGTGGAAACGTTGCTGACTGCCCAATAACAAATGCTGGAAATGTAATGAGACTGAAGGTACCTTTTATCACCTTTGGTGGACCTGCCCGAAGATTAAAGCCTTTTGGGAAATGATCTATAATGAAATTAAGAAAGTCCTTAAGTGGACTTTTCCTAAGAAACCTGAGGCTTTTCTCCTGGGCATGGTTGGCCAATTGGTGTCAAGGAAGGATAGGACGTTTTTTATGTATGCTACTACAGCAGCAAGAATCCTTCTGGCAAAGTATTGGAAGACACAAGAACTACCCACTCTGGAAGAATGGCAGACGAAGGTGATTGACTATATGGGACTGGCAGAGATGACCGGCAGAATCCGTGACCAGGGGAAAGAGACAGTGGAAGAAGACTGGAAGAAATTTAAAGTATATCTTAAAAATTGCTGTAAAATTGAGGAGTGTTAAGATGTTAAGGAACTAAGAAACAGAGAATTGCAGCTGTAATCAATAAGTTAAGGAAAAAAAGAATCTAATGAAAGTGAATTAAATAATTAGTTAAATGGAGGAGTTGCTGAAGAAATATAGAACAAGGATGCAGAAAAGGGGAGGTATGGGGAAGTCCGGGAAGTAAGGTGCATGAAAATAAGATTATGAAATTATACATGTTTATATGTTTGTATGTTTTTGTTTTGTGTATTGTTTGTTTTTATTATGTGTTTGGAAAATTAATAAAAATTTATTTTTTAAAAAAAAAAAGGAAACGTTGCTGACTATGTGGAGGCAGGAGACTCTTGCTCCTGACATATATCCCTGGAAGGCTGACTTAAGGGAAATGGGGTCCTTGGGCTGCAAAGGGTTCTCCTCTCCTGCCCTGTGAAGCGAGGGAAGGGGAGAGAGAGCCATTCCTGGTTTCAAGCAGGCAGAGGAGGGTGACCCAACGGGAGGTTCTCAAAGCAAGTGCTGCCAAAAAGAATGTGGGATCGGAAACATGCACAGACTGCGTTGATCAAGAGTCTCTTACTTTGGGCTGCTACCATGATTACCTGTGAATGGGCACCTCAAACTGAACAGCAGATATACTCCAAGGGCATAGACCAAGCAGCCAATTACTACCAGTAGACATAGGGCGTAAAATAATAATAATAATAATAATAATAATAATAATAATAATAATAATAATTTTTTTTTATTTATACCCCGCCCTCCCCAGCCAAGGCCGGGCTCAGAGCAGCTTACAAGCAATAATAAAAACAAGATGAATGATTACAACTTAAAAACAAAAATAAAATACAACATTAAAATAATGGAACATTAAAATATTAAAAGTAGCCTCATCGCAGGAGAAGGAAAAGAAAAAAGAAAGAGAGGGAGGGAATCAAATTGGCTCCAAGCCAAAGGCCAGGCGGAACAACTCTGTCTTACAGGCCCTGCGGAAAGAAATCAGATCCTGCAGGGCCCTGGTCTCATGAGGCAGGAGCAGCCATGGGGAAAAGATGTTCTCAGAAACATTCTGCCATCAGAGAAACACTCTGTGTTCCATACTATAGATCAGGCTTCCTCAACCTCAGCATTCCAGATGTTTTGAGACTACAATTCCCATCATCCCTGACCACTGGTCCTGCTAGCTAGGGATCGTGGGAGTTGTAGGCCAAAAACATCTGGAGGGCCGAGGTTGAGGAAGCCTGCTATAGAGTCAAATAACTTCCATTTCAAAGGCAGTTGTCTGTAACTACCGTGATGCAGACTATAGAGTTGTGGCTCTGAAAGCTTTGAGGGCAAGGGCACAAAATCCAAGCACCCATGCACCTCTGGGGATTTAAGCTTTAGGACCCTCACAACAGGTACCCAGGCTGCCAAAGAGTTCCTCTGTGCCGTTCGAGAAGACACAAATTAGTAGCATTGTGAAGCATGGCTGTTATCATGTGCAGAGTGCCTTTCCCCCATTGCAGGGCAAATTGAACCAGCAGCCCCTCACTGGATGAGGAGCCCCTGTCCAAAGCTACAATTCCAGATAGGGGTGAGCCCTGGCATTTATCAATGAAGCACAACCTGGGAGTAGCAGAAGCAGGATCGGGGGAAGGTCCAAACACCTCAGCAAGAAAAAAACTGCTCCCTTCATGGAGACAATTCAGCTCTCCCTCTCTCTCCAGTCTGTTTCCCAGAAAACCCGGCTGGCTCCTGGGTTTGACAACAGCTACAAAATTGTGTCCTTTCTTGCGGCAGCCCTAGACATTTTAAAGTATTGAAGAACCACGTTGGGTTTGCTATGCATGCTCTGCTTCATAGCCAACACATTTGATTCAGTGAGAATAAGGACAATACCTGTAATCCCATGGAGATACAGATCTGTTCCTGATGTCCTGAGGCACCTCGCTGGCTGGTTGTGGGCGGCCAATGTGGACCTGGAATGTCAGGGACTTTGGGGGGAAATCCTCTTGGGTTCCAGACTGGGGTGGACAGTTCTCGCTGGGTTCCTCGTTGTTTTTCCCAGGCTTAACTGCTTTTCCAGAAGCTAAATTTATAGCTGAAAGCAGCAGCAGCAACAACCCAACCTGAAAGGGAGAACAGATACAGAATGAGTTGTTTTATCATGTGCAGGTTAGCCAGAGGTATAATCTGAAACTGACATAAAATAGGTTTTTACATAAAACAGTTTATACTAGGCACTCTGCTAATACTGAAGTATTTAAAGGGTGCCATGTTTTACTGAAAGCCAGAGTTGTGACCCTGAAACCCTTCCTCTGAAGCCTAAAACATCAAGCAGTGGGGGCTCACTGGTGAAGTGGCAATACGCTAAACCTGTCTTTTATAAAAAAATAAAATAAATCACATATATCAAGTCTAATCCCTTTCACCAAAAGCAACTTTCAGGACTACTCTCTGTTTGGGAGTTTTGCAGCTGGGCTGAACCGCTGCCAGTTTGTGATAGAGGCCAGGACTGATAGACGGATTTCAAATGAAGACAAAATCTTTTCCTCAAAAGTTTGAGGAAAAGCTGCACCATCAAACACTTGTCACAAGTCATTTAGGATGTTAATATTTATTTACTTTATAAATATATATACGTATTTCTCTTACAAAATTATAAATAATAAGGCATGACACAACCCCAAAATGGGTCACTAGGGGTGTAAAATACTAAACGTATTATTTTACAGTGATTACAGTAAACCAGTACAGTGGCTTCTTCAATAAATTCACTTGGAAAACTCAGAATAATAGGAGTGAGCTAAAGAGCATTTCCTGTTTATCCACACTTTATGGCAATATATGTTGTAGGTATTTCTCGTCCATGTGTTGCTTCATTTGTATATTTAATAATACCGTGCCAAACAAATTATCTTCTTTTTCTCTCTCCTTGCCACCTTCAATTTTTACAACAGCTTTTCCATTATGGCTGTTTGCCAAATTATATTATACCCAGTGGTCGATATTAATTAATTGCAAAGTTTTCCAAGTTCTATTACCATTCTAGCTGCTGTTAGTAAATGCATTATTAATTCCTAACTTCTTAATCAGTCTATATTTGAAGTATATAAATTAAGGCAAAAGCTGATGTTGTTGGGATTGTCTGAACTGTAATCTGAGATAAGGTAAAGGTAAAGGTACCCCTGCCTGTACGGGCCAGTCGTGTCCGACTCTAGGGTTGCGTGCTCATCTCGCTCTAGAGGCCGTGAGCCGGCGCCGTCCGAAGACACTTCCGGGTCACATGGCCAGCGTGACGAAGCTGCTCTGGCGAGCCAGCACCAGCGCAGCACACGGAAACGCCGTTTACCTTCCCGCTATAAAGCGGTATCTATTTATCTACTTGCACTTAAGGGTGCTTTTGAACTGCTAGGTGGGCAGGAGCTGGGACCGAAAGACCCTGCTGCGGGGATTCGAACCGCCGACCATACGATCAGCAAGTCCTAGGCACTGAGGTTTTACCCACAGCGCCACCCGCATCCCTTTTGTAATCTGAGATATTGCTTTCAAAACTTGCTTCCAAAATTGTTCTATTTGTTGTTCTATTCATTAATATTTATTTGTGTGCCAATTAAGCAAATAAATTCTCAATGAAAGCAGATGGGACCCTGGGGGGAGTGGTACTTGGGGGGAAACAATGAAATCCTGCTGAGAATGAATTGATTATATATCAGTCCTCTTTCAAATCTAAAAGTAGCTTTAGATCTATGAGATTACGAAAAGCATTCAGTTATGTGAAACATTAACCCAGAGCAGGTGGGATCACAGTCATAGCTATGAAGCATTCTTGGTAGCTTATCTACGGGATGAAAATCCTTCCAGAAAAAGAAGTTCATGAATTCAAGGAAATAGTTGTTATCCAAATGCTTTAAACTGTACTGTCCAAATCTATTACATTAATTACGCATATTACGCTAATTAAATATAGCTTATTGTTGAAGCTATAATGATGGATGGATAGACAGACAGACAGAAGACTTAGATAACCATTGGCTTCAATTTTTGGTAGCAAGTGGGTTGGGAGATTGACGCTTCACTAACAAAATTCTGCATGTGGAAGGAAGACTGATAACAGGATGAAGTAAGAACTAAAATGCAATGTCACACGCCTCTACTTTTTAAGTTGGACACAAATGGGTACTAAGAGTTCTATACACCATAAATGACAATCTATATTATCAGCGTACTCACCAGTGAGGGAAATCTTGTAGAAGCCATAGTAGCTTTTCTTTTCTGCCGCAAGGAGCCTATTGCTGGAGGTTCTGCACCTGGGTATCAGTACCCTGAATCGTGTCCGTATGTGCAATCCCAATCTCCTTTTATACTGTCTTCAGAATCAAAGCCAGTTTTTTCCATTCGCTAGTCTTCCCGCCCTCGGTTGTGGTTCAGGGGCAGCTGTGGCTGACATTTACCCTTTTTTTCCCTCGACCACTTCCTCAAAAGTGTCACATGTCACATACGTACACCAGGGGACAGCAAGGGAAATGCTTTTAATAAACCACCTACCTAGTTATGGGGAATCTAGACCAATAGATTTGTTTGAATGAAAAACAGATGGCCTACAAGATAACGGCAAGCTTGCCTGAGAAGCGTTTTTTCCCCTTTCCCCTTTTTAGTGTATTGCATCATTACAACTTACCTATTGTAAAATAGAACAATCTAGTTCTATGTCATACCTTCATAATCTGTGTATGAAAGCACGTAGACAAGCATCCATCATATGGATATAAACTAGACAATTGCCCTGTCAACCCTGCAAAAATAAATCCTGCCACTTTCAACATCCTTTGTACATCATAGGTCTTTTATTTCTTCCACTTCTTCCAGTGATTTCAGGGCAGCATCCTAGTCCCACAACAATTATGTTGGCTGAGCTGGGTTGTGAGGCAATAAATAGGCCCAGTGGACCACCAGCTTCATCGTTTTGAACCCCAAGATTATAGCAACTTACTGCTCCCTTTCAAGCAAATGAGATTGCCTCATTGGGAGTGCAATGCCCATTTGTTCTAAAGGGAGCCAGGCTCCCTTTCACAGATCTTTTCCTTGGAAAACACATTTTCCCTGCACTCACGCTGCAATTCTGCATGGCTCCAGCTACAACTTTAGTAGTAATGAATACTGCACAATTGTGGAGCCGTATGTGATAAAGAGGTCTTGGCTGGGCAGTCCAGGACTTCCATATACACAATCCAGATAGGTCACTTCAGTGCTGCTAATGCAGCAAAAACAACACAGGAGGCCGCAGTTATGAGTTAGAAGCTCCACCTGATTGGCAAAAAGTACAAGCGCTACAGCTTGCCTTTGATTGTGCCCTTCCACAAGAACATGCATTGCACTGTCCACAATGATGGCTTTTCTGCAGACACCTTCCCTATAAAGAGTGGTGTGAAACAGGGCTGTGTTTTCGCACCAGCTCTTTGGCACATTCTTCTCCCTGTTGCTCTCATTCACCTTCAGCTTGACTAAAGACAGTGTGTTCTTCCATTCAAAGAGCAACGGAGGTCTGTTCATCCTAGGTTCTTATGCCTTGACAACGCCCTCCAAGAAAGCTCTACAGAGTCTCATCAACCATTTTGCCCAAGCCTGCATGGGGTTCAGCCTCAGCCCAACGAAGACCAACATCTTGGGTCAGGATATTGCCAGCACTCCACACATCAGCAGTGATGACCACACGCTTGAGGTGGTAGACCATTTTATCTGCCTGGGTTCCATCATAACCAGCAACCTCTCCATCAATGCCGAGCATTGGCAAGGCAGCTACAGCAATGGCTCACCTCTCCCAAAGGGTATGGGAGAACGCGATGCTAATGTCTAATACCATGATGATGGTCTACTAGGCTTGCGTGCTGAGCATGCTGCTTTATGGTAGTGAGCCATGGGCAACTTATACCTACCTCAATGCCTTCCACATGTGCTGAGTCAGGAAGATTTTGGGCACCGCTTGGCAGGGCAGAGTCTCAAACAAAGATGTGTTCTCCCAAGCCCACATTCCCAGCATGTTCACACTCCTGTCTTGGCGACATGTGTGCTGGATCATGTCCACAGAATGGAAAATGGCAGGATCCCAAGAACGTGCTCTACGGGGAGCTGGCTTCTGGCACCAGGCCCATTGGCAGACCAACACTGTGTTATAAAGATGTCTGCAAACATGACATGAAGGCTGGCAACATCAGTTGCCTGTGGGAATCCCTTGCCTGGAGACAGTCAAGTTGTATATCCATAGCAGTGCCAAGAGGAGGAATGAGCGCTGGGAGGAACCCAGAGAGAAGACATGCCATTGTATGCCTGTCACAGCGAAAGTGGATGCCTTCATCTGCCCCAGCTGCAATAAAACAGGTCTCTCCCATTTTGGTCTCTACAGCCACCGCAGGTGCTATAACTCTCCAACAGATGGAGGGCCCACTCCTCCATTGTCTCCTGAGACAGATGGATGCCAGCATGAAGATGTGCCATAAGTGCCTATTAATGGATAGTTTCTGTGACATCAGTTCAATGAGCACCCCCGTACCCAGGCCTATGCAATAAGTTACAGGATCATCTATTTCCATGAGTCCCAGTCCCCGCTCCATGACTGCTGTGGTGGACATATCCAGTGCACATTCAGAGGTGAAATGAGGGCTCACCTTTTCTTTTCAAACACATCCCCTAGCTATTCCTCTCCAGCAAATTTCCACCTGCCTTCATTCACTTGGCGATAGAAGGTTTCTGGTTCTGGGGAAAGGCTCAGTGGAAGAGCACCCGCCTTGCCCACAGAATATCTCAAGTTCCATCCTTCCAGGTAACTGTGGGAGATACCCCTCGTCTGAAATCTTGGAGGGCCACTGGCTATATGTGTAGACAATACTGCGCAGGATGGATCAATGGTGCAACTCGGTATAAGGCAACTTCCTGCTGAGTATACTTTTTTGCACTGACAATAAATGAGCACTTTTCTTGTTTCTGGAAAACTCATGATATTGACCCCTTTGCTTTTCCTTAAAGAGACAACCTTGCATTAAAATTGACATTACAGCTTACAGGAAAGCCCTTTCGGAGAACTCTGCATTCCTGATCGCCATAGTGCGTCATAGAATCCCATCCTTTCTACTCCTATATTGTTGGAGGAATACAGAAGAAACTGAACTATGTGCTAGATGGAACCATTTTCTCAAGAGCAGGGGGGGAATCCTGCATTTGGCTCTTCTAGCTGGGCTGCAAGCTGTAGAACCCTACTGCAAGATATCCACTTCTTAAAAATGGGTTTTTTGTTTTTAGGGAAATGGTAGAGAAATGCACTGAAAATTAAAAGTCAATAAAAATAAAGCTGGTCCTAATTCTATTTGTTAATTGGATTATTCTTTCCACAGCATATTTTATTTGCATTCTTGCAAATCCACCATAAATTACGGTGTGTGTGTGTTGAATTTCAATATTTGATTCACATTTCCACCATCTATTGTCCATACTGGTGCTAATCTTGTGAAGCATGTTCCATCAAGTTACTACTATAAAATAGATTTGTTTTGTACAAGTAGAAATGAAAAGTTTTGCCTAAGTTTTAATATACCTGAAGGAGCGTCTCCACCCCCATCATTCAGCCCGGACACTGAGATCCAGTGCCGAGGGCCTTCTGGTGGTTCCCTCATTGCGAGGTTACAGGGAACCAGACAGAGGGCCTTCTTGGTAGTGGCGCCCACCCTGTGGAACACCCTCCCTTCAGATGTGAAGGAAATAAGCAGCTATCCTATCTTTAAAAGACATCTGACAAACTTCAGGGAAGTTTTTAATATTTAATGCTGTACTGTTTTTAACATTTGATTGGGAGCCACCCAGAGTGGCTGGAGAAACTCAACCAGATGGGCGGGGTATAAATAATAAATTATTATTATTATTATTATTATTATTATTATTATTATTATTATTATTATTATTTTTATTTTTATTATTATTAATAATAATAATACCGTACTTCCAGATTTCAAACGTTGTTGATACCCCTGGATCTTGTTCCCAACTTACTTATCAGCAGACCAAGTGACCACTAGTGACCCTTCCAACTCCCAGAATCCCATTGCTGTACGCTGCCTGCAAGCCAGGCCAGTGAATTTCACCACCCCGGTCTTTTCTATGGAATGTAATAGTGTCTGCATTGAGGAAAGGGATTAGCATTTCCAACAGCAAAGCTGAACTCTTCCCCATTGTGTTTGTACTGTTGATGAATCGGGAGTAGCATTAAGTGGTAGGAGTGAGGAGGAAGGGGAGGAATTGATTGAATTTGCAGTTAAAAGTGAATGTATCAAATTTGTAGTTTCCAAAACAATATGAGAAGTGAAACACGGACATCCTTTGGAAATGTGAACTTATCTGAATTTTGCAGTGCAATTCTCCAGCCACATAATGTGTACCTCCCCAAAGTGCATACACTCGTGTACATAAAAAATGCATACAAAGATGCATTGTTAGGGAGAACTACTTTGCAAACCACAAGGAGAAGGGGATGACAGAGGGCGAGATGGTTGGACAGTGTTCTCGAAGCTACCAGCATGAGTCTGACCAAACTGCGGGAGGCAGTGGAAGACAGGCGGGCCTGGCGTGCTCTGGTCCATGGGGTCACGAAGAGTCGGACACGACTAAATGACTAAACAACAACAACTTTGCAAAAATGTGTTGCATTGGGCAAAACTGCCTTTAAAAAAAAACATTAAAATGTGGGAGGATTTTCACTTTTAAACACACACAGAGAGATATGGACAAAACAAAACAAAATTCCTTCCAGTAGCACCTTAAAGACCAACTAAGTTAGTTCTTGGTATGAGCTTTCGTGTGCATGCACACTTCTTCAGATACACACTGAAGAATCTGAAGAAGTGTGCATGCACATGAAAGCTCATACCAAGAACTAACTTAGTTGGTCTTTAAGGTGCTACTGGAAGGAATTTTTTTTGTTTTGACTATGGCAGACCAACACGGCTACCTATCTGTAACTAGAGAGATATGGAGTTGTGGAGAACTGAACTTACAATTGGAAAGATGAGAAATGGAGAGAAACCAAAACGGACTTATTGCCCCATTGCTAGTGCTGAGTGGGGCCACTCACATTCCTCTTCAGGAGTGGGAGCCTGTATACTGCGCAAATCCCACAACACGTTTCCCCCAAAAAAGTTTGTATTGTTTTTCCAAAATATTTTTTTAAACAAACAGACAAACAAACATAAATCTCAACCGTATTAAACCAATCCTAGTGACATTGTTAAGTGACTTCCTCATATCCCCCTAGTTGAATTTCAGTGTATAGCATTTTAACAGTTTTCCAAAACCAATTTTCTCATAAAATTAACTTAAATCACTTAACATCTTTCTATCTTTCTATTTTGGCATTAAACATATTAATTCCTAACATTACATATTTAACTCCTAAGCCTATCTAATATTTGCAAGCTTTTCCAATTAAGTTCCCACAACACTTTTTTTCATACTACGGATCGCTTATGACGGTAACCTTTCCCTAGAGGATTATAACTTTCCGGGGATGCCTGCTGCTGGTAAAAGTTCTTCCTCTGCCCATAAAAGACCCTGCTGACTAACCGTTATGACAGGAAGGGAGCTGAATGGCAGAGTGACCTATTTTATTTCCCCCCACTGTCTGTCTGAGGTAAAGAAATGCGTATCACAGATTTGACACGGCATTCTATTTTTCTTTGTCAGGTAATACACCAAATGGAAATTATTAATACTACAAGCAGGGTCACAAGGAGTGTCTAAACGGATTCCCCACCTCTGCCTTTCCTTTTTGCTATCGAGGGCAGTTCCGGCACACATTGGCTGCCCTTTAAACCTAAAGAAATAGCATTATTTTTGCTTGCGTCAATTAGATTCCCCCCGCCAAGTCATTGAGGGGGCATGGCGGGGAGGTCAGAGCTGATGTTGCTATCATATGGGTTAGGTCAAGGAATATCCCAAGGAAATCAGCTTGGACAAAGCTAATTAAATTATAGATCAGGCTTTCAGAATCCTCCCAGGCACAAGGAACAGTTAACCAGGGTGGACAGAGATGTGCAGTCAAGGCAAATTTCTAAAAGCAATCTTCTTTTCATTGTTGCGCATACACACACAAACACACACAGCCTGGATAGCTCAGCTGGTTAGAGTGTGGGGCTGCTAACACCAAGGCTGCAGGTTCAATCCCCGTGTGGGACAGCGGCAGGTTCCTGCATTGCAGCCGGTGGATCATTTCCCCTTTATTTAGTCTTTGCTAGTTGCAACAGTTTCAGGCAGAAAGTATGGTGGGAGGGAGGGAAAAGAGACAAATCATGGATTAGGAATGTTCCCATGGGAAATAATGGAAATGTTCAGCTGCTTATGCAAACGCTCACCTACTGAACCATTTCGTGGGAACACAGTGTGTTCAGAAAGTGGGACCTGAATGTATGTGTAAGTAAACCAGGCATAGGCAACCGAGGCCTCCAGCTGATTTGGGACTACAACTCCCATCATCCCCAGGACCAGTGGTCAGGGATGATGGGAATTGTAGTCCCAAAACATCTGGAGGGCCGAGGTTGCCTATGCCTGAAGTAAACCTTATATCACAAAGACACCACAGTCCCTGCTGTCCCTCATTCCAAGGAAACTGAACCCTGGGAAAGCGCCAGGAACCCCTGAAATCTCCCACTGCTAGGAGGTGGTCGTGTAGTGACTGGTCATACTGTTCAGATGCCTGATGATCGTCTTCCAAAGCATCTACTCCATTCTGAACTTTAAAATGGGAAGCGTAATGCTGGTGGTCAACAAAAGAGGTTTAAAGACTGTCTCAAGGCAAATCTTAAAAAATGTAGTATAAACACCAGCAATTGGGAAACACTTGCCTGCAAGCGCTCCAATTGGAGAATAGCCTTTACCAAAGGTGTCATGGGCTTTGAAGACACTCAAACTCAGGACGCAAGGGAGAAACGTGCTAAGAGGAAGGCACGCTTGGCAAATGCACACTGTGATCAACTCCCGCCCGGAAACCAATGTACCCCATTGTGGAAGGATGTGTGGATCCAGAATTGGCCTCCACAGACACTTACGGATTCAACTGCAGTGTGTGGGTTGTTGGTTAGAATTGGAACTACATTGTAGCTTGATCTTCTTCTTTGGTGATCACTCGTAGCTGAGTAAGATTGTCTTCCATAAACACGGTTTTGTTTATGGAAGACAATCTTACTCGGGTATGAGTGATCGCCAAAGAAGAAGATCAAGCTACAATGTAGTTCCAATTCTAACCAACAACCCACACACCACAGCTGACTTAGCAAACTGTACCTGATAGGAATCAGAAGTTTAGTCAGCCTAATCAGGTTAGTTCATTTTCATATCTTCCATATTTGCATATTACAAAGCTGCAATGGTTCAAATTTGTTATCTGCAAGGCTGATCAGTTTCTGTCTGGAAGCTCTGAAACTAAAAGTGGGGAAAACTGCCTGTAGGCAGGGAAAAAAGGAGGGAGGTGTGCCCATTGTACGTGATAGACATACCGTAGTTTTAGCAATTCAAGAGTCTCTCATTCTTTTGCTAGACACTCTAATTTTTATCTCTTCCATTTTATTTGCTATGTAAAGAAATACTCTGTAAGGAAAAACCACTCAAGAAAGCTCTTGTGGGGTGGAAAGAGGAGCTAAAGAAGAGTGCAAAAAGGCTTATCAGTTTGAAAATCTGAATCAATGAAGCATTAAGGCATTTAAACTTCATGTTGAGGCTGTCATTACAAATTGCTGTGTGCCTTGAGCCTTCTGTTCAGTTGCTCCTTTATCTTTCCTCTTGTTGAGGATGTGTTCAATGTCACTGTTGTTGCCATGCATGCTCAGGACATGTGTCTCTAAACACACCTTCATGGTACTTCTCAGAGTTGAGGGGACGTGCCCTTCCAGAACACAGATGACTGGAGAATTTCGCTCCAGTTGTGTGCTCAGGGGAAACTCTTCCTAAAAGTGACCTTGGCTCTGTTTCACCAGAGAACAGTCAAGTGGAGCCTAGTCCTAGAGCAGGGGTCTGCAACCCGCGGCTCCGGAGCCGCATGTGGCTCTTTTACACCTTTGCTGCGGCTCCGGGGCAGATACTAACGAGGGGAGGAGGCGCATTGTGGGCCCCGACACTCCCCACTGTGGCGGGCGCTGTACTGGCTGTGACATTGCATGGGGGCGGTGCGTGCGTTAGTCACGCACCGTCCTGACGTCACCCTCCCGCCCGCCCGCCACATTGTAAGGGGCATGTACGCTGGTCACTGCATTGAAAGGGGGCATGTATGCTGGTCACTGTTTTGAAGGGGAGTGAAGAACACACACACACACAAAAAGGTAACTTGTTAATTTAACGTTTATTTCTATGAGGAGGAGTAATTCTGAGGGGTCAAACAAAGAAATAATAAAAAAGTGACAAAAAAGTTATTTTTATAATGATGAGTTTTGCGGCTCCCAGTTTTTTTTCCTTCGGAAACGGGTCCAAGTGGCTCTTTTTGTCTTAAAGGTTGCAGACCCCTGTCCTAGAGTCATGGTAAACCAAATACAATGGAGAATCATTAGGGTTTTATAGGTGAGAACCAGCAATTTGAATTGAGGTTAGAAACAGAACAGCAGCCAGTGAAGTTGTTCTAGCAAGGGAGTCATCAGTAGAGCATCAGACTCTTAATCTCAAGGTTGTGGGTTTGAGCCCCATGTTGGGCCAAAGATTTATGCATTGCAGGGAGTTGAACAATATGATCCTTGTGGTCCCTTCCGACTCTACAATTCCATGATTCCAAGCCCTCCGGATGCTACTAGACGTACATGATGTTTCTAATGTTTCATCTGTTCCAGATAGCAGATGCTAACTCTGATGGTGTTGTTCTCAATCAGGCTTAAATCTCACAGCCTAACAGTAAGCAGATATTTGCCAGGAAATAAGTCCTAATTTTGAAGGTCATGCTTAAACTGAACCACTTACAACTCTCCTTATGTTTAGGATGTGCATTCAACGGAGCATTTTTTAAGTTCCTCTTCAGGCCTTCCTGATCAACTGGTGCAGGTTATGGGTGGAGAAGGTTTGGCCAGTTCACATGGTCCATCGCCCGCCCACGCACCCATGGTTACAAATTTATACAGCTGTCTGAAGCATAGCTGTCAAGCGTCCCTTATTTGGCGGGACAGTCCCTTATCCCAGCACCATGTCCCGCTGCTGTCCCTTATTGATAATGTCCCTTAAATTTCCCGGGTTTCAAAGGAAGCAGCTCCTCTCCCTCCCTCCCTGCCGGCCAGGGAGGAGGGAGGCTTCAACTGTGTTGCTTGGCTGCGTTGCTCACCCAATAAGGAGTCTAAGAACGACTGGGGGGTGTAGCATGCATGCCTTGTGCTGATCAAATTGACTGTGTTGCCTGTGGACTCACCTTTGCTCAGCGCTTCCCAGCGGAGAGGTAACGGTGGTTTTCCTTGAGGCTTGAGGCTTCGTTTGGCTGCTGCCTGGGCTTTCTGCCTTTGGCTCGGAGGGGCTCAGAAGTTAAACATACCTGTGTTCAGAATATCCCTTATTTTGGCTGCTGATCCCTTATTTTTGAGGCTGCTGGTCTCCCTTATTTTCAAATCTGTAAGTTGACAGCTGTGGTCTGAAGTAGGTCTTCCAGGGCCATCTGTGTGGATTCTTGTCCTTTCTGCTTTTCCTCTTTTGTCACTGCCATGATTGTTGCCGTTGTGGCATGCTTGTCCTCTTCATGTGTGCAACATGTGAAGAGGGCAAATGTGGCGAAAGGGTCATGTGGCCACCCACTGTCTTTGGCACAATATCTGCAGCCAAGATCTTATTCCTCATGCCATAAAGGTAAAGGGACCCCTGACCATTAGGTCCAGTTGTGACCGACTCTGGGGTTGCGGCGCTCATCTCACTTTATTGGCTGAGGGAGCCGGCATACAGCTTCCGGGTCATGTGGCCAGCATGACTAAGCCGCTTCTGGCGAACCAGAGCAGCGCACGGAAACGCCGTTTACCTTCCCACAGGAGCGGTACCTATTTATCTACTTGACTTTGACGTGCTTTTGAACTGCTAGGTTGGCAGGAGTCCTCATGCCATACAGGGCTCTAAATCAGAGGGGGAGCAGCCATGCACAGAAGAGGCCCCCCACAGCAGAAGTTGTGGCAAGTGCAGGAGGAGCTGCATGACTCTGGGGTTGAACATGTTACCTGCTGCCCCTGCCATCATGCTTACCCCCTCCTCATGAGTAACAGATGAAAAGGGCTTTCTCCATGGGGAGGTTCAAGTCAGGTTCAGCTGTTTCCTTTCCCCACTTACTACATCTGGGTGGCTTCTGTAAGAATGCAGGTGTTCCTTCTCTTGCTCCTTGCCCCCAGAAAAGGATCCTTTGCCTCTGATAGGGTATTGCTCTGGGGAGGCTTCTGTGTTGTCTTATATAGGTGCCCCCCTCCGTCCATCTATTGGCTTTTTCTTTGCATAGGACACCCAGAAAGTGGTCACTGGAATAACTTCCTCTGTGCTTTTATGCCAGGAGAGGAACGTTCTCCCCATTGCTGTAACTGGTTTGACATTGCCTATGGCTGTCATGGATCACTGCCTTGCCATGGCGAAGGGGCTTGAATAACTCAGAGAAGCTATGGGCTATGCTGTGCAGGGCCACCCAAGACGGACAGGTCATAGTGGAGAATTTTGACCAAACATGATCCACCTGGAGTGGGAACCAGCAAGCCACTCCAGTATCCCTGCCAAGAAATCTCCATGGACAAAGACAAAAACAGAGACATCACCTTGCCGACAAAGGTCCATATAGTTAAAGCTATGGTTTTCCCAGTACTGATATATGGAAGTGAGAGCTGGACCATAAAGAAGGCTGATCGCCGAAGAATTGATGCTTTTGAATTATTGTGCTGGAGGAGACTCTTGAGAGTCCCATGGACTGCAAGAAGATCAAACCTCTCCATTCTTAGGGAAATCAGCCCTGAGTGCTCACCGGAAGGACAGATCCTGAAGATGAGGCCCCAATACTTTGGCCACCTCATGAGAAGACTCCCTAGAAAACACCCTGTTGTTGGGAAAAATGGAGGGTACAAGGAGAAGATGACAGAAGACGAGATGGTTGGACAGTGTTTTCGAAGCTACAAACATGAGTTTGACCAAATTGCAGGAGGCAGTGGAAGACAGGGGTGCCTGGCGTGCTCTGGACCATGGGATCACAAAGAGTCGGACAATGGCTGTAATGAGATTACTGCAACGCGTTATACATGGTGCTGACTGAAGATGGTTCGAAAGCTTCAGCTGGTGCAGAATTCGGCAGCCAGATTGCTCACTGAGACAAGATGGTTGGAGCATATTACACCAATCCTGGCCCAAGTGAACTGGCTCTAATTTTCTGGGCCAAATTCAAAGTGCTGGTTTGGACCTATAAAACCTTTAATGGCTAAGGACCACCTCTCTGGGCCGAGATAATCATCTGAAGCCCTTCTTTGTGTGCCTTCTCCATGCAAGGTCCGTAGGGTGGCAAAATGAGAATGAGCCTTTTCTGTGGTGGTGGTTCCACATTTGTGGAATGCTTTTCCCAGGGGGTTATTGGTTGCGGTGGTGGTACGTATTTTGTAATTTTGTTTTGTATTTTATGCTGTAAACTGCCCTGTGATCTTCAGATGCAAGGGCAATATATAAATTTTAAAATAATAGAAAGTAACAATCATTTGCATGCCACCCACTGTTTGGGCATTGGGGCTGGTGTTTGTGATGGCTTTCCATTCTTTGCTTTGGAGGGTGGAATCTCTTTCTCTCCTCGGTTTTTATGTTGGGTTTTGCTGCTGACATTATGGCAGCATAAATAGCCCACCAGCAAAGGAAGCTTCCCTTATTAAAAAAACTTAGTTTTTAATTAAGCCACTCAGTTCTAAGGCACTTTTCTTTCATTAAATGAATGTAATCATTCTAATAATGTGTTGATTTCTAAGGTTGCATATTTGCTTTCTGATGAAGCTGCTAGTTCCTTAATTTGTTCATGTTAAGAGACTCTATCACCCTCTAATGGACAGCATGATGGATTTATTATTAAAGCACTTTATCTCTGTCTAATGAAATTGTTCATTTCTCATTCACCCAAGTCCTTCTCAAGTCCTTCAGCTAAATTTATGATGAAAGTATTTGTAATGCATGGTTTAATTTGTATTATATATCATTACTTGTTTCAACTCATGTTTTCATTTAAAGAGTTAATGGCATTATAAGGTTGAATCATTTGTTTAAAGAAAATATAGACAATTGGTGGGAATTGGAAAGACAATACAAAATGATTAGAATAAAAGTTTTGAATAAGTTACAACCGTATTTAGATACAAGCAGCCTTTGAAGTATATGAAAAAATAAGGCAAACAGTTAAAATTAGCCAATATCCTCCCAATATACCGTATTTTTCGCCCTATAGGATGCACATTTTGTTCCAAAAATGAAGAGGCAATGTGTGTGCGTCCTATGGGGTGAATGCAGGCTTTCGCTGAAGCCTGGAGAGCGAGAGGGGTCGGTGCGCAGAGCTGCCTGCAGTCCCGGGCTCAGAGCAGCTCTGCGCGGCCGTCGGGAGAGGGGCGCAAAGTCCCGCCCGGTTCCCGATGGCTGCGCATAGCTGCCTCCAGTCCCGGGCTCAGCGCAGCTCTGCGCGGCCGTCGGGAGAGGGGCGCGAAGTCCCGCCCGGCTCCCGATGGCTGCACAGAGCTGCCTCCAGTCCCGGGCTCAGCGTACTTCTCCCCATCGCCAGCCCCACAAGCTCGGGGGACAGCGGGGAGGCGGAGCGTGCCTTCCCGCTGTTCCCCAACCTGGTTCTTCCAGCCCTGCACCTGGGGGGAAAATAATTTTTTTTTCTTTATTTCCCCCCTAAAAAAACTAGGTGCGTCTTATGGGCCGGTGTGTCCTATGGGGCGCAAAATACGGTAGATAGGGGGAAAATAATTGCATCGTTTTCTACAAAAACAAAACCCACCTTTGATGCACTACTAAAATCCTTTGAAAGTGGGGAGGGGAAGGAGAGCTAAAAGCAAGGGGGGAAATGGAAGATTTAAAGAAGGAAAAGTAAGACTAGATATGCAGATTGAACAGGAAAAACCTCCAGCTAATCATTGAAGAAGAAAAAAAGGGTTAACTAGCAAAAGAGAAGGTTGAGCAGTTCTTATTGGGAAGATGTATGAAGGTCCAGAGCAAGAAAGGAACAGGATAGAAATGAAAGTAAGTTTATTAACATATAGAATAAGAGAACAAGAAGAGCATACGTTTAAAGAAGATTGGAAAACGTTTATTGAATATATGGGAAATAATTGTGTACAGCTGAAAACGCTGGCAGCATTAAGATAAATCCAACAGTGTAAATAAGTTTTGATGGATGCAATAATGGAATACTGAATGGTATAGTTTTTGTAAAATGTGCAGCAATTTATGATAATTAAAATGAACCACGGGAAGAGAAGGGAAGTTATTGATAGCTTAAGGATGTAAAATGAGTATTTTAAATTGTAAAACAGAAAATTATATACAAAAAAAGAAATAAATGAAAGTTTATTTTAAGAGAGGCAAGGAAAACGAAGAAGAGATTAAAAATTCAGGGGGAGGCACTGCACTCGTAGGAAACACAATTCAGCACAAATATTTTGTAGTGGCAGATGCTATGCACCTTGGAACCAGCTCTGGAGCAGGGCGACCTCAGGAACCAAGCTTCACCCAAAGCAGACAGCACCTAACCTGCTCATGACCCTCCTAGATACTAGCAGGTATCTCAGGTTAAGGAAGTTCTGCTGACAAATAAATGCAAGCAAATATCCCAAATGTTCTATTTCCTTGCAATCTTAAAAAAATATACATTTTCCTTGCAATCTTAAAAAATATACATTTTTAAGAATGGCTTTTACTATTTCTATACATTTTCCATTTTAATTCTAGCTGCAAAACTCCCGCGGTATCAAAAAGGACAAGATAAAGACCAAAGGCAGAATACAAAAAGAAGTTTTTAGCCTTCCTAGCTCAATTCCCATATCACTTTGCAATGATATGACACATGGCTGTCTTATGAGAGAGACATGTAGCTGCCTGTAGAAGTAATTTTCTCTAGCTGTATGCAAGATGAGGCTTCCAGGATCGTCTTGATGCATGCTATACTCCAGTAACCAAAATAACTTCGGGGAAAAACAATTGCTTTCAACGTTATGTAACAGAAACATGACTCACCCATGATTTAATTTTGGAATATTTGTTCCCAAAGGCAAAGCTGGTAGCGTATAGCTATGCATGAATACAGATACACAGTGAGAGAAATGTAATATTTGTAGAGCTGTCTTTGGTTGCAAATATACTTTAATAGCTTCATTCACTACAACCACATTTGGGTTATTTATTAAAAATCCGTGTCAAGTAATTACATTCGTGAAGAAAATTTGAGCTGCTAAATAACAACAAATTGCAGGTATGATAGGCTGTGATGGTTGAGGGGACAAAGGTGAAAAGCTTAGAATTGCACCACTGGGCAACAAATTTGCACAGATGTTTCTTTCCAACACTGGTTTCTTTGGGAAATACCAGTGATTTTTAACTAAAGATTGCAGTTAAGTACTTTTGAATGTAAATGTTTTCTCCCTTGCAAGAAGAAAAAGCCCAAGGCAAATAAACCCACATAAATGTTTTATAACAAGGGCATCCCAAGTTGCAGTCAGTTCTCCTTATCTAGATGGCTCAGGTGAGGCAAGCCAAACTTTAAAGATGGTCCTTATAGGAAGGTGCTGAAAAGGGGATCCTCCACACCAAGGAGCTGTTCATCAGATCAGGAAAATTATGTCATCTGACATCATGATCTGGTTGTCATCTTGCATCTGTTCCAAGGCCACCTTGACTTCCGCAGATGAAAAAGGGTTTGGGTTGTCTCGATTGATGGACTCCATTACGCTCTTCAAGCCCACAGATTGCGCATGAGCAGCTTTGAATACTTCCAGAAGGGCAGCCTTGAATGCTTTCAGTCTGTGCAGGTAGAAGAAAACAAACAAGGAGTCAAACAGTATGGTTTGGCTACACAGAACTCGGCTAGGCTCTCAAGCCATGAAGCAGCTAAGATGCTTTTAAAGAACTGTGTTTGAGCTCTGAGTCTCCCACCGCTGTTTGCATATTATTCTCTGCCTCTGCCACAAGAGGCCACTGTGTTTCTGCAGCAGGAAGCGACAGCAGTCTGCAATCTCTATCCATCTTTAATAGAGAGAATACAGAACAGGGTGAAAGAGGGTGAACTGAATGATCCCTCAAGTGGGGCACTTTAGATCTTAAAAAGGCTAGCCATGAACCCACTGAAGGAAATGCTTATGTTTATGCCTTACGAGGCTGGGAAAATCCCTCACTGGATCAACATGAATCTTAACAATGAACCAAAAGAGATGCAGCTAATTTGCATACCTTAGTCATAAATAACTAGCATCATTTGACAATCTTTCAGACATGACAATCTTGGGTCTTATTTTAAAATTGCTTTGAACTACAGAAAACTACAATAAGACTGAAATCCCAACTGCCCTTATCTGGGAGTAAGTCATTTAACTCAATAGGACTTATTTCTGAGTAGACACAGTTAGCCTCTGAAAATAATACTGACAAAAGGGTCAGAATAAGCATGGCCGCCTTTGTTTATTTAAACTACCACATTTTCAAAACGACCAGCCACAAGACTACTTGTAATTCTACAAAGTCCCAGGGATCACACTAGTGCTTGAGTCTGCATACCATTAAACTCTGACCTTTAATATTTATTTGCATACTACCCACCTGGATTCAGCCAACTTTGACTTAGTCTCACCAGTGCCCAAAGGTTCAGTAGTCTTGGGAGTGTGTGCCTCAACTAAATAATATCAAGGAGAGATGAGTTAGTCTTGAAGGTGTCACAAAATAGGGGAATGCAATGTCAACCAACAAACTTTGATCTATTATACACCAGCATAAACTTTAATGGACTCATCCTCTTCATCAGATGTGTCTAACTGATAATTGATGAGTAACAGATTTGTTGCTCTAATAGATTTGTTCAGTCCTTAAGCTATAAGACTTTGCTGTTTTTGCTGCAACAAACCAACACAGCTCTCTCTCTCTCTGTGGAAATTACCCTGTTTATACAGCAAATATTTAACAGGCAGCCCGTGTGGTCTAGTGGAAAGGCATCAAACCAAGACCTATGACTGATGCTATAATCCTACATCCACAAACCTAGTAACAAGTCTCACTGAACTCCGTGTGACTTATTCCTTAGCCATCTTCTGTAGGGTTGCCCTGTTACATACCTTTTTATTTCTTGATTACTGTTACCACAGAAAAATAAAACACTTCTTTTGGTTAAAGAGCAGTAGATTTTAAGAGACCCAAGAGCAAAGTTAACTGAAAAGGTTTGCAAGTACCGGAGAAACAAATACTGAGTATATGAACATTATGCAAGTGGTAAATTCTGGAATGGCAAAAACAGAAAAGCAACAGTTTTTCATAGTCTGGGTAGTTCTCCAGGGAAATCTGCGAGTTGACACTAAGCAGCTCCAAAGCTATCACACTTTCAGCAAGCTTGCCAGAGGTGGAGTGACTTTTGCAGCCAACTGCATGCTGAAATCCCTTGTGGGCAGATTCTACTGTGCAAATGAATAAAAAATATAGCGCATGGATGCCTTTTTTGGTCTGAATCCATTCATCTACTAGCCTGAGGAAGACCGGAGGGAAACTGCTCACCTTCTGGCATTTCTTCTTCAGTGTCGCTGAAGGAATAGGGATCATGAGTCTCCCCTTCCACTGGCTCATGATCACTAGAACGTGTCTTCCTTCTACAGAAGGACAAAAAGATTATAGCAATATTCTCACCACCCACAAATGGATGCAAATACCTGGAGTGTGTAGATTTGTGGAGAAAGGGAGGGAGAGGAGATATTGAGCTAGAAACCTCATTTTATTTTTTTAAAACTGTAAAAACGTTTTCTGTGAAACTCTCCCTCCCTCCTATCTTCTACCTCCCCACCCTGGGTAGGGGACTGAAAAGGAGGGCAAGACTGGAAGCCAGTGACAACAAGAGGCAGAAAGCTATGGACTGAATAAAGTACCTTCCAGACCCTTCTAGTTTTATTACCCACTTCAGGTTTGTCCTTCAGATGGGTTTGAAACTTGCAGCCCTTCAGATGTTGCTCAACTACAAGTCCCATCAGCTCTAGACAGCATGGTCAATGGTCAAGGCTGAGGGAAGCGGTAACTCAACTACGTCTGGAAGCCCAAAGGCCCCCACATCCCTGCTTTAGAAGAAAGCAGTCCAAATTATTCCAGATTTTATATTTAAAGCCATATTCTATGCGGTAACCTGATTGTAGCCATTTACATTCCTGGTCTCTGCTACTTGTCTTTAATTTAGGTGGATGTATTGGGGGGGGAACAATTATATTGCTTTTTGTTTTAGATGTCATTATTTGGGGTTGGAGAAGGAATGTGCAACCCATTTGCTGTGCGTAGACTGCACTGGTTACCTATTGAAACGAGTTGTTTCAAAGCTGCCCACCTGCCCATCATCTGACGTCATGTGCTGCTTCCCTTTGAAGCCCCAACTTTCAGAACTTCTAAGCAAGCATCCTGCCAAGGGCTTTCCATAGGACCGGAAGTGCATCTTGCTTGCTTTAAGCTCCCAATTGTTGCTTTGAAGTGCCACCCTTACCTTCCGCGCACGTGGCATCATGTATGATGTCAGGTGGGGTTCCTGAAAATGGCCTCAGGGGGGAAATGGGCAGGCATGGAGGGCCACGCTTGCTCTGTGAGCCAGAGGTTCCCCACCCTGTACATTATTGTGTGCAGTCACACAGCTTGTGCATTATGCAAAACATACACAATGCGACCCAGATTATCTGGGCCAGTGAGCTGCATATAACTGTCTGAAAGCAACCCACCAAGTGAGCCACCGGATGAACAGATAGTTGCAATGAGATGGAAATGCAAGATGATCCATTAAATATGACAAATTTGTGGTTTTGCTTTGCCCGATGAAGACATTTTCTTGAAGAACAAAAAAAGCACATGTGGGTTCTCCTTACACTGCTTTTCTTTACTTACCTCTTTTTCTCTCTCGTTTCACTTTCTTGTGCAGCTTCATTCTCTGTGTCTGGGTCTGAACCATCTTCAGTCTGCTTCTTTCTCTTCTTTTCTTTTTCCAAAACCTTTGAAATGAGAGAAGCTCAAAGAATCTATAAGTAGGTCAACTAATCAGCCATTTGCTCAGGAGCCGAGAAGTCTCAAAGGAAGAAGCCATATACACAGCCCAACAAGACAATAACAACATACAAATCAATATGGCTAACCTGATCCAAAACACCCACCCACCCCACGAAAACAAAGATCACCACAGCCAATCACAAACAAACCACCACACCCTAGGCCAACTCCAACCTCTCTCACCACCAAAGGAACACAAGTGAATAGCAGAGAACCTGCACAAGCGACGCTGACACAAAACCCCACATATATTAAGTAAAATAGAAACATCGCCACCCAACCCCACCCCCACTCACCTTTCCTCCCTCCACCTCTTTCCCCCTTTTCTTCCTAATGTCTCAACAAACCAAGAAAATCTTTAATAATAAAAAAAAAATCATAAGGTGCAAAAAAAAAAGAGAGAGACAGAAGCCATCAGCAATGTGGCTCCTTAGAACAGGAGGGTGAATCTTAGGTGGTTTTAAATCTTAAGGTTCAGTCTCGAAATAAATGAGCTCCCAACACTGTAGCTTGAGGAGACATATAACCTGCACAGAAGCATGGCGACTTCTGAGTTATGATTAATACTGCAAGGGTTTGGAGACAATGTGTAGAAGAATGCAACCATTCATTTCACAACACACCTGATAAAAACAGACTCTGATTTTCCTGCTCGCTGGACCAAAATTATGTGGTGACTAGCTAAGACACTTTTTTATTCCATCAGGCTTATGCAGGCAATTAAGAATACCTATTTCCACAATAGTTATTTGATTTAAATCCATTTTATATTATTTTTATTGTATGGTTTATGCATAGCTGTTGTGAACTACTTAATTTAAAAAAATGAAATGGCAGTAAATAAATATTCTTACATAAATAAACGGAGGCTGTATGGACAAAGAGATTGATTAACTCAATGTAACTACAATCAATAAGCTGGCCACCTGCATCTGTGAAATGCTTTGTAATTCAGGAGACTGTAAATTCTCCTACATGTCTCAAGAAGGCACAACCCACCCACAATCTCACTCAAAAGCCCCCAGGAACACTACTAGAGAAGTAAGCATTCATCACTTAGTATAGCCACTGCAGCCTCTGTTGGCTCCAGCTTGCCGTCAATGACATGGAGCTGAGATCAGGATCAACCAGCTAATGTCCAAGTAACGAGGGGCAGATTCATATACCGTATTTTTCGCTCTATAAGACGACCATAAGACACACCTAGTTTTTAGAGGAGGAAAACAAGAAAAGCCATCAAGAGACACGCTCGCTCAGCACGCCTCTTTAAAGATAGAGCGGCTCTTCCTGGCTTTTCCAGGAGGTGGGAGAAGGGACTGACGGGCTGCCCTCCGCCCATTCTCCCACCTCCCTGAAAAGCCAGAGCAAGCTGCGCAGCTATCGCTGAAGCCAGCAGAGCAAGAGTGATAGCTGCGCAGCAGCTCTTGCTCTCCTGGCTTCCCAGCGAAGCAGGATGAGGGACAGAAGGGGCTCCATAAGGGCTCCCTTCCGTTCCTCCTTCCGCTTCGCTGGGAAGCCAGCAGAAGAAGAGGCGCTGGGCAGCTCTTGCTCTTGCTGTTCTGGCTCCTGGGATAGCTGCGCAGCCTGCATTCGCTCCATAAGACGCACACACATTTCCCCTTTTTAGGAGGGAAAAGGGTGCGTCTTATGGAGCGAAAAATATGGTACGGTACTAATAAAGGAAGGAGGTGTCTTTTACTGCATCACACCGTTGGTCCATCTAGTGGAGTACCACTTCCATTCTCCAGGGTTTCCAACAGGAGCCTTTCTCGGCCCTACCTGGAGACAGTAGGGGTTGAACCTGTGATCTTTTGAACATAAAAGAATGTGCTCTACCACCAAGCTACGTCCCTTATGAGTGTCTGGGCAGCAGAGGAGGCAGCTTGCTCCATTTCTTCTGCTCATCCAACCTGCAGCATTCCTCCTTTCGTTTGACAATCTATTTGTATGAAACGATTGCCGATGTGTGTCAAGATACCAAATACAAGCCAAGTGAAGAGAATTTTATCACCTATGCACAACTGCTCAGAAATCTGCAGGATTTGGGGGGGGGGGGATGACAAGATTTTTGTCTCTTGGAAGGATACTACTACAACAACTGACTTATCAAGTGGTCCTAACAGTGCAGCAAGTCACCACATGGTAAATAGTTACCTGTGCTCTCTCATTGTGCCCTTGGCTAAGTGGGGCAGCACCATGGTGCACTTTTTGCTACGGAAAATCCTTTACCCTTCAGGAACAAGGATGCATGTGTTGCTTCAGCACATGCAAACGGCCCTTTGATCCCCTCCTGAAGGACTAGTAATTGGTCCTGCCTCAACCCTGGCCAGAAGTCAAGGGCAACAGAGCTCTACTTTGTGCAGTAGAGCTGTGCACAGCAATGATCATTGTCAGGGAAAAGCTTCAGCACAGCAGCAATAATTCTGGTTCCTGGACTCAGCAGAGTGATGGAGTTCTCCTGTCCAATCCAGCGACATCTGTGTAGCAATTCACACAAGTGCTGAGCCATTACAAAACTCTGCACAGCAGATAACGCTATATGTTTTTGGAGCAGCAATACAATTAAGCAAACCTCTGCCACTCAATGAGAAAAGACCAGCATCCTCTTCTGCCGTTTGTGAATATGAAGGTAAAGTCCATCTAGTTACTGATCACTATAGGCCACCTTGGGAACATTTACAGGGAAGAACACTTGAAATAATGGATGACATTAGTACCATTAAAAGATACAAGCCAAGCGCTACCAAATACCTGTCCCAGGATAGATGCATTTTTGTTTGTTTGTTATGTTATGATAACAGGCAATCCAACAACAGTTTGCACACCTTTTTGAAGTAGGCAAATTGCACCAGCTCTAAAGCAGCTTTGGCATCCTGCTTGTCCACTGTTTTGCTCATCCTGGCTTTAGCATGTGCAGTTGAGAGTCTGATCAGAGTTTCCAGCGTACGGGCCGTTATAGGGGAAGTCTGGAAAGTAAGATGGAACCATTGAGCTGCTGAATGATAAAAAGAATGAGACTCCCATTTCGGGCAATCACTTGTAGAGCAAACACATAGCAGCACATAAAGGGAAGAAGCCACAGGGTTCTTTTGCTATAGCCAAGCAAGGAGACTACCAAGCTTACGCAGCTGACAATTCAAGCTGCAGGACAAGCATCTGATAAGCACTACATGCTCCTGTAATCTTCCACAATGTGAACTGCAAATCTCTCTCTCTCTCTCTCTCCTAGGCAGGAGACAACTACATGCAGCCTTTGAAAAAGGAAAAAAAATATGAAAACCAAATACAGTCATACCTCGGGTTACAGACGCTTCAGGTTGCATTTTTTCAGGTTACAGAACCGCCGAAACCCGGAAGTACCGGAATGGGTTACTTCCGGGTTTTGGTGGTCGCCTATGCACATAAGCGCTAAATCGCGCTTTGCACATGTGCAGAAGCGCCAAATTGCAACCCGTGAATGTGCAGACACGCCGCTGCGGGTTGCGAACATGCATCCCAAACAGATCACGTTTGCAACCTGAGCGTCCACTGTACATGTAATTTCTCAGATCCATAAAAAGAATCTGCCCACCCATCTGCCAATACTAGTGTGTTACATGCAGTTGCAATTTTTTTAAAAAGCGTGCTTTAAATTCAATGGAATTTTAATCCGAGGCTACAGGCTCCACTCCTAGATTTTGTATGTTATGGATGGGGGCCAGGGAACGTGATGATGCTCAGGTAACTTCCATCTGCACAAAATCCTCTTATTAAGCAGTGCTGCAGCCCTGTAGCATTGTTCCCCTGCTGCTGCTGTTATTCAGAGAGGAAAGTGAGGATTTCCAGGCCGAGTTTGACTGACTGAAAAGTAGCTAAGCTGCACATCGGAAAGCAAAACAGCTGCATAGTCGAGGCTACTCTGATTCAAATATACAGTACAATTATTTGTTCCTCCTCCTAAGAGTTCAAAAGAAACATTGCTTTTACATCAGCAGTCCAGTGGTATAAAGGAAGCTGAGGAACAACCACATGTCCATGGCCATCCAGAAACCTCTGCAGTTCGGCAGGTGTCTGAACTTGGGTTTATTTGTGACTTAACACAATGTTCTTGTGCTACTACATCACACGTAATATGTAATTTTCTCAATTTCAGCTTTGCTCTCCTCCCCCACCTTTTTCCCAGTAAAAAGGACCCAGCCCCCTACTCACTCTAGCCACATCAGAGCTGATCTGGTCCTGACTGCGAAGAGAAGAATATTCCTGAGCGATGAAGGCTGCTGCCTCCTCAGTCAAGACTGGCTTGATCATCTTGGCGAAATGAATGTATTTCCTCATGAACTCCACACTAACGATCTTCTCTCTGTTTGGCAAACGCAAAGTGATCAAGTTCTGTAAGCAATTCAAACTAGGTTCCTCCCTTCAATGGGTCGAATACACAGCCCTAACTGTAAAAAGATGAGAATTAAAGCCAGTGAACCCCTTTGCCATTTCCCTTTTACGAACCCTTCAGCCTCACATCCCCAAACTAATCTTTGTATTAAGAACTGTGGTGGAAGCACCTTGCAGGAGGGAAGTCTCAGAAAAATGGGGGGGGGGCGGGTTGTGCCTTTCTGGAGGACTCTCCTTACCTCCAACTCCCAGATCTGCCCTGCGCAGAGAAGGCAAGTAGCAGGGGGGGTCCCCAACACAAAAAAAGATGGAGGGGCGGAATCTTCTCTATGAGGAAGAGCAACAGTGCTTAAGGCTTTTAAGTTTAGTGGGGGGAAACTACTAAGGGGGGTAATATGAACAAAAGTTTATAAACTCATAAATGCTGGAGCCAAAAGTTCTCCTCTCTTGCCACAATACATGTCACCCAATGACTTTGAATTGGCAACAGATCCACCACAGACAGAGGTACTTCACAATAAGCGTAAGGAAGTCAATGAATTCACAAGGTGCAGGGCTAGTTGGGGGTTGGATAGCTTCAAAAGGTGGGAACCATGGAAGATGCAGCCTATCTATAGTTAATCGCTGCAATGAGAGGCTGGCGAACAACAAGAATAGGGCAATGCCTTTCATCTCCTGCCTGTGAACTTTCAGATACACAGCTCACCATTGGAAAATAAAAGCCGGACCTTTGGTTTGATCCAGCTGGGCTGCTCTTATACTATCTAACCAAAACTTCCTGTCAGTTCCCGAGAAAGCAAAAATATTGCGAGTGTGTGTGTGTGATATAGGGCCCCTGAATATAGGCTACTGATTTGCATTTCTATACGGTTTGGAGGCTGCGCTTTAAGCCACCTGTGTTTTAAGCTACAGTAAGTGGGGCAGGAGAAGAGATTACAGCAATCAATCTATCTGCAAGGAGGAAGACTGTGGGAGGCACTCACTTCCTCCTCTTAGGCCCATGCAGTAGATCGTCGTGTTTTTCATACACCTGCAGCTCGTGGTCCTCCTCCTCAGCAAAGGCAGGATCATCGGTGGCCAACAGCTCAACGGTGCTACCCAAAGGCATGGCTGGAAAAAGAAGGGAAGGGTTGCCTGGAGACATATCTAGGTCACATTCAATTACTATAGCAACAGACACAAAAACCAGCACCTTCTCACTGTACTGTTTCCTGAAAAGCTCCATTTAAAAGAAAAAAATCTGAGCAGCAGGGATGAGAAGAGCCAAGCTGCCAAAGCTCCCTCTAACAATGAAAGCAGGCATGGTGAAATAAACCTGTATTATCGGTCCATTTTTGACTCTGACCCTACCCACAAGGGGCATGTTGCCCAGGTGGAAATGTGGCCCTGGGGCTGAAATGGTTCCCTGATCCCCGTCATAGGAGAAAAGTCTTCTGCTTTTTCTCCCCTACACATCTGCATGCTAAAGTTCTATTTCCCCCTCAACTTCCAACCTGGCTTCCTATTAGTTGGGGTGGAATTCCTTATCTAATGTTAGGAGCATCCCTGCGTTCCACAGGCAACTTAGCATGATCATTCCACCTCCCACAACAGCAAGTGAAGACCTGAAAATATGCCATGGCACAACAGGAGTGTTGCTTGCAAAAGAAAGAAGCCTTGGGTAACTCCGATTAATTTTCATGTCACACAGGATTTCCCACAAAGCTTTTCGGGAAGAGAGACTCACCATCTCCATCCTGTTCACCAGCTGCTCTGTAACGATGCATCCGCAAAACATGGTCCGAAATCTCCCGATCTAGCTCTGGATCCATTTGATCCAAGACAATGAAGAGCAAATCAAATCGAGACAGCAGAGAGTCCTGCAAGCCAATGTTCTCCATGGGGGTTTTGTATTGGTCATACTGTAAAAAGTTATATGAAAAAACAGCACGTTCAGCCTGCAGCTGTTAAGGGCATCTTATTCCTAAAGAGGGAAATAAGGCCTACTGGACGGGGAAGGCGATAAAGAGAAACCCGGCATTTTCTGAAATAAAAAAAATAAGAAGCACAAATATTGCTACTCATGCACACCATGGTACTGTTTTTGAGTACAGAAAATGCAGGTGAATGACAGCCAAAGCTTGCCATTCAAGTTCCCCTCATTCTCTATTACATCAAAGAACTCCATTTTCAAATAAAGACAAACAAACACAAACCATTGTGGTGGCTCTGGCCTGCTTGGCAAGGCTATTGCCATTTTTAAAGCCAATTTTGGGAGCAACAACATTCACACGTCTATTCATAGGCATATATACCTTGCTCCCTTTGCCTACGTATTACAGCACTTTGTTTTAATTGTTTAATATTAAATCACCCACCCTGAAATCTTATATAAGGCAGGCTATAAATGGATTAAGTAAAATGTGTTTAGTACAATTCACAGCATGTACCTGGGTCATTACATCGTGAATCTCCTGTTTCTGTCAGCAAACACCACTCATTGCATGGAAGACCACAATATCAACTCACGTGGCAAGTTCATCTGGATCACATGTTTCAAAGAACTCTTTATTAACTTGGGGGAAAGAGGGCAGGAAGCACCCTACCCTCTTGCCAGTCACTGAACAAAGTGCAAAATGCAGATTGATGCCAACTGGAGAATTCCACCTGAAACTATGCCAGGGGTTCACCATCAGCAGTGTGTGAGAATGTATATGAACAGCTGAAGGCTATCCCCATATTTAGGATGACACAACCTCTTTAGCTGCAGCCCCACAAAGTGACTAACAAAACCAGTATCAAAATTTAAAGAAATAAAAAGGAAACTGGAACAGTCTGCAAAGTCAACAAGTTTGCCATTAGGTGTGCCTGAAGAAGCATTCGTAAGTACTCACCTTTCCATACACTGGGTTGGCAGCTGCTAGAACGCTGCAGCGAGCATTGAGCTGGGCCTGAATACCTGCCTTGGCAATGGTAACGCGACCTTGCTCCATCACCTCATGGATAGCTGTGCGGTCAATGTCAGACATCTTATCAAATTCATCAATGCATACCACACCCCGGTCAGCCAAGACCATGGCACCTGCTTCCAGACAACGCTCTCCTGAAGACAGTAAATTGAGAGTACACGTGAGTTTGGACACAGCTCCCTTCACACCTTTCCAACTAGGTGGACTGGAATACTGATATCCAAGCACTCAAGTGTTATACTACTTCCCCATCTCCATGAACACAGTAAGCTGTCCCAGCACTGTCCCTTAACATTCAATAAGTCCTATAGAAGATCAAAGACAGTCTAGCCCATTGCTATGGGCCTCCAGTTGCCCTGGATCAGAAAATTGAAGCACACATGTTGATTACACCCATCCACTGACCACTTCTTGAGCATTCATCTCCACGTTAGCAAAAGTGATATGCTAAGCAGTACATATTAGCCAAAGGCTGCTGTTCTACCTGAAAGACAGGCTATTTAGCTGAATTAGCTCCTAGAGTACTGTTTCCATCTATGAAGCTGCCAATAATCTGTGCAGCTTCTGCACATAAATGCTTACTTCTGCAATTCAACTAGCAGCAACATTGTACTTTCCCAATGCCTCACTTCTGCTCAATGCAAAGGAGGATATTGAACATGTTTTTGTCCACAGATATGCATAAGTGTTAGAGAGGATTAAAACATACACCCATTTTTCCAGCAAGGAACACGAAGACCCAAACCAGTTATAACCAGCAGGCTGATGGCAGAGCAAGAGATATAACCCAATTTGTAACAGCCATAAGGCAACTTTGCTCTCCACAGAGCTGTGCCCCATTGATGTCTCCAGTTCCGGCTCCAACTGCCACACAAGAACATACTATCTTGACTTCAGAGAGCCAGTCATCAGCCTGTTTCCCACTGCAGTGACTGCTAACCCTGCGCGTTAGCCTGCCCCTTACCAGTTTCCGGGTCTGTAGTGACAGCAGCAGTCAGACCGACTCCAGAGGAACCCCTGCCTGTGGTGGGGATGGCCCGTGGAGCTGTGCACAGCACATAACGCAGCAACTGAGACTTTGCAACAGAAGGGTCACCTGAAAGAGAAGAGACAGTGGGCTCGTTATGATGTTAACACAGCCTCAGTACAGAACTGCTAGCCTTCCATTTTGGCCCATGAGACTATCATGGCCAAACCATGCTCACTTGATGTTGTCTATGGCATCAGGTATGGGGCCAACAAAGCTGAAGTTGGGCCAAAAGGGATTTTGCAGGCATTACTGATTGGCTGATGATCAGCACCCACAAAGCCCTATGCAAAGTGCTGTGCTCGGGACTTCACAAGTGCTGGCCATCAGCTGACCAGTGTCACTTGGACAGTGCAGGACTGTGCCTTTTCCCATGGGGTTTGAGTTCAAATTGCAGAAGCCCAGACAGGTCACACGAGGTCACAGAGGCATTAGGTGATTGGCAGATGGGTAGGGCCCTGGCCCCAACTACTACAGGACAACTAAGTGGCAAAGTAATACAGCAAAACAGAATTAAAACATCTTCAAAACAATTAAAAACATCTAAACTATGGCTAGCAAGCTATGAACATTTCTATATTTAAAAAAAAAAAAAAGGAAAGTGCCCCCAGTCATACCAATTAGCAGGATGTTAATATCCCCTCGGAGGCGACTTTTGTTCTCCAGCACCTTCTCCACTCCCCCTAGCAGCATGCAGAGAATTGCCTTCTTGATGTACTCATGGCCATGGATACTGGGAGCCAGAGACCTTGACAGCTGATCAAACACATCCTAGTTTCAGGAAGCAATAGCAGAAAAATGTATGAGGAGGTGCCCATAGATAATTAACCATAGTTTCAAATGGCAACCGAAATCACAACTACGTTCAAGGCACATCAGGAAAAGGAGGGTTCCGCCACAATTGTATGGAGGGTCAGAACTGGATTAAGATAACACTGGAACTAATATTTTTCAGTATCAATTGAAAAGATATAATACAGTGATCATGACATATTACAGGATACGTCAGTGCAAGATGGCACTACAGAAACACACTAAAATGTATTTGCTCATTAGCAGTATTTGAAGGCTAGTATACATCAAAGTTTCTCAATGTCTCACAATAACAAAACCCCACATTTTAAAACTGAATAAACCATAAAATGAGCAGAGTAAAAATGGCTTTAGACATAATAGAGTTTTAAAAATTCAATGCAGACATTCCTAATCTTACTTTTAGTTTTGATTTTACCATAAACAGGCTCCCTATATATAATTAAGATCTAAAGCCCTTCACACTACAGTGGTACCTCAGGTTACATACGCTTCAGGTTACAGACTCTGCTAACCCAGAAATAGTGCTTCAGGTTAAGAACTTTGCTTCAGGATAAGAACAGAAATCGTGCTCCAGCGGCATGGCGGCAGCAGGAGGCCCCATTAGCTAAAGTGGTGCTTAAGGTTAAGAACAGTTTCAGGTTAAGTACGGACCTCCGGAACGAATTAAGTACTTAACCCAAGGTACCATTGTACTCTCTGCAACCACAGTTTTTAGCACAAGGTCCACTTAACACATTCCATTTTTAGGCACATGGTTAAAACATTGTACGCCTCAGAAGAAACACATGGATTGGTTGCAACTCTGCTGAGTCAACATTAAAAGCAAACCTGAATCTTCCCAAGCAAAATATGTGAAATAGCCCAATTTACCTTTGAGTGGCTTTTGCTGAATTTTTTTATCTTGGAAATATCAGCTGATGAATATTCAGGCCGAACCTCCTTATTCATTTGCTTCACTTGGCAAGCGATCAGAATAGTTCTAGAGAAGGTGAGAAAACACCTTTGTTACAGGTTTGCTTTGTTACAGGTCTAGACTGACCAGCTGTAGATTAGCGGAAGATGATTGCTCAAAACAAATTGACAAATCTTAGTTAATGTTTGGTCCATTTCCAATGAGAATTTAGAGAAGGTACAATGCTCAGGGAGCCTTTTTAAAAGCCATACTCCACGACATTAATATCCACAGAGCTGAAATGTTTTACATTTTCAAAAGACTCATATTCATTAAAAAGTATCCCCAGTTAATATAGCAGAATTTAGTGGTTTAGCACTATGTACACAAGCCACAATGAGCCTGAACTAATTACACACTACCTCCCTGCCACGGCTGCTTCCCAATACTGGCCTCATGTTGAAGGCAAGTCTGAAGTGGGGGAAGCCTGTGCACACAGATGGGGAACAATGTCATTTGTCCTACAGCCCCTTCTCCTTAATTTAGTGTGAGGACAGGCAAGTTGTACTTGATCAGCAGAAAGGGAAAGGCCTTCAGAAGCACTTCTAGTGAACCCAAATTGTCTAGGAAAAGTATTAATTGGCTACTAAGCCAAAGAACAAATTGTGGATCTTTGAATATGATACTAAGTTTTCTGGCTGCTGCTACTTTCCTACACGGAAGAATGGCATGTTCAATGGGAGGACAGAGGACTTATCAGATTTTGCATTCACAATTTACATATTGGAATGTGTAAATTCTTATGTATGTACCACCTGCAATTTTAGGAGAAAAGTGTGATGGAGGAGAAACAAAGGAAACCATTTTGTGAGGGGCTTCAGGCAAATTCTTATGATGGGAGAGAGACAGAGAAACACAATCAAACAAAACCTCATTATCAAGAGAGGCCAACAGAGATCACACAGACCAGAAACAGCAAGTCAATGCATAAAAGATGGGTGAAGGAGAGAATCACACAATTTATCAAGAGAACTAAGATCTACATGATGCACTTTAGAAGTCAGGCTATCTGGAATTTTTTCAGCACATATATTTGGCAATGTCCTTTGTGAAATAAACTGACATTAATCCTCTTATAGAATGGGGGGGGGGGGGCAGGTCTTGGCATAGCAATACCTTCCCTGGGACAAGGCAGAATCTTTGAAAACTGCCAGAAGATTTAACAGACAAAAGGAATGAAGTTTAAAAATGTTGTAATATCATCACCATAACTAGGCAGATAATGTTTTAAGATTCTGTGACAAGTAGGCAGCAGTAAGGGCAAGAATCCATTGCCTTGCCGAGTAGTTTGATTTTTATGACAGCACACCAACAAATAAGCTTGCCTGCTGAGCATTTTACCTAAATGTCCCTGAAGTGTAGCCACCTTTCTTTCCTGGCAGACAACGGAACGTCCCAATGACCTGCACTCTGTCCCCCGGTTTCACCTTGTCTACCAAGTCATCGTCTAGAATGATGTCCACAGAGCGAGGGAGCTGCCCGGCTGGTGCTTTCTCTGGCATCTCTTGGATTGTGATTGTCTGGTGGTCCTTGTAGGTAGACAGGCCATATTCTGTCTCAAGTGGGTTGTTCTCTTCATCCTAGACAACCAGTGTAAGACAAAAATGTAACTTACTTTTTAGTGTAGCCTGTTATGTCCACACTGGGTGGCGCCCAGGCATGGTCTAAGTGCCACTTAGGGAAATGCTGTCGTTAAGTAATTTAGCAAGGTACGCCATGAGAGACTACTTTAACTGTAAGCTTGGAGGATCATAAAATAAATGGCTTTTTTATGGGCAAATAAATTGAAGAGATTCTGGTAGACTTGCTACTTCAACACATCAACACTTTCTGCTATTATTATTTGTTAAATTTGTATACTGCCCTATACCTGCAGGTCTCAGGGCAGTTCACAACATATCCAGACATGGCTGGTTTTTCAGCCAAAACAAAATTGTCACAGTTAAGAAAGTTTACAAGCTGACCAGTATATCCTCTAGAGATCACTATGTAGAAACAGTTGCAGAAGCATCTGTAGCTGCATCTGTTTTTTTTTTGGGGGGGGTGTTTACACACAGAGATGTTGAACAGCACAAACCCTTTCAGACGACAATTGGGGGGGCGTCATTTCAGGGAGCACAAAGGGCAGCAGGACAAATAGCCTCCCTCAATTTTCCTTTTAACAGAAAAAGAATAAATGAAAGAAGTGTTCTTAAAGAGGTATGAAACTGAGGAGAAAATAGAATTGAGATAATTTGGATAAAAGATCCACTGAGGAATGTCCATCCTATTGATGGGAACACCCTTGAGGACACGGAACCCACTTGGCTCACCTTGGTAGGGTAAACAGCAGCTGATGGAAAAGGTTCCAGGGATGTCATATCTGTGTACCGGCGTTCAATTGTCTTCTTGGTAGCAGGGCAATAGTGCACACTGCGCACAATCTTTGGGCGGACCAAAGAACCTGTGTTGGAGTGGGAACAGCCTTTAATTTTGTTTTAGGTCACAATAATGTGCAAAAATAGATGTTGCATAAACAGCATTCACCCCAGACATTCACAAGTGAAATTCCAAACTTCAATTTCAGAGCCTAACTTTTCAACTGTGTTACATTAAAAGCCTGATTCTGTCCAGGGCTACAGCCTAATAGTTATTTAAATATGTTGTAACCGACCCCAAAGGAAATCTATTTCCCATAGGTGCTTCCTTACTCCCCAGGAATAGCCATGACCAACATCAGAGCTCATGAACGTTCTTATTCAGAATGTGCTTCAACATTCCCAATTCCTTGTCAGATTCCTACACTGTCTCTCTTCCAGCTAATGCAAAGACTGGAAGATATCCCACAGCTAGATTGACAGTCTCCAAACTGGCTGGGGAAAGATTCTGCTGCTCCTGGCCCACTCCCCGTACCACTGTTTCCTCACAACTGTCCTCTCCCACAGTAGCATCAAGAGACAAGCCCCACCCCAGCCACCCATCTTCCTTTGTGAGCGGCCCCACCCGAGTCAAAAAGGCATTTGCCAAGGTAACATTTACTTCCACCCAAATACATAAGACCTATATAGGTATTAAGTGCCACAAGGCACTTAAAAACACACAGGGAAAAACAAGGGGTTGTGTGATTGTTGTGCCCCTGCCCTCTTCAGTCTGGCACTATCAGCCTCGATTTGCAGACTTGCAGAGGGCAACTGCGTGAAACAGGCACCCTCCGGAGTCCTGCATCCAAGGAGCTCCCTGTGCATTGTGGAACCCGTGGAACTCATAGATACAAGAAGCTCCCTGCTTCACACAGTTGTCCTCTGCAAGTTGAGGCCTGTGGGCAGCATTCTCATTGCCACTGCCCCCCCCCCATGTTTTCTCTATACCTCATGACAACACCAAAACAGGGCCACTATATCCATTATGCCACACTTAGCCTTGCCCTGCAGAGTCATTTATTTAGACCACTGATGGTACACGTTTTCACAGAGAAATCATGAGAGGGCCTTAAGTGCTTGAGAAGACTACCATTGGTCCCACTACATTCCCATCCATGCAGCGTTAAAAGCTGTCCTCACTTTGTTTTTTAACTCACATTTTGTTACAATACCCTCCACACAGACGATGCAGCTGAGATAGTGGGATGTCAGCGTCCGTGGTGTCACATGTTTAGATCCAAAGCTTCCCTCAAGCCCAATGTAAAAATCTTCATACTGCTTGGAATAGGTGGCGTCAACAGAAGCAACGAAGTCCTTCAGGGCACGCTGGAAAGCCACCATCTCCTCAAAGGCACTGTTCAGCAAACTGGAGCAAAGAGGAACAAGACTCTGGTGTCAGAATCCCTAATGCCATGTCAGCCCCTACCAATATGTCAGTTGCTGGCAGTTTTTTCCAGGGGAAGGGAGACAGAAGATCCCTGGTCTTCTAAGGGACGCTTATTAGCCTTCCTCCCCTTTCCCATCTCTGTGGCCAAACAGTTCTTTCTTCCTATATGAAAACTACATCAGCTTCTGCCATTTTACTCTACGTATGCTAAATCTTCATAACACTTAGACAGGAAGAAACCGCTGCATAAATATAAGATGGGAGACACCTGGATTTCATGCATGATCTAGTTGAGATTCCTGCACTGCAAGGGGTTGGGCATTGCAGGGCGAGAATCCTCAGGGGTCCTTCCAACTCCACAATTTCTAGCTAAGAAATGCAACACCTGGAAGCTTTCCAATGACAAGAGCCAGAGAAATCAGCCACCATGGCTCCTGAAAAGCGCTTAAGACATCCTTCTCTTCCTTTTTCAACTCTTTTGAGGTTGTTGTTTACATTGTGTTACCACTCAATGGGCTGTTTTATATTTTCAAACCCTGCTCCAGATTTAACTCCACATATACAAGTTTCTTACTGTGGCAATTTTAAACCATTTTGTATCAGTCACATTGACAGTGGCATCTTATTCTTCAAAAAGTAGCTGTCATATGTAGTTCTTTGATTCCATTCCAGTATGATGCATATTTAGGCTTTTGTGTCTTAAACGTTGCATTATATACAGCAGATCTATTTGTTTTTATTTATTTTTAAAAAGTTGAACAGGAGGCAGTGATATGTTCCTGAGCTTACAAGTACTGTAGCTAACCAAAAGAAAAGGGAGGGGGAAGGGTAAGAGTTGGAAGGGACCCCTAGAATCATCTAGTCCAACCCCTCTGCAATACAGGAATCTCAACGAAAGCATAAACATACACACACTAAATCTATCTATCTATCCGCGGTGACCCAGTGCAAGTCTAACTTACCGACTGGCTCTTTTCTCATTTTTTCTTCGGAGGTCATTGATGTTCACAATCAGGCGGTACTGGTTGTCGCTAATCATGTCCCGGACTTTACTCTGGTAAATCCCTTGGTCCTCCTGCAACAAAGATCAGATCGCAACCTTTGCTGGAGCCCAAGACCCAAAGCATTGCAAGGGACTCCAGCATCATGCAGGGTGACATCCCCCCAAATAGAAACAATCACAACTATACACCTGTACACACACACACACACACACACATTTACAGTCATACCTCGGGTTGAAGTTGCTTCAGGTTGAGCGCTTTTGAGTTGCACTCCGCAGCAACCCAGTAGTAACAGAACGTGTTACTTCCGGGTTTCGCCGCTCACGCATGCACAGACGGTCAAAATGATGTCATGTGCATGCACGGAAGCGGCGAATCGCAACGCGCAGACGTAGGCTGCGTTCGCTTCAGGATGCGAACAGGGCTCCAGAACGGATCCCGTTCATAACCAGACATACAACTGTGTGTGTGTGTACAGTGGTACCTCGGTTTCATTCATTCCGGAGATCCGTCCTTAACCTGAAAATGTTCTTAACCTGAAGCACCAATTTAGCTTATGGGGCCTCCTGCTGCTGCCGCGCCGCCAGAGCACGATTTCTGTTCTCATCCTGAAGCAAAGTTCTTAATCCGAGGTACTACTTCTGGGTTAGCGGAGTCTGTAACCTGAAGCGTCTGTAACCCTAGGTACCACTGTATATACACACACACACACATATATACATATACGCATATATATATATATCGTAGCGTAACTATCAGGATGAGCGTGAGCTCTATTCCCTGGAGGCTTAGGCCCTACTTCCCCCAGGAGACCCCCACCCACCCAGGCCTGCCTCTCCCCCAGGACCTCCCCCCAGGCCTTCCGCCAAAGCCCCTTCGCAGCCCCGCTCGGCCCGAGGAGGACGCAAGAGGTTTCCACAGGCACCGAGGCGCGTCGCCCACACAATCGGGATTCCAACGAGCGCCGAGGCTCAAGGCCTAACGAGTCACGAAGCTGCACTCTGCACATGCTCGGCCGCCGCCGCCCCCCCCCCCCCGCGCACCTCGTCGTCCAGGAAGTCCAGGTAGTCCCTCTGGGCCTCCCTCAGCTCCGCGTCATCCAGCACCGCCGCCGCCGCCGCCATCCTTCCTCCCGGCTCCGTCCTCTTCCCTCTCCGGCTCCCTCACGGTTTTGGCGCCAAAAGCCCGCCGCCTTTTCCCGCCAAACCGAGCGGAGGGCGGGGGGCGGGGCTCTCGATCACGCCGCCCAATGGAACGGCACGCACGGCGCGGAACTCCGCTCGCGGCGCCGCGCACGTCCGGAAACAGCCGGCCAATCCGGCGGTAGGCGCGGAGGGAGGAGGCGGGCCCTTACGCCCCCGGGGCATTGTGGGGCTTGTAGTTCGTGGCCGTGAATTCCTGGTTTCTCCCGGTTTCCCGCGCGAAATGAGCCTGCCTGTAACACTGCGGCCAGGAGGGGGCGGCAATAGGCTTTCCCCCCACCAAACAAGGGTCAGCGAACTTTTTCAGCAGGGGGCCGGTCCACTGTCCCGCAGACCTTGTGGGGGGCCGGACTATATTTTTTTTTGGGGGGGGGGGGGGAGAACGAATTCCTATGCCCCACAAATAACCCAGAGATGCATTTCAAATAAAAGGACACTTTCTACTCATGTAAAAACACACTGATTCCTGGAACCATCTGGGGGCCGGATTAAGAAGGTGATTGGGCCGGATCCGGCCCCCGGGCCTTAGTTTGCCCACCCATGCCCCAGTGCAGGAGTTTGGTTCCTTTGTTCTCCGCTGCCACGATCAGGAGCCTGTTATTCCTGGGATTCTCCAGGAACGAAACGCCTAAGAAGAGCCTTGCAGGATCAGGCCCATTAATAGCCCACCACGTCCAGGATCCTGTTCTTGCAACGCCCAGCGTGGGGGGGAAAGGGTTAACAGCTCACACACACACACACCCCACTCCCCATCCTGCTCAAATCCCCTGCAACACATAAACACACAGCTATTCAAAGTGTAAAAACTGTTTGTTTTTAATCAACACAGCCACACGATTGTCATGTCCCGCTTGGCCCAAGAGCGCTATGCAAAGGAGCCTCTGCAGCAGCAGAACTTTCTGTGATGCATGACGCAAAATGGGAATAAGAATCACTTATCCTAAAATACATCTTTCAACCTGATCTCTCTGTATTTCTTAAATCACCGGTGATCTTTAGCACATGATTTTGCCTGATGACAGTGGTCCTCCCTCTGTCGGCAAAGCAGCACTTAATTACACCTGCAGGTGCAGGATTGCTCCCTTAATCTTTCTTCCTTTTTTACGCTACAGAAGTAGTGTTCTTTCTTCTCCTTTCACACATCATCATGTGTGGTGAATTTGGGGTGTTTAATATGAATTTTGAATTTAATATGAATTATGGTGTTGGAGGAGACTCTTGAGAGTCCCATGGACTGCAAGAAGATCAAACCTCTCCATTCTGAAGGAAATCAGCCCTGAGTGCTCACGGGAAGGACAGATCGGGAAGTTGAGGCTCCAATACTTTGGCCACCTCATGAGAAGAGAAGACTCCCTGGAAAAGACCCTGATGTTGGGAAAGATGGAGGGCACAAGGAGAAGGGGACGACAGAGGACGAGATGGTTGGACAGTGTTCTTGAAGCTACAAACATGAGTTTGACCAAACTGCGGGAGGCAGTGGAAGACAGGAGTGCGTGGCGTGCTCTGGTCCATGGAGTCACGAAGAGTCGGGCACAACTAAATGATTAAACAACAACAAAAATAACAAATAGCCTACCCCAACATTTTTCTTGCGACTGGTCACATCAGCAGAATCAAGTGCCACAGAATGTCTGTTCTGCATTTGTAAGAACTCAGCCATTTAGTTTGGAACTCCCTGCCCATTGAGATTAAGCAGACGCCTTCCTTGTACTCTTTTCAGTACAGTACCTGCTAAAAAACATTCTTGCTTAGACAAGCCTGCCTAGATGCTTAGAAAGTTGCTGTAGTTTTAATCTGTTTCAGTATTTTAACATGTTTTAAAATAGTGTTGTATTTTTTCCCTGATTTTCTTGGTTTATCTTTTTGTAAACCACTTTGAGGTTTTTTTATGATGAAGAGGCATATATACATTTTATTAAATAAACAAATGACAGCTGACACTGAGCATATAAAGTGTTGTGTTCTTTATATACTACAGTACTAATGATGAAATGGCTCACTAAGACTCTAAGGCATTTCAATTTTCTTTCTGTTGCGTGTGTGTGTTTATTTTTTTTAACAAGATTAAAAATATACTATTCATTACTTCTTATATTGTTTGTATGTTTGGGTGAGGTGTACCATTACTCTATATTTACATGTGTATATTTAGTAGGGCTTCTAACAACATTTTTTATATCATGTGTTAGTGAACGTTTGTGTACTAAGGTAAAGGTACCCCTGCCCGTACGGGCCAGTCGTGTCCGACTCTAGTGTTGCACACCCATCTCGCTTAAGAGGCCGGGGGCCAGCGCTGTCCGGAGACACTTCCGGGTCACGTAGCTAGCGTGACGAAGCTGCTCTGGTGAGCCGGCACCAGCGCAGCACACGGAAACGCCGTTTACCTTCCCGCTAGAAAGTGGTCCCTATTTATCTACTTGCACTTAAGGGTGCTTTCAAACTGCTAGGTGGGCAGGAGCTGGGACCGAAGACGGGAGCTCACCCCGCCATGGGGATTCGAACCGCCGACCATGCGATGAGCAAGTCCTAGGCACTGAGGTTTTACCCACAGCGCCACCTGCGTCCCTGTATGTGTACTACTAATACATTAAACTAAACAGACAAAAAAATCAAGGTAAAATTCACTTCCAACTTTCCCTCAAAAGACAGGCATTCTATTGAAAACACCTATATTTGGAAGCCCATTAAAATGACTGTGTTGATTTTCAACAGAAAATAATAAACCACCCAGTCTTGTAAACAAAGAACAAGGAAACTGCAGCCAAATCTCCCAGTATTGAATGGAGGGATAGGTAGAACCAACATCTTCGTAGTAACACGACATACCCACTCTGGGTGGCTTCCAACATATATAAAAACATAATAAAACATTAGACGTTAAAAAATGTCCCTATACAGAGGTGCCTTCAGAGGTCTTCTAAAGGTTGTTTAGTTTCTTAGCTCAGGGGTCGCATAACTCCACACCCTCCTACATTTCTCCAATGAAAATAGGGACGTCCTAAGGAAAAGTGGGACATTCTAGGATCAAATCAGATTCTGTAAATCCAGGACTGTCCCTGGAAAATAAGGACACTTGGAGGGTCTGACATGAATGAGTGAAGTGGAGCAACAACAGCCACATAATAGTGTTTCATGCCACCCCAATCTCTGAGTGGCGTGAAATTCCAGGGGTCCCAGGCACTTCTCCAGGGTCTGTGTTTCCTTTTGGAAATGACACGCAGTGGAGACTGTGGTGTCTTTATGATATATGGTTTAATTCCCCATATATACAACCTAAGCCTAGATGGAGAGTGCAGAGCAGTCCCATCCTAAGAGGGTCTTCTTGCCTTTTCTCTAAGCACAGCGTTGGATTCAAACAGACACCAGCCATTTCTCTACCTCCTGCTCTCTCTGTGTGTCACATAATTTCTTCCTCCTGGCTTCTAACCCACCTGGTGTGAGGTGATAGCTCTGTGTATCTGAGCTGCGTATTGGATGCTTCTAAACCCACAGGACATCACTTTACACACTTGACAAAGCTGATAGCAATCCTTGAAAGAAAGAAAAAGACTTTAAAGTGATACATTTTTAGATGATAAATGTTTAGACTTTAAAGTGTCACAAGAATGTTGTTTTTGCTGCAAGAGACTAACAAGACTACCCCAATGAAAATTAGTTTAATGGGCTAGATTGTGAAAGAAACCACCCTTAAGGCAGGCTTGTAAATACCCACTTAACTGGATACCAGTAGCAAGTTAGGGCGCTGTGAAGCAAGTGGGTATGTTTGTGACAAGCACATGGAATCAAAACATGTGTTTCTCACAAGCAGCACCTTTGAGGGGGACGTGGGTGGCGCTGTGGGTTAAACCACAGAGCCTAGGACTTGCCGATCAGAAGGTCAGCGGTTTGAATCCCCGCGACGGAGTAAGCTCCTGTTGCTCGGTCCCTGCTCCTGCCAACCTAGCAGTTCGAAAGCATGTCAAAGTGCAAGTAGATAAATAGGTACCGCTCCGGCAGGAAGGTAAACAGTGTTTCCGTGCGCTGCTCTGGTTCGCCAGAAGCGGCTTAGTCATGCTGGCCACATGACCCAGAAGCTGTAATAAAACGAGATGAGTGCCGCAACCCCAGAGTTGGTCACAACTGGACCTAATGGTCAGGGGTCCCTTTACCTTTACCATGCTAAATCATTGCTGGCTGCAGCCCTGCTCCCTTCCACTGAAAAAGTAAAACAGAAAACAGGCTTCACTGGGGATAGATAATTCTTACTCTTTCAGCCCTTTTAGGAGGTGAAATGGGCCTTCAGTTGTACTTTGCAAAAAGGGTTACTTGTCTCCCCATCCCAATAAGCTGCTGTTAGAGATTTGGGGGGTGGGGAACAAAGTCATGATGCCATATTCTTAAAGTGATTGTTAGCTACTTTGGTTTTCATTATTCAAAGATTTTTTCCATGAAGAACAACTTGTGCCCAAACTGTATCGAGAAATACAGTGGACGCTCAGGTTGCGAACATGATCCATGCGGGATGTTTGCAACCCGCAGCGGCACGTCTGCGCATGCGTGGGTTGCGATTCAGCGCTTCTACGCATGCACAAAGTGCAATTTAGCGCTTCTGCGCATGCGCAACCACCGAAACCCGGAAGTAACCCGTTCCGGTACTTCCGGGTTTCGGGGCGTCCGTAACCTGAAAAAACGCAACCTTAAGCGTCTGTAACCCAAGGTATGACTGTACTATTGTTGTGGTTTTTAAAGCACCATCCTGGAACCCATTGGAATGTTTTTAGAGACTTAATATTTGAAGGATGGGTCAGGAGCGGGCAGCCTATGATTTCCTGATTCTGTTTTGTACCTTTTCTTGCTGCTGAATGGAATATAGTATAGATAACAAGGAGTCTTCTTTTGCTGACGGCAACAAAGGCCTCCAGTGTGACCTTGAGCCGAACACCTGTAAGGACCAAGAATGAAGAATGCATTAGCTCAGGCTCAGTAATAGCCTCATATGGTAATTGGCATTAGAACCAATGGCCCGTGTCAAGGTAACGAGAATTGGAACTAAAAATAGTGGCAGGCTGCTCTCCATTTGAGAACGCCTGTTTGAACAATGCTAAAGCCATGTTCTATTGGAACAGACCAGCTTTAGAGAAAATGGAGAAATGAAGTGAGAAGGCATGACCCTTGGCTGGATTGACTTCTTTCTTTAACCGCCCCCCCCCATGCCACCCCTATCTAGGCTTGTCACCTATCCTGTATAATACAGGATTGTCCCGTATTTCGTCCCGTATTGATACAGTTTGTCCTGTATTTCAGGTCTTTTCTCTCTGACAAGTTAGGGATCCTCTCCAAATGTACCGTATTTTTCGCTCCATAGGACGCACTTTTTCCCTCTTAAAAACTAAGGGGGAAAGTCTGTGCGTCCTACGGAGCGAATGCAGGAAAAGCCCCCAAGAGCCGCACACAAGCTTTGCGCGGCTCTTGCGGGCTTTTCCCAGTCAGTCCCTTCCCCCTCCTCGTAGAAAAGGCCGCAGGAGCCGTGCGCTCCTTAAAGGGTGTGCGGCTCCTGTGGGCTTTTGCGGGAGGTGGGGGAATTGCCAATCTCCAGCCGGGAGAGGCTGCACAAGGCTATAGAGGAAGCCAAGGCAGTGAGCAAGATGGATCGCGCATGCTGCCTTGGCTTCTTTGCTCTTTGGGGCTGGGGGGGGGGGAAATAATATTGGTTTTCTTGATTTCCCCCTCTAAAAACTAGGTGCGTCTTGTGGTCCGGTGCGTCCTATAGAGCGAAAAATACGGTATGTGTTCGAAAGGGTCATGTATTTAAGTTCTGGGTAGCCAAACTCGGACCAGTCCCAGAGGGCCACCCCGTTAGGCTGCAATAGATTGTAATGGATTGCTTTGAAGTCACATCAGCAACAGATGAACAAAGAAATCGCCAATTGCCCTGCCCTGTCTTCTATTTTAACAGAACAAAGGTGGCAAGCCCTGCACAAGTTCTAAGAGAGGGACCACTGTAGCGCTATCTCCACAAGTTTAATTGTTTTTATTTTGTAGCTATCAGTAGCCATTGTTTATTGGGTGACTATCAATAGCAATAGGCATTCTTGGTATTACCTGGTGCCACATTTCTGAAAGCTATCTCTCTTAATGGTGGTCATATATCGGCGGGTGGAACCAACCTTTGGCTCCCCAGATGCTGCTGGTCTAGAACTCTTGTCCTGCCTGATTATGAGCTGGCCTGCCGGGAACTGGGAAGCCAGCAATACCTAGAAGGCTGCAGGTCCCGCCCCCCCCATATTAAATCTGATTCTGATGGGAAGATCCAGGCTGTGGCATTTCTGTTCTCAAGTAGCAGCTCAAGCACAAGGGTGGGGAGCCCTTCTGCAGCCCGAGGGGCACATTTCCTCATGGGCCCCTGACCCTTCCTGGGGTCGCATGCCAGTGGTGGGAGAAGACAAAGACTAAAAGCGGGCGAACTGACAGAGACGATTCTCACCTTTGCACGGTAACCTGCCTTCCAGCTCCACAGGAGCCAGAGGTTTCTGCAGGCAAAGGCAGCCCTCTCTCCCCACAGTTCAGGGGCACTTTCCGGCCATGCGAAAGCACTCAGGGAGGGTGTGGAGCAGAGTCGGCGGCCTGGGCAGAGTTTTGAGGGCCAACCAGAGACTCGGACAAGATGCCCTGCCTTTGCGACAACAACTTGGTAGTTTTTTGGCCAGTCAGTCTGGACTGTGGTTTGTATGATGGGCAATTTTTTTTTATCAGTGCTGGTCCAGGGACAATTTATGATGTTAATTTAAACACCTTACAGCCAAATACTATGCACGGAAAAGTATGGGCAATGTCTTTCATATCGGCAACAACAGGGAGGTGTTGGGTGTTTTTTCGTGATATGATAGCCATGTTCAAATATATAAAAGGATGTCACATAGAGGAGGGAGAAAGGTTGTTTTCTGCTGCTCCAGAGAAGCGGAGACGGAGCAATGGATCCAAACTACAAGAAAGAAGATTCCACCTAAACATTAGAAAGAACTTCCTGACAGTAAGAGCTGTTGGACAGTGGAATTTGCTGCCAAGGAGTGTGGTGGAGTCTCCTTCTTTGGAGGTCTTTAAGCAGAGGCTTGACAACCATATGTCAGGAGTGCTCTGATGGTGTTTCCTGCTTGGCAGGGGGTTGGACTCGATGGCCCTTGTAGTCTCTTCCAACTCTATGATTCTATGATTCTTCTCCTCCTCCTCCTCCTCCTCCTCCTCCTCCTCCTCTTCAGTTATTCCCCCCCCCCAACATATACTGTGAGTAATAGGTCCCTGTTCCCTTCCACCTCCTGCCTTTGCTCCCCTTGGCCCTGGCCCAAGAGGCGTTGTGGCTCGCAAACAGCTGAGCTGCATTTTCATTTTGCTGAGGAGTTCCTTCCTTGACTAAGGATAACGCTCTCGTTCAGAAACTTGGAAAGTCCTACTCCTCCCTGACCTTTAGCTGTACACTGATATTGCTGGCAAATTCAGATGACGGGACTTGTAGCCTTTTGTTTGTCTACATGAGTCAACGAATTCTTTCTTTAAATTATCCTCACTGTTAATAGTAACCAAGGAACAATAAAACCAACACAACTTCTGGCTGAAAGATAGCATGGTCCCTAAGAAGGCAAAGAAGAAACCGCCTCCCACTCAGGACAACACCCTCTGTGAGTCAGTCCTGCAAAGTAAAGACAGGGAGATGGTAGTTTTTTAAGGCCCAGCGTAAAAGCCAAGTGCTATCAAAACCCACAGGGTTGAAAATGTAGTCCCGGCTTCGTGAGGGAGCCCTCACTTGTGTGAGGCGGCAACGAGGCTTGTGAGGAGGTGATGCCATGGCGGCTCCCGCGCGGCCCTGGGACCCCAAGGAGCTCTGTGGAGACGCCTTCCCAAGAAGGAGATCGTCCACTTCCTGCAGGAGCAGGCAGCGCACAAGTTCCTGTCAGAGCACAAACTACTAGGGCAGATGTGGCCAAGACAGCCAGGAAGGAGCCGCTGATCATGGCATATAACGAGCTCTTTGAAACCAAGAGATTTAATGGTACTGAGAGCCCAGAGCATGTAGCAGAGCAAGTGAAAAATGTCAAGACTGATGAGGAGAAGCGCAAGGAGACAAAGCCGGAGGAAGCTGTGGGTGAGGGCCCCCCAAAATATACAAAGTCAGTACTTAAGAAGGGGGATAAAATCAACTTTCCCCAAAAGGGTGATGTCGTTTACTGTTGGTATACAGGGAAGCTGCAAGATGGAACAGTCTTTGATAGTAACATTCAGACAAGTTCAAAGAAAAAGAAAGCTGCAAAACCACTGAGCTTCAAAGTTGGCATTGGAAAAGTGATACGAGGCTGGGACGAAGCTCTGCTGACCATGAGCAAAGGGGAGAAGGCTCACCTGGAAATTGAACGGGCAATATAAAATACAATGAATACATATATATATATAAAACAAATGCACACAAGCACATTCTGGTCTGCTTTGCATGTCATGCTGGCATTGCTTTCAAAACAGATGTGCTGTTAAGAACTGGATTTCTGCAGGATAAATTTAATTTAATTACAGTGATCTGCTGAATAATTGCTTCTAACACAGATCCTCAAATATGATATCCATGTTTTAGGTTTGCTGAGCAAGAGAAAAATATTTTGGGGTGAGCAAGTCAGTAAAACATTTAAAGTTCACATTATCTAGTACTGTACATTTCCGGAACAACTAATCAATATTTTTTTTCCCTGTTAATGTTCCTTGTGCCCAAATTGAAAACAAAAACCAAAACCTTCAATCGAAGTTGATTTTTCAGTGATAAGTAAAACCAAATTAATTCTACAAAAGATGTAGTAAAAATAACGCTCCACAGAAGGTTGTTTTATAATTTAAAGAATATATTTCTTCTATTTCTTTGGTTGATGGGGGTAAGCTGGACAATGAGATCCAGAGGTGACAAATCATTAGAATCTCAAATGTATGTGCATACTTTCTAAAATGTTTTTGTATTTTCAAACACTTTTCAAGGTCAGTGGGGGGGGGGAGGGGAACTTAACGACCCTGCTTTTCTGCAAGAGCAGTTTGTAGCAAAACAAGTCTGTTATCCACTGGTTCAAACTGGGTCTGATATTTGACAACCTCTGTTCTGACTTAAATAAAAACCTCTTGACCAGTTCATCATAAATACTCAAGTATAGCCACATGAAGGCACAGCAGTTTCTTCAAAAGGTGGTTTTGCTTATGGTTTATATAGTGCTGCTATCCTTTCAGAAGTCGGGATATTTTGAAATGCAAAGAACCTCTTTTTACATAGCAGAAGATCAAATAATGCTAAGCAGGCAGTGCAATAATCCATCTACAGTGGTACCTCGGGATGCGAACGGGATCCGTTCCGGAGTCCCATTCGCATCCCAAATGAAATGCAAGACGCGACGGCGCGTCTGCACATGCGTGGGTCACGTTTCGCTGCTTCCACGCATGCGCGTGACGGCATTTTGAGTGTCTGTGCATGCCCAAGCAGCGAAACCCGGAAGTAACGCACTCCATTACTTCCGGGTTGCCGCAGAGCGCGACTCAAACACGCTCAGCCTGAAGCACATTCAGCTTGAGGTATGACTGTATTCAACTGCTCGTGTGGCAGATAGGCTCTGGTTCGGGTGATAGGGAGAACGCTCTCGCCGTCCCTATGTGAAGGGTATTAATAATAATAGAGCCTGTGGTTAATATTGGGCAAGAGGGAAAGTCATCATCACTATGATGTTTGTGTTTTCTTACCCAAAATGCCTTTCACATGCACTTTTTGTTCTTTGACTTTCCTGTCTCTTTCCACCTCCTTTCAATCTCACCTTCATTCACAACCTGTCTGCCTGTGGCCTCCTTCTCGCTGTTCCTGCCTTCTTCACCTTTGCTTTCTCAAACATTTATACACCTTTTCCTGCCTTCTTCTGTTTCCTTTCACCTGCTGCTCCTGCCTTCGTCTCTCCCTCTCACTTTCCATTTTACCTGGCTCACTTTCTTCCACCTGATGTCATCTTCTCTGCCACTTTAACTTGCCTTTCTTCGACTTTGACTCCTCAGGCCAACTTGCCTGAAATCAAAATAAACAGGATTTCTGGTAAAGGTACGTCATTCTCAAAAACTCAAGATAGCCAGCAGCCGTACTTGGTTGGATGATGACATCTGTGGACAATCCTCAGATTCTTTGAGACTGAAGTAACCTACAGCTGTAGGTCCAAAACAAAAAGGGTTGTTTGTTTGTTTTTAATTTGCAGAGTCCTGCCATTCTTTTTAAAAACCAGTAGAAAAAAGACTGTCATGGAACCGAGAAATTGCACAAAACAAATGAAATACCGTGAAATTTGTGCCATTTAGGTTTTTTAAACCTGTTTGTAAAGGCAACACTAGAATTTTCACAGCTGAGTCCTCAACTCTTTGTTACTGTGCTTTGCTTCTTCTAAGCTGGGCTTTGTCTAACACTTGCCATTTAGTTTTTCAAACCTTTTTTTGTAAATTCAGTATTAGAAACTGTATCTTTGAGTCCTCAATCCTTTATTACTGTGCCTTGCTTCACCTAGGTCAAGCTAGGATTATAACACTTCCGAATTTTGGGGAGTTCTATCCCCTTTTTTTGAATTTTGGTCATTTAAGGTTCATGTTTTTTCCATTTCCTTCTGAGGAAACTGAATAGTTCAGTGAAACGAGGTTTGTAGCCGGCATCCCATTAAGGCTTTGTTTAATTTTTTCCTTAAATTTTTGGATTCTTATTATTTAGTTTATTTCCGTAAGATAATATTTCTAGTCGATTCATTCTTTTTTAAAAGGCAAATCAGCATTGAAATATTCAAGTTACAGTCCTGTGCATACTTGACTTCTGACTGACATAGTATCTGCTTGTTACTTTAATTAATGTTAATTAAGGATGTGGGCGGCGCTGTGGGTTAAACCACAGAGCCTGGGGCTTGCCAATCAGAAGGTCAGCAGTTCGGATCCCCGCGACGGGGTGAGCTCCCGTTGCTCAGTCCCTGCTCCTGCCAACCTAGCAGTTCGAAAGCACGTCAAAGTGCAAGTAGATCAATAGGTACCACTCTGGCGGGAAGGTAAACGGCGTTTCCGTGCGCTGCTCTGGTTCACCAGAAGCAGCTTAGTCATGCTGGCCACATGACCCGGAAGCTGTACGCCGACTCCCTCGGCCAATAAAGCGAGATGAGTGCCGCAACCCCAGAGTCGGCCACGACTGGACCTTATGGTTAGGGGTCCCTTTACCTTTTTAAGGTTTTCTCTCCCTCTGGGGACCTGAGCCTCTTACCTCTTTCGTGCAGGTTTCAAGGTTTCATTTTGCTTTTTCTATGGGGGCCTTTCTTTTCCTCTGTCGCAACCACTGCTTATCTGCCCTCTCCTTGTGTCCACTTGCTTGCCCAACCCTCCTACTCTTAGAGTGTGCACTGAATGCCACTCCTTACGACTTAGTGGACTCTCACACTCTGGGGCTTGCCCTCCAGAACAGGAGGTGTCTGGACATACTCTTTCCAGAGTGAGCGCTCCACTGCCGCCACCAGTCCATGCCCCTCTTTTCTACAGAGAGCAGAGGTGCCCCATGGCTTCTAGGCCTCCCGCCACAACCCTCTGCCTTTTGTGGCATGTGATCCACTAAAATTGGGCGTGCAGTGTTAAGTTGTGGGTGAACATATCAGACAACACAGCAATTCTTCAAACAGCTCTTGTATATTCACAGGCCAGGACAGAACTGTAGGGTTCAGTCAGCCTGCTTATATAGAGCTCCAGTACAATGTAACTGTAACAATTTTCTAAAACTATCCAATCACTGAACGTCACTTTCGATCCCTTATTTGCATAACTATCTACAATATCCCCCTGCTGGCCCAGGGTGAGAACTTCAGTACATAACACCCAGCCTCTTCCACAGCCAGGGAGCATATTCCCAACCAGGGTGAGACTGATGCTGCATCAAGGCTGGGTCGGGTCAAGCCAAAGTGGGGAGGTGGGAAGAAAAACGAAGAAAAGGCAGCCGCGCCCAGGCTCAGCTGAAGGGTTTGCATGTAGTGACAGATTTTCTGGAACCCACTGAAGACCTAGGGAGGTGTTTCAGAAGGAAAAAGAGAAAGTTTACTGCTTAATGGAGTTTGCTGGGTTAGTCCACTAAAGTCTACTACCTCCAATCTGAGCGTATTCAGTGATGTCCTGCAGAAAGGATCATGGCAGCTTCCAGCAAAACTGCATGATTTTGTAACCTGAGAATTGAGTCAAGCATGTGTTCAAGTTCTGGCCTTTTTTAAGGTGCACACTTTCGAATTGCACACTTAACACTGTAATGTAGTGTTTGAAAGTATGTGCATCATGCTCAACAGAGAGCTGGGGTTGTTTGAGTCTCTCTGTTGCCTATACATTGTGAGACAAACTTGGGTATACTGCTGTGTAATGGGCGATAGCACTATTTGGACCTGTGTTTGAGTAGTCATACACTTGAAAGTCATGCATTTGTGGCCAGTTTATAGTTGCTTCTCTATTTGAATTTTCAGAATACACAGAGTGGGGGAACTACCATTGTTCTCCTACCCCTTCAGAGCTTCAAAGGATTTCAGAGCCACAGCTGTTTTTCACAGCTGCTGTGCTATTGAAAAACAAATTGACCTAAAGGACATGAAGATCTGGTAATATAAAAGAAACTATCTTTGAAAAGATCAAGGGTTTGGAGAGAGATGTTGTTTCTTCCATTGCTGCTAGTCTTTAAAGCTGATGATTGCAGATCATTGTCAGTAAATATTATAAACTAGATTTGGGAAGACCTGCAGAGGTAAGATAGGGGCTGTTTAAGCTGACTGTGGAAAAAAACAAGTGCAGCACGTTGTATAGCATGCGTCAGGAAAGATGAGTGTGCATAAGTCAAAGTGACTCTCATGCATGTGATCGTTTGAGTGATCCTATTGTATCAGGGTGAACATTTGCAGAATGCAAGTTTGTGACGGTGCCAAAAACTGGGATTCAGCTTGTAGCTGTCAGTTTCTGTGAAAATGCTTGTGGGCACACACATATCTTGTGATTGTGCAGGATGCTGACATTGTGCCCATAGTGGCCCAGATTCTGATCTGGGAAACAGAGCAGGTTCTCTTCCAAGCATCCTTACGACCACAGTGAGAGTTTCACCATAGCTTTATTTTGATAAGTGGGAAGGTGTGTGTGGTTTTTTAAAAAATGTATTTCTCTTTGCCCTGGTTTTAATTTGGGGCGGGGATTGTTTGCTTCATTGTAATTTGCTTTGAGTTGCCCTGGGCAAGATAACATTCAACTTTACGCACTTGGCAGAAAAATTATGAAAAAATAAAAAGGAGGCGGAGATCCAGGGAAAAGAAGACACTGGCAACCCCATCTGCCATTGCACCAGATATGTTTTGACTATGCGTGATTTGGGCTTCAGGTGCGATTCTGGGAACTCACCTCTTTGAGGTCTGTGCCCTGGGTGGCTGCCTAGCGGCCCTACTGATAGCACTGGCCCTGCAAACCCTATAATTAAAAAATGCTACAACGGAGGCTGCATTTGCAGGGTGATGAAGGGGGCAGGTGAAGAGGAAATGTAGGAAGAGGAAGAAGAGGAGGGCGGTGGAGAGAGGAGGCAGTTCCCACGCTCTCATTAGGCCAACCAGGCAGCTGTCTCAGATGCAGACCTCACAGGAGCCAACCTTGGAGGAGCACAGCTTTATACAGTTCAGTTTTGGTTATACAGCATCTTACAGATTTCTGATGATATTTTAGGCCTTTGGCTAATTAAGGAATCTATGGCAGGGGTTCTCAAAGGGCATGGCAGGAGAGGATGACAAGATTCATGAGCAATCATAAAATATCTAAACATTCAGTGTAGGATCAACATGAGAGCAAGAGCATCAAGTGGTTCATGTTCTTATGTGGCTGCATTGTTTTATATTTTCTGGCTGTCCCATGATCGTATTCTAACGTAGTTGTGTTCTATGTTACAAATCAAGCACTGCTGGGAATTGTTTGTTTCCCAATGTATTTCCTATCAATAAAAACATCAGTGCTGCGCAAACGGATTCTGAGTGTGGCCCACATAAAAATGTTTGGGAACCACTGATCCTTTTAAACTGGGTGGGTTTGATGAGTAGTTTTTTGGTTGTTGTTCCTTACTACGGTATTTCTGTGTTTTTATATTAAAAACGGCCCCATGATCCTCAGATGAAGGAAGATATAGAAATGTAATATATAATAATAATAACCAGGAAGGCCAACTTGAATAAAATATTCGGGTGGGTGGGAGGTAAGCCTCGCCCACCTAATCGATCACATGATGCGGCGCGTACATATTATTTGAATGGCAATACCCATCAACTTTGGAGAGTCCGGCCCCCTCAAATATTTTATTGGAGGGGGCGGAGGGCTGAAGGGATCTTCTGACCTGTTTACTTTCATAGCCTGAAGAATTTCATCATTCTCACAAGACATCTGTTTCTGAGAACTGAAGTCAGCCAAAAAACAACACCCCACCCCACCCCGCCCCCGCTTGTGGTTGTGCGCCGCCAGCAAGCCGTTGTCCGCGTCGCCTGGCGCGCAAGACAGGTTTCCCCCGGCGGCCGGGCGCGCAGCTTCGTCGGCCTCGGCGGGGCGAGAAGCCCCTTTCCGGAGGAGGAGTCCGCGGGCCCGGCCGGGCAGGAGGCGGAGGAAGGGGCGCGGCGGCCGAGAGGGAGGCACCGGCAGCTCGCCGGGCAGCTTCTGGGCACGGCGGCGGGCGCCCCGAGATGCCCTTCTCCGGGGCCGGGATGGAGCCTCCGCCGCGAACCCCCGGCAGCTGAGCGGGCGCCGCGCATCGCCCACCTACCTGCTGCTCCAGGTGAGCTGGCAGCGGGAGTCGGGGGGGGGGCGGGCTGTCCAGAATGCCCTCCAAGCATGTGCAGAGTGCCGTTTGTCCGCCCGCACCCGCAGTCAAGCGCAGCCCAACGCTCAGGCGCAGTCGAGGGCTCCTCCACTCACCTTTTTAAAAAGCCCCCCCCCCAGGTCCGTTTGCATCCCGGCCCGAGGCCAGGTGAGGCGGCAGGATCCCACCCCCACCCCCGCCGGATGATGCCCGTCTCTCTTTTTTCCTGGCAGCCCCTTGGCGCTCCGCCGCAGGTGCCCCGATGCCCGGAGAGGAGCGGCAGAAGGGCGCGGAGGACTTTGCGCAGAGCCCCGCCAGGGTCTGCAACGCCGCTGCGAGGAATCCTCAGCGAAGGGCGCTTGCTGCGTTTTCTTCGGTCCTCTCCACCCGCGCCCGGGCTTGTCTTTGCGCACCTGCGTGTCCTGTTTGCGTTGCCTCTCTCTTTCAGCGGCGTTGCGCGGTGCCTGAAGGTGGGTTTTTGCCTCGGTTTTTCCTTAGCGGCGAATCTGGCGCTCATCCTCCTCCACCGTCAAGGAGGAATTGCTCAGAGAGCTGGTCCTTGGGACTCTACTGGCAGGGGGACGATGCAAGCCCTTTCTTACCCAGCTGGTCCGCCCTCATCTACCCCCTGCAATTAATTGCAGGAGATCCCACTCGAGATTACTTAAATTGGATCACATTAACTTGTTGACCGGTCTGTTGGTGCTCCCACGGGGAGTGGGTAGGTTAAGAGAATGTTGTTGTTGTTTAGTCGTTTAGTCGTGTCCGACTCTTCGTGACCCCATGGACCAGAGCACGCCAGGCACCTCTGTCCTCCACTACCTCCCGCAGTTTGGTCAAAGTTAAGAGAATAGACTCTCCATAATCTTTCAACACAGCCCCATTGAATTGTAACCTGCTCCGTTTATTTTGAATATGGAATATTGTTGTTTCTTTAATAATTGCCAAGAGTGCAATTTGTGTGTGTGTGCGCGCACTTTGATGAGGGAGATGAAGGGAGGTTCCCTTGCAGTTTTCTTCCTGGATTATCTAATTGCCCATCAAATGCTGCACATACAAGACCCAGGAATCTTGAGGAGGCCTGGGACGCCTAGATTCTTGTTTGTATGCAAGAATCAAGCGCTGGTTGGAAAAGGAACAGGTCAGTTTCCCGCTTCAAAACTCCCAGCGAAAGGTGCTGGATGAGCTGTCTTGGCAGCCTAACTTGTCTCTGGGCGCAGATTTTCAAACCCCTGGGTGGCTTGGGCCTGTTGCCCTGTTATTGCTTGCACAGAGGAAGTCCGGGCTCCAACCTTCAAAGGTTTATAATGTCACTGGTTAGGTGTGGCAAGTCTTCAAAAGGAGTGCTGTGGAGGGAGCTGGAGAAAAGGAAAGCAATGTGGTTATAAAAGCATCTCATGTGTACAAGTTGCAGAATCAACAGTGGTAGAATTTACACAAGAGCCCTCACAGTTTATTAAGTTAATTAGGATTAGTGTGTCCCTCCTAGTAAGGTAAAAGGAAGGAATGTTAACTTCTTCACTTCTCCATAAACAGTATAAGAAGCCACATATTTGGCTGAAAAACTATGCAGAGGAATCTCCTCCTCGTGCACTTTTGTTTTTAAGTTATTTTTGGTACTTAGAATAGTAGTTTTGTTTTTCTTGAGTCAATTTTGCAAGTGGGTAAGGAATGTATTATAATGGCTTTTGTTGATAGACTTTTTTACGCTGTTACAGCTTTTCAGCAAAGATTTCCTCTGTTTATTTGCGGATTTAAAGTTTTTTCCCAGCTTTTGTGTAAATATAAATACACTAGATAACTTATCTTTTTACTGTTGTTGTTTTTTCTGAACGCATAATGCTTTTATATATTCTTTGTTGTGGATTGATCATCTTATGGAGCTCCTTTTTCTTACACACTTTCCAACTCAGTCTCCTGCTAAGCCCTAACCACAATTTCAGGCATAGTGCAAAAATTAGGAATGAACTAACTAATCAATTATTTCTCCAGCTACAGTCACTGACAAGTTCATTCAGCCTCATTTCTCCATTAACATGATTTTTAAATATAAAAAAACTGCATTAAAATGTGAATCTAAATATGTATTTCTGGAAATACCCACCATTAGATATATTTTCTCTCACAATACATTTTGATATATCTTTTGAGCAGAGAACTGTGCCACCATAATTGGAGAACTGCAAGCTGCATTCTGATCCACACATTATTCCAGGAGGTTTAAGTCAGGTCAGCTAATACTGGAATTAAAGTCCTATTGTATAGGTTATTCCCCTGAGGAACCGTGCATCGCTCAGTTCTCCACTGGAGCTTGCAGAGGTCACAGAATTGAACTTAGCCGGTGCCAGCTTCTAACAGTGTTCGCTCATATACAGCATTTCTGTGAATTCAGGCTTGATTGGCTTTCTGCGTACCATGCAACCACAGTTATTTCAGCCGTGGGCCGGTCTACTGTCCTTCAGACCTTGTGGGGGGCCGGACTATATTTCGAAAAAAAGTATGAACGAATTCCTGTGCCCCACAAATAACCCAGAGACGCATTTTAAATAAAAGGACACATTCTACCTATGTAAAAACACACTGATTCCCGGACAATCCGTGGGCCGGATTGAGATGGCGATTGGGCCGCATCCTGCCCCCGGGCCTTAGGTTGCCTACCCCTGGTTCAAGCCCATCAAACAAATGAATCGTTCCAGGTTGGAAGGGGTGCTACCAAAGCCTTATGAGGAACAGTTGAGGGAGTCAGATATGTTTAGCCTGCAGAATAAGAGACTGAGAGGAGATATGGGAGCCATCTTCAAATATCTCAGGGGCTGTCCCATGGACCAAACTTGTTTTCTCCTTCTCTGAAGGTAGGACTTGAACCAGTGGCTTCAAATTACAAGAAAGGGATTCTGACTAAGCATTAGGAAGAACTTTATGACAGTAAGAGCTGCTTGGCAGTGAACGGACTCCCATGAGAGGTGATGGACTCCCTTTCCTTGGAGGGTTTTAAGCAGAGGTTAGATGGCTACCTGTCATGGATGCTTTAGCTGAGATTCCTGCATTGCAGGGGGTTGGACTAGATGACCCTCAGGATCCATTCCAATTCGACAGTTGGGTTTTATGTTGTGAACCACCCTGAGACCTACGGGTATAGGGCAGTATACAATTTTGTTAATAAATAAATTATAATACAATGCTGTGATTTTGTGATAACTGCTGTATTTTGGCCCTGCTTCTTTGCTGTGTCCTACTAGGAGTCCTTATCTGCTACTATTTTGTGATTTTAGGCATCTGTACTATTCCTATGGGACGCGGGTGGCGCTGTGTGTGAAACCACAGAGCCTAGAACTTGCCGATCAGAAGGTCGGTGGTTCGAATCCCCGCAACGGGGTGAGCTCCCGCTGCTCGGTCCCTGCTCCTGCCAACCTAGCAGTTCGAAAGCACGTCAAAGTGCAAGTAGATAAATAGGTACCGCTCCGGCAGGAAGGTAAACGGCGATTCTGTGTGCTGCTCTGGTTCGCCAGAAGCGGCTTAGTCATGCTGGCCACATGACCCGGAAGCTGTACGCCGGCTCCCTCGGCCAGTAAAGCGAGATGAGCGCCGCAACCCCAGAGTCGTCCGCTACTGGACCTAATGGTCAGGGGTCCCTTTACCAGGAGTCCTTATCTGCTACTATTTTGTGATTTTAGGCATCTGTACTATTCCTATGATTTGTAGCGGCTATTGCATCACACACAAATAAAATCAATCTGACCTCCATAGAAAAGGTTTAAAAATAATTTAAAAGTTTGGGGAAATAATTTGCCAGTGTATTGCATCTAACCTTTTTCTAAACTAGAACTCCTTCAGAAATTTTGGGGGGAGTATTACATAGACCCCCCCTCCCCCAAATGCTAAGCGCAGCAAAACATACGTAGCTACACTCATACTTCTGGAAACACGTCTAAAAGCAAAAACAGTGGACTATTGAACCATAGAAATGCCGAATTCTGTACTCCTTAGGGACACATGAGCATAACTTTGCAGATGGGAGTATATGAGCTCAGTATCCTGTTTTAGTACTGCAGTCAGCCAGATGTGATTGAGAATTGGTTTCCCTATGCCAGATGTATTATGCAGAAGACACCTTACAGAATTCTAGGCAAACCCATCTGATAGATGCTCTCCTTTCTGTTTAAACTGACTTAACAAGTTTTAAAAGCTCTTGCAGTTGTGAAGATGAGCTTGAAAGTGTGTGAGCAATGCTTGGTTTCATTTCAGAAGCTGTGTGGAAGGACTCGGGGGGGGGGGGTGTGATGGGGGAAAAACCTGGGCGCTTCCCAGCCCTATCCGGAGTATTCTGACTATAGCAACACCCATTTTATCCTCACGTTCTTTAATATGTGCACCAGCTAGTTGCGCCTCCCCCAATCTCTTTAATTTGCATCGGCTAAGTTACTCAGACAAGTTGCACACAAATGCTGTTATTTGGGAGTAGCCAAAATAGTTCAGCTCTCCGAAGGATAGAGGGTAAGCTGAGGCTGAAATAGATGCCCTGCGAAATGAATATAGCTGTTCAGCAAACGGCTTCGCCCACGCAGAAATGAGAGAATAGAAGCTTTGTGGAAGTGAAACAGTGAAGGCTGCTGACCTTGGGCTTTTCAGTCTGTAATGTTAATTGCTTGCTGCTTTGTTCATCATCACCACATGACTGCTGAAAACTGGCAAGTTGTTCTTGTTTGCTAATGTCCTGGAATTTTCTCAAATGAAGGATTCAGTGAGTGCTGTTGATTTTTAAATATTTTTTAGCTTGTTTTCCAACTCTTAAGTGTTCAGTTATTTTCTGAGAAATCTTGACTCTTAATTTAACTCTTCTAACACCAATGTTTTCATCAAGACACCACAGATGCACTTGTTTTGTTCTACATATCCAAGCAGCATGTGATGGTTATCTGTGGTCATGGGAAACTTGTAGAACAGATTTTCATAGTGTCATTGCGATAAAGAAAATGTGTCCTTTGCACCTGCTAATAATGAACTGGGGGAGGGGGGAGTTATGTGGTTCCTAATAACACATTTTAGGGACGCGGGTGGCGCTGTGGGTTAAAGCCTCAGCGCCTAGGACTTGCCGATCGCATGGTCGGCGGTTCGAATCCCCGCGGCGGGGTGCGCTCCCATCGTTCGGTCCCAGCGCCTGCCAACCTAGCAGTTCGAAAGCACCTTTGGGTGCAAGTAGATAAATAGGGACCGCTTACCAGCGGGAAGGTAAACGGCGTTCCGTGTGCTGTGCTGGCTCGCCAGATGCAGCTTGTCACGCTGGCCACGTGACCCGGAAGTGTCTGCGGACAGCGCTGGCTCCCGGCCTATAGAGTGAGATGAGCGCACAACCCTAGAGTCTGTCAAGACTGGCCCATACGGGCAGGGGTACCTTTACCTTTACCTTTAATAACACATTTAGCATTGGTTTGGATCTTAGTACTGAATGGAAACTGTGTGGAAGATGCTGGCATTACAAAACGAGAAAACAAGTGGATTGAACAAAAACCAATGAAAGCTCTCACATGGTTAGCCATCATCATCCAGACCTTTTGATTTTGTGTTGGGAGGGGTGGTGGTGGGGTGAAGTTGAGTATGGCTGCTCTTTCTATTTCAGGGAAAGATGAAACAGTGAATTCTGAATTAATTTAAACTTCAAAAATGGTTGTTTTGAAAAGGAGCTCTTGTTGAGGTGGATGTGAAAATTAGGCTCCCTTTCGCTGGAACTTCGTTTTCAACAGTGGAGGAGTGGGAATTTGGTAACATCTGTGAAGTGGGTGGAGAAAATCATTTGACTTTCACAGGAGGGAAGAGTTAGCAAATTATTACGTGGTCAGAGGGCCTTTTTCCTCTTCCCCTTTCCTCCTCCTCCTTTTAAAAAAACATAATTTGATGCTTGAAGCAGCTAGGAACTGTGACTCCTGCTACACACTTTCAAAACAGAGCAAGAAATCACCATGTGCATTGTACTGAGGGGAAGTGGGGAGATGGCTGCCTTGGCTCTTGTAATTGTAAGCTAACTATCCGCCCTCTTGGAAGTCCATCTTCCTTACTGGATTGCCCATCTCATGCTCCTGCACTTCAGGAGCGTTTCTGCACAGGCAACAACCTTTGCAATTTAGCTGGACTGATACTTATGACCTGGCCTTAGTAAAATGCCAGCATGAAGCACCTGCAGGTGTAATACAAAAGCAAGGAACACTAGGCTGCCAGCTTTTGTTGTTTAGTCGTTTAGTTGTGTCCGACTCTTCGTGACCCCCTGGACCAGAGCATGCCAGGCACTCCTGTCTTCCACTGCCTCCCACAGTTTGGTCGAGCTCATGTTTGTAGCTTCGAGAACACCGTCCAACCATCTCGTCCTCTGTCGTCCCCTTCTCCTTGTGCCCTCCATCTTTCCCAACATCAGGGTCTTTTCCAGGGAGTCTTCTCCTGAGGTGGCCAAAGTCTTGGAGCCTCAGCTTCAGGATCTGTCCTTCCAGTGAGCACTCAGGGCTGATTTCCTTCAGAATGGAGAGGTTTGATCTTCTTGCAGTCCATGGGACTCTCAAGAGTCTCCTCCAGCACCAGAATTCAAAAGCATCAATGCTTCGGCCATCAGCCTTCTTTATGGTCCAGCTAAGAATGCCAAACAATGAGGCATGCTGAGAGGATCTTGCCTTCAAAACTGAGGAGCACAATGATCTTTAATAGTTGCTTATCTCCCCACTGGGGTGTTAGGGGAGGGGTAGTACCTCTGGTGGGGGACATGGCCTGCTCCTTCTGGAATGGCTTGGTCCACACCCTGCACTCAGCTCTCACCTCAGGCTCCTAGAAGCTGTCAGCATGCGATAGCAGCCAGACCTCCAAAAATGCTTCGACTGGCTGGCTAAACCAGGTGAGGGAGCTGATGGGTCTTAAACCCTCTGTGGGCTCCAGCTGATTGAGTGGACAAGACCAAGAGTGGGTCCAATAGTCAAGAAGGTGGTTTCTGCACATGCTGTGGGGAGAAATGAGGGCAGATGGGCCTCCTCGATGAGCTACATTCCCAGGTTGCTGAGTCCCATCTGCCCCTCAGTTTCCTTTACAGCACATGCAGAAGCCTCCTTTCTGACAGGCATTATGGTAAGAACGCATACGTTTTAAGTCCGTTGGTTCCTTAGTTTGCAAGATCTGTGAATGGGAGCGGGAGTCAACGAATACATTCCATCAGCGGAAGCCCTGTGGAAGTGCTTCTGCAGGAGGGCTTTCTGCCCCCAAAATTGCCTCAGGGAAGTTGAGGGAGCTGCCAGAACTGTACATGGAGGATCATTCCCTCTGAGAAGCTGAAACGCTTGCCCAGATGCGACCATCGCCTTAGTGTAACGTTGAATTCCTCCTAGGATGTGTGGTTGTTTTCTTAAAACAAGTTTAATAGCAGCTTTGCACAGGGGAAGAAGGAGAGCATACACAGAAGACTTGAGTTCCACCACCCTTGCTCCTGCCTTCTGTCCATACTTCTTAGATGTCGTGTGACACAAAGTGACATACACAGAGACTATGAAATATCTGCCTCCGCTTATTTTCAGTTTCTGCTCTTGTTAATGGCTTCTCTTTCTCTTTTCGCTTCAGGGATCCACAGGACCTCGCCAAACACTTTGGCACGATGACAGCCATCCTGGAACGGATCAGCACCCTGTCCGTCAGTGGACAGCAACTCCGCCGGCTCCCAAAGCTCTTAGAAGAAGGCTTCCCCAAGATGCCTGGCACCGTCAAAGAATCGGATGTCCCCCAGCTCTTCCGGGAGCCGTACATCCAAGCTGGGTATCGGCCCACGGGCCAGCATTGGCGCTACTACTTCTTCAGCCTCTTCCAGAAGCACAACGAGGTGGTGAACGTCTGGACCCACCTGCTGGCAGCTTTGGCTGTGCTGCTGAGGTTTAATGTTTTTGCGGAAGCGGAGGAGTTGTCTTTGGAAGTCCAGTCCCTGCCCCTCTTCCTCTTCGTCCTCTCCTCTGTCACGTATCTCACTTGCAGCCTCTTGGCTCATCTCTTGCAGTCCAAGTCTGAGATGTTCCACTACACCTTCTACTTTGTGGACTACGTTGGGGTCAGCGTCTACCAGTACGGAAGTGCCCTGGCCCATTTCTATTACAGCTCTGATCAAGCCTGGTACGACAAGTTCTGGCTCTTCTTCCTGCCGGCGGCCGCCTTTTGTGGGTGGCTCTCCTGCGCCGGCTGCTGCTACGCCAAGTACCGCTACCGACGCCCTTACCCCATCATGAGGAAGGTGTGCCAGGTGATCCCAGCAGGGCTGGCCTTCGTCTTGGACATCAGCCCCGTGGCGCACCGTGTGGTCATGTGCCACCTTGAAGGTTGCGAGGAGACGGCTGCCTGGTACCACACCTTCCAGATACTTTTCTTCCTCGTCAGTGCTTATTTCTTCTCCTGCCCGGTTCCCGAGAAGTACTTCCCAGGTTCCTGCGACATCGTTGGCCATGCCCACCAGATCTTCCACGCCTTCCTGGCCATCTGCACACTCTCCCAGCAGGAAGCCATCTTCCTGGATTACAAGAACAGGCAAGACATCTTCCGCAGGCGGCATGGACCCCTCTCCGTCATTCTGTCCTGCGGCTCCTTCTTTGGCTTAGTGGCTTGCAGTGCTGTCACCGCACACCTCCTGCAGCGCAGAATCAGGGTGGAGCTGACCATCAAGGAATCCTGAGGGATCGCCGTGGGGACAGGGCTCAGGCCCGGCCTTCTTGAAGGAAACCGGCAAAGATGAGCTGCGTATAAATACTGTATATAAGTAAATTAACAAAGGGAGTTGCCTCTATAAATTATAAACAAGGAATTGCTTGCAGTCTGGAACTACCATAAAAAAGCTGCCTTATGTCCTAAACATTTTATTTTTTTTACTGCAGTGTAACAGTTGCTGGCCAAAGAAGCTTTTTGGGCAGATGTTTCTAAGTTGTCCTGAGTTACCTGCTGAAATTTGTATGTATGTCAAAGAGAAGTGGGAACGGATAAATAATATAAAAGGGAAGTACTACGGAAATGCTCATTTACAAAGGCGCAATTCTAACCGAAATACTAAATCTGTGTCTGTCACAATGGATGTCAGGGTTCACATACCTGAAAACCAAAAGTAGGTGTGTGTGTGTGTGTGTTTGTGTGTGTGTGTGTGTGTGTGTGTGTGGAGGGAATCCCTGCATATAGCAAAGTAGCATGTCAAGGAGAAGACCAGACCAGACCAGACTTCATCCACCTGCCATGCTACTGCAAGAGTTTTGTTTTTGTTATGGGAGGCATTTAATAGTTTCAATTGCTACCTGCAACTGGAGACAGCACATCATAAATACAGGTTTATGAACTCAGGAGAATGGGTTGTAGATCCAGGTATATGGTGAAGATTGACAGGGTTCAGGGACATAACCCAATTTGGTCTGTTCCATTTTAGTTACCTGTGGCCTTGAGGCTTGAACTTCCTCCTGAGTTGTAAATTTCAGGAATAAATATTTTATGTGTCAGTAATAGTACAGATAGTGCAAACAGGAGTAGTGTTTGGTCTCAGTGATCTGTTTACCACTCTGATTTAGGTATTTGTGAATTCACAGCTCCTTTGTGGAAGAGAGCGAGCCACCTTTTCTTCTAGTAAGATGCCCTGTACTAGTATGTCCAAATTCTGTTTTTCTTCTGTGGGTTCCTATTTGTTTAATCATAGCAAACGATTCCCCCATAGCAAAAGAGAAACCTTCCTCTAGGTGTGTATCCTCCCCCCCCCCCACTTCTGTCCCTCACCTCACCTCCTGAGTTGGTGAAGGGGAAGCAAGGTAATACATGCAATTTTATCTTGCTCACATAATCTGTTGGCTCTCACATTTTTTCTTCCGTTGTTGAGATGTTTCAGATAGTGCAGCCGGCTTCCCTCTGCAATTCGCTTGAAGGATCTTGGGATGTGGAAAAGAGGAGGGGAGAACATTTCAGCAGAACAGATACGAGAGAAAGGGAGGGGTGGGAGTCCATTTCGATGGGGTTCAGCTGGCTGTGAAGTCTGGTTTTGACAGGAGCCCTATGACCATAAAATTGGCTGCTTCTCCATCACCCTCCTGGATCCTCTGATTATGCTCTGATTGTGAAGGTCTGTAGCGTCCATCTCTCTAGAAAATACAAGATCTTCTTGTATCTCCCAAAGGCTATTATTTTTGTGTAGCCTAGTTCCTCCTTAGCCCATTTCTGTGGCCTCCACTGCACACTCCTGCTCAAATCAGCTGTCTGGGTAATGTGGTGAGACTTTTCTTCTCCTTTCTTTACACATAGCCAGAGAGGGGCTGGTGATGTCTTCATCCGATGCACGTTGCCTGTTTGGCTTCCCCATGCCTGCAACCTCTCCCCACAGCTCCAAAGAAGCCGTCTTTGTTTGTGCAGTGGCTGTCTCAAATGTACACACCTCCGCTTAACCACAAAATTAACGTGACTTACGTTTTGAAATCAGATGGGAATTGGTTTGTGGAAAACTACAAGATAGATATGGATTGTAGCTAATGTCATGTACAGCTTCAAACACCAGCCATGGGAACGAACTGGAACCAGAGTAAATGTCATGTGTACACAGGCAGCCTAAGATAGTGGAGCTTCAAACACCCCATTCACTTTCAGCTGTTCCTGCTATCCTTCTACTCTGCATGGGGTGAGCTCTGGGACCTGTGTGTCTTTTGAGAATGAGATACAGTCGTACCTTGGAAGTTGAACGGAATCCGTTCCAGAAGTCCATTCGACTTCCAAAACGCTGGGAAACCAAAGCGCGGCTTCTGATTGGCGGCAGGAAGCTCCTCTAGCCAATTGGAAGCCACAGAAGAAGCCTCATAGGACGTTCAGGTTCCAAAAGAATGTTCGCAAACCAGAAAAATCACTTCCGGGTTTGCGACATTCGGGAGCCAAAACGTCCGAGTACCAAGGCGTTCGGGATCCAAGGATACTGTAATGGTATTGAATTACTACCCCAGTCTTGCCTACCTTGAAAGGACACACAGATTTACCCTAATCATTGAAGGAAGGCCAGTTAGGCTGGATTTACAGATGCACCAGAATGAGGCAGTAAAGTCCTGAGATGATAAGAGTAGACCGTATCACTTTAGACTGCATTACGTATATATATAATTTTTAAATGCACACACGTACTACCTAGAATGATGTAGCCGTCTTGCAGTGCTAGTTTAATAATTTGCACTGGTGTTTATTTTTTTAATATAATTCCTATCTGCAAAGTAGCGCGTACCGTACATTCTGCTACCTAATTCTTCTCCACAAGACACATCTTGGACCAGATTAAGAATGCACTGGAAGTGTCACCATCTTCTTAGATGAAGCAAGGCTGGCGTGACTGGTGGGTTTTGGTTTCACTGATAGTTTAGGGACCATGGCCTTCCATCTTCTCTGTCCTTTCCATCCCATAACCTCCCTCCCTGGCTCCAGCTTCACACTGTATTTTAGGGACAGCTCCTTTGGAAGATGGGTTTATCCGTAATGGCCTGGCTTCTCCTTTTGGAAAACGGCAGCTAATTGTATCCCAGCTTCTCTTAGACAAACAGGAACATGCAGAAATTCAGCACTGGTACCCTTCATGAAAATTTAAAACAACGATAGAGAAAGAAACACTCAGGGATTGGTAATGAGATATGGAGCCATTCTTTCGTTAGAGCAATTTGAACGCATGCTGAGCTTGACTGTGAACAAATATAACGGGAACCCAGCGAGTCTTGGGCCTAGGCAGGATGAGGCTGTGTTCAAAGCTCGGTTTCCATGGGACCAGGTTTCTTTGTTGGTAGGCAATCAGCATGAAATATTAATTTCTCCTTTGGCTTGAAGGGTAGATTTTTGCATAAAATTGACTCCTGTACTGCTTGCTCTGCAGCAGTCAGTGAGGCGTATCATTCAAACTCGGGTCACTGAGTGTAGGCGCACTTTCTGCTTTTGAAGCTGACGTTCTTGCTTTGTGCGCGACACAGAATCACACGTGTAAAGTCAGACCCCCAGTTTCCAGCAAAATGTAATTTTCAACTGAGACAACCGATAGGCTCCGCTGATAGGCACCATGTTATCTTCTAGCATGTCGCTGTACTTAAACGGTGTTAAACAGAACATGTGTATGTTCTGTATGTAATGCAATGTAAAACTCAGTAATAACAGTAAAAACTCTGTAATAACAGAAAATAATTTTTCCAAGCTGAACAGTGCATATCTGAAAGCCATTCTGTCTGTTGTGCCAGAATATGGCAGAACTGGGCTAGATTCTGGACAGTAACAATTCAGATTGCACCAGGGCCCATAGGTGTGTCGTTTTCAAATGCTTCCCCTTTGTAAAATCTAAACATCTCCCTTTGTGCCGCAAACTAATACAGAATAAAGGAATGGGGTGTATTAAAACTTTTCTCCGATGTGATGGTTTACTACATGTGATCTTTTTACACCATTGAGCATTCAGAAGGACGACTCAGCCCACTTTTGCAGGCCAAAGTAGTACAGTAGTACAAAGAGAATGCACTTTATCCTCTGTAGATCACCTTCATGAATTTGGTGAAAGTGAGTTTGGCTTATGTAGTTTTTAAAAACAAGGCATTTAGTCTTAACGCTTCTGATTCGAGTATACCTCTTGCTTGTTGTCACCAAAAGTTGTTAATACAGTATAAGATACTCAAATATGTGCTAAAATTATTTGAAGAACCCTTATCAGCTTGAAGTTTAATGCAGCCAATTTCACTTTTAAATTACCACAGATTGAAAACTAACCACCCAGAAAAAGGAACGCATGAAATGTCATGTTGGATAACTTTAAAATATAAGAAGGGAATTGATATGTTCACCGTTCTGAACTGGTGGACTATATGGAAATTCTCAGTGATTTTAGACCACCACCTAGTGGTATAATAAACCAAGATTTTCTGATACCTTTAAAACTTTGGGCTTGAGATGTGTTTAACTTACACTTGAGGCTTGTCCCTGCTTCTGCTTGTTCCATGCCTAGACAGCATGGGTCTGAGCAGTTTCCCTTCTGGCCCGCTCCTTTCTTTAGCTCTAAATCAGAACCAGTGACCATCTGCAAAAAACCCAGTTGCTGTTTGCTCCAATTGAGTGCTAAAGAGCAGTTTTCCTCAGAGGCAAGCAGCAGGACAAAAGGAACTCTGAGCTCTAAGCCCTTGCAGAGCTACTTTATTTAAATTCAGTAGGAGGTTCCTTTATAAATAATAATTTGACCCAAGTTACTTTTCTATTATTATAATTACTGTGTGAGATACTAGTGCTGTCCATGTCCCCCTCTCTGGGACTTCACAAGTCACGTTCATAGCTCCTCAAGTAGTCAGTGGTTGAATGTATACTTCATATACATTCAACCACTGACTCCATGTTGGAATAAAAACATGGTATTAAAAGTGATGACCGAGTCCCATTTAATGTATTGAAATGTTTGTGACTGGCATCAGTGGGCCTAGAGATAAGCATGTATGAACACTTCTGAATTACATTTAGTTTGAAAGAGCACTTTGAGGACCAATCCGGCGATTCTGAAAAGAACTTCGGTGCAATCGGTTATTCCCCAGATCCTCTTTAGCAACAATATCTTCCTCAGATACTTGCCATAATCAGCTGCTGCCTCTTCTTCTCTACATTTTCCAAGGAGACTTAGCCAGGACAGATGTGTTAATTCAAAAGTTTGTTGTCAGGTAAAGTAAAACTGATTATCTTCTATAGAACAATCAGACAGAAACTTGCAACTTTTACTTTGCAGACACCCTTACATCTAGATGATTAACAGCAATTGAAAATGTAGGCCTATTTACAGTAATACTTGCACACCAAGATTTGGGGGATGAGAATGTCATCTGCAGCCTCATATATTGTTGTTCATGGGCTTGGGCAGGATATGAATTTAATAAACAAATTTCAACTGTTCAGGTGTGGTGTTTAGGCAGAACAAGGGCTGAGTTATGTGAACTTATTGTTTCCAGTACGTAATTAGAGGGGCACATTCTAGGTGCTTCTGGTGTGTTTTGTGTACTTAATGCCTTTCAAGGGACGGTTTTTAATGACAATTTTAAAAAATACATTAAAAATAAGGGTGGGGTGGGGTTGTATTTTCTTTTTCCAACCAAGGGGTGTTAGTTTTGATACTGCACAAATGACTTCTCCTTGTTTATCTCCTGAAGTCTGTATTGTTCGGAACATTTGCACATTTATACTGTATTAACAAATGTTGAAGGGAATCAAGAATAAAAGCTGAGAAATTTAAAATAAATATTCCAGTCAGCTGTGTATTTTGTCACTGAATCTGAAAGAAAAGAGAAGACTCTTAGAGGAACTTACGGGAGAAATTGTTCCATGGGGTGGTGGTTGGTGGGGAAGGGAGCTGGGCATGTTTAGCCTGGAGAAGAGGAGGTTAAGGGGTGATATGATAGCCATGTTCAAATATATAAAAGGATGTCACATAGAGGAGGGAGAATGGTTGTTTTCTGCTGCTCCAGAGAAGCGGACACGGAGCAATGGATCCAAACGACAAGAAAGAATATTCCACCTAAACATTAGAAAGAACTTCCTGACAGTAAGAGCTGTTCGACAGTGGAATTTGCTGCCAAGGAGTGTGGTGGAGTCTCCTTCTTTGGAGGTCTTTAAGCAGAGGCTTGACAACCATATGTCAGGAGTGACCTGACATCCTTCCGCAGGGCCTGCAAGACAGAGCTTTTCCACCAGGCCTTTGGTCAGGGCGCAGCCTGACCCCCTCCTCTGGCAATCTGCACAGAATTTTGCTTGATGGTTGCCATTAATTTTATTTTAATTTGATTTAATTAATTTTATAATGAATGTTTTTAGAATGTTGGACTATTTTGATTGTTGTTAGCCGCCCTGAGCCCAGCTTCGGCTGGGGAGGGCGGGATATAAATAAAAATTTATTATTATTATTATTATTATTATTATTATTATTATTATTATTATTATGGTGTTTCCTGCTTGGCAGGGGGTTGGACTCGATGGCCCTTGTGGTCTCTTCCAACTCTATGATTCTAAGCAGCAAAGAACTCTGGCAGAATGGTGAGAATTGTCCTGGAAGCAATTTCACTTTCCATGGAAAGTCTCTTTTCCTTGCAAATTAGGCAGGGGTGGGGGCGTTTCACTAACAACGCCATGCCACTTTTAAACTTCATCTACAAAAAGTTCAGAGTCATTTTTAAAGAAACGTATTGTGCTATCCGATCCTAAACATTTGTTTTTCATATAGAAGCCCCTGCCACGATGCTAAAATTACACTGTAAGCATTGGTGCCAACTCCTAGGGCTCGAGGTCTCTTCCGAGTCCCCCCCGCCCCAACGTACTGGAGGGGGCCGACTCTAATTCTAGGAAATGCAAGAAGCGCACGACTTTTTTTGCTGGGAGGGAGCGGGAAGCCGGCGGAGGAGGAGGGGCTGCGCAAAGCGCGCGCAAGGAAGGGCGCTCCATCTCGGCGCGTCGCCGGTCGCCGAGGAAACGCGCGCGTTGCCCGGCTGCGAACGGGGAAGGGAGCCGCCGCTCGGCGCCATGAGCTCCCAGCCGGTGCAAGGGCTGCCCCTCCTGCCGGGCTCGTCGTTCCGGGACCCCACGGTGAGCACAGGCGCCCCGCCGGCCCCGGAGCCGCGCTCCTTCCCCGGGACGCGGGGCGGAGAAAGCGCCGCTGACTGCGCCCCGCTCGCCCCGCGGAAGGAGGGTCTTTGCGCGGAGCGGGTGGGCTGAATGCCGGGCCCCAGGGCCGGATCGAGGTGGGATGGGGCCCTAAGCTGCTGGAGGTAACGGGGTTCTTTATATGTCCAGCTGTCCTTTGTCAACAACCAATTGTCGTGTTTTTCTGTGTTGAATACAGTGGTACCTCTGGATACGAACGGGATCCGTTCCAGAGCCCCGTTCGCATCTTGAAGTAAACGTAAGACGCGTCTGCGCATGCGCGGGTCGTGTTTCACCACTTCTGCGCATGCGCGTGATGCCATTTTGAGCATCTGCGCATGCGCGAGTGGAGAAACCCGCAAGTAACGCGCGCCGTTACTTTTGGGTCACCGCGGAGCGCAACCCGAAAATATTCATCCCACTGCTGCTTCAACCCCGAGGTATGACTGTTTATGCTTTATGGTATTTTATGGACCTAAAGGTAAAGAGACCCCTGACCATTAGGTCCAGTCGTGGCCGACTCTGGGGTTGTGGCGCTCATCTTGCTTTATTGGCCGAGGGAGCCGGCGTACAGCTTCCGGGTCATGTGGCCACCATGACTAAGCCTGGCGAACCAGGGCAGCGCACAGAAATGCTGTTTACCTTCCCACCGGAGTGGTACCTGTTTATCTACTTGCACTTTGATGTGCTTTCGAACTGCTAGGTGGGCAGGAGCAGGGACCGAGCAACGGGCGCTCACCCCGTCGCGGGGATTCGAACCAAGTTCTCCACCGTCCCTGGAACAGGGCATCCAACCCTCTGCATATTCCACCGTCTCCTCTCTCCGCTATGCAAAGCCAGATATCCAGGCCTCTTCAGAAACATCCACCCTCCCCATGGATCCCTGACCAGAAAACCCAAAAGGGTGTTTGTATTGTATTTCCTTCTCTCCCACTGGTCATGAATGTATCTATGTGCGAGGGTTGTTTGTTTGCAGTCTGCTCTGGGTTGCCTTGGGCAAGATAAAGTGACTAACAAATTTAATAAATAAAAATAATGTAAGTAGTAGAGGAAGCCACACATTGGGACAGGGGGTGACATTCAGATTGTGGAAGAAGAAGGTTGAAGCGATTTAAAGTTTGAGAGGGAGAGGATTGTTTTTGTGTTTGGGAGAGTGGCATGCCTTAGGGACAACTCCATATCCCTGGAATGGATCCCGATCATTCTTTACTAGAGCGTTCAAAGGGACCTCCTATAAATAAGCAACTTTTCAAGACATCCAACAGGTCTGCCTGGCATTTTTGAGGCACAAAATCCTTCCCCCCGTCTCCCGGCTGCCTGGCTGCCAACATTTCACAGCTGGGAACTGGAGAACTCATTCATCTCCCACAATTTCATGCCAGGGATCACGGCGTGTGCTCTGACCCTATCCCACTACACAGGGTGTTCCCGCCCCCAGCCGCTGTACATTATGCACCTTTGCTCACCAATGACAGTGATCTGCCCCGCATCCGACTCTTGGTTTTCTTTCTTCCCTTAGAAAACTGCCTTTCATCGCTCTCAGACCTTGGGTTACAAGAATGGCTTTGCGTTTAAGCGGCTTCCAACCACAGGGATCGGTGGCCAACGGCTGCATGTCAACCAGTTGTCCCCAGCTGAACTGGATGAACTGGCCAACAAGAGACCCACTTTGACCTACGGCCAAGCCAAGCAAGCCCCACCTTCAGACTTCATCCCAGCCCATGTGGCTTTTGACAAAAAGGTATTGTTCAAAAACATCTCATTTCAGAAATGCCTAGTCCTGGAAAAGTGTCTGTTGGGAAGCTCAGGGAACGACTGATTTTAAAGGACATTATTTTCAAGTAAGTCTTTGGCAAAAGACAACTAAAGCCTGGCTTGAAAAAGAAATTCTTTGCTTAGAAACCATGCTGTTTCAGTGTCCTAAGAGTTCTCCTAGAAGCTAGAAGTCCGAATAGTTGGAAGAGATTAATGATGGCAAGAGAACTGATGAGCATATTCATGTTTCTGTTTTCAGAACTGTGCTGTGTGGACTAATCTAGGTGTGCAGGTGTCAGAGTTTTGTGTCAGAACTGAGTCACAGCTGAATCCCAGTCCAGCGGAGGAGGAGAATTTAAAGTTTACTAAGGGCAAGTTCTTTCTGCCCATGTGTCCTTCCCCAAATCACCTCTTCCCAGCTGTTTTTTCTCTCTCAAGAGGACCCTATGCATTTAAAGCATGTGATGCCCCCCAAAAGTATCCCAGAAATTGTATTTTTTTTATGGGTGCTGGGAATTTCAGTTCTGAGAGGGGTAAACCGCAGTTTTACCCTGTTTATTTGGAGAAATTAAGTGCTTTAAATCTATGGTGTGTAGTTAGTTTAAGTCTGGAATTAACCTCCACAGAGCAAAAAAACAGCTGGTGAGAAAATGTGGTTTTCTTCACACCATGCAGATGATAAAATTATATGCTTTTATGAGAAAATCAGTACCTGTTTTCTGAGGTACTAATTTTTGATCAATATCCAGGTAGAATGCAAATTGGGATTGTCCATAGTATTAGGTGTTGTCTGAACAAACCACTTTAATAATATGAAAGTACAGGCATGCCTTCTCAGCAACAATTAAAGACTGATTAGATGTTTATTGTTGGTATCTAGCAGTTAATTTATTAAAACGTTTCTACACTTATAGACAACCTTTCTCATTAAACCTTAAGGCAGCTCATATCAATATAAACAGTATAATTAATTCAGTATACCCTATAATTGCATCCCAAAGAAGCTCATTCTCCAGGATCACTTGGGCTGAGGAAAGAAAGTTCTTGTTTTATTTTCTCCAAATTCCTCTTGGTCAAAAGACATTTAACCTCAGGGTCACATCTTAGGCCCACCTGACCTATTTTCATAGGATTAAGGGAATGGAGACCATTGGGCAGCTAGTTGCTGCCATTGGTCTCATGTTGGATGGAGCTTTCCTCCTGTTTCCAGAGACACCAAATCCTTTTATTCCTCCTGGGTTTAGCATGTCCCCATGTGCTCCCGCTCTCACAGGATCCGCTCCCTGCAAGAGAAGGGCGCACTGAATTTTTTATCTTTCAAATTCCCAAAACCAGGGTTGCTAAAATAGTTGTACCATGACTTGGGAATCCAAAAGATATTTTGGTTACATTAATATGTTAGTTTTGTAAAATAATTTAGTTAAGGCAAAATGTGTGCAAAACTGGATAGAAGTAAGTGCCAAAAACTTGCAGTTATATCATGTATAAGAGCTTGGATGTTCCACCTCCTTGTGTGTGAGACAAGGGTTAAGATCCAGCTCTGACAGAGAGCTTTGCCTTCTCCCTTTTCCTTTTTATTTTTTGGTTGTTTTCTTTTTACCTAGATTAGTTTGTTTTTTATTGTATTGTATGTTGAAAAGTTTCAATTTTTTTTCTTAAAAAAGATTGCCAAGTATTTGCAGTTATATTATATATTAATATTATTATTATTATTACTTATTTAGCATTACCTGGTATTCTGAGAAGGTAACATTTAAATTCTTTGGTTTCCCCAAAGCAGTTTATGTTCTTCTCCATCAAATGTAGACTTACCAAGCTAAATGTTGTCCAAGCACAAAAAGAATAGCACTCAAAAACATATTTTTAAGAACCTTCGCTAAAGAAATTTGCAAAAATTAAGTTTCACCTCCTAAAACGACACATTCTTCTGCAAGGGTGTCTCCTGCGATTTTACCATGAAATAAATGCCTTGTGTCTCATGGGGCTCTTTTCCCCGCAGGTGCTGAAGTTTGACGGTTACTTTCAGGAAGATGTCCCCATATCTACAGAAGAGCACTTCCGCATCCGCCAAGTGGGCATTTATTATTACCTGGAAGACGATAGCATGTCTGTCATGGAGCCCATTGTGGAAAACTCTGGGATTCCCCAGGGCAAGTTCATCAAACGCCAACGTCTGCCCAAGAACGATCGTGGGGACCATTATCATTGGAAAGACCTGAACAGAGGAATCAACATCACTATCTATGGCAAGACCTTCCGGATCGTTGATTGTGATGCCTTCACCCAGGTACTGGACCTGGGCCGCTAATTTCCAGAACTGACTGGGGGGAAAGTAGGAAATGAGTCAATTGCAGTATTGCAATAGACGTGTTACAAAACAGAGAGGGAAACGTACGTCTTTTGTCTCCCCTTTCAATTCATAGATTCTTTTTCACAGGTCATTTACATTTAGGGAGACACTTTTGTTATAGACATCTTGCAGTTGGGGGGAAATGAGTGGGGGGGATAGGTGGGGAGTTGTATTGTTCTTTCATTCTGTTGCCTAGTGTTAGTGGGAGGGCAAGCATGGCCAAACTTGGCCCTCCAGCTGTTTTGGGACTACAGTTCCCATCATGCCTGACCACTGGTCCTGTTAGCTAGGGATGATGGGAGTTGTAGTCCCAAAACAGCTGGAGGGCCAAGTTTGGCCATGCCTATGGTAGGGGGTTGGGTCAGCATCCCGTGAGTAGGTCCTTGTTTATATATATTTTTAGTTTTTGTCGATATTGTGATAGATCAGGGGGTTCCTGAGCTTGGTTGATTGTGTTCTGTTGATTGCAATGTGGTTTGTTGGTTTGTTGGTTTGTTTGTATGTGTTTGGGGAGACAGGTTGTCGGGTCTGTTAAGCCACACTGATTTGTATGCTGTTGTCGTGTTGTGCTGTGTGATGAACAGGAACCACACCGGGGTGAAGTCATCCTCCTTTGTTTGTCCCTGTGCTAGTTTAAGTTTGTTGGTCAACTTCCCCATACATTTTGATACCAGTGGTCTGTCTGTGTTCACTCCTGATAGGTCCTTCCAGTGTCTAGTCATGATGTTTCTGGCTGGTGAAATTAAGAGACTTATGACTTCCTTGTCTTGGCTTAAACTGCCCCTTGGATGGAGATTTTGTAAATCGAAGCCCCTTTGCTGTTCTGCAGTTCCTTGCTGTCTTTAGCCTGGTATTAATGACATGGCTGTCTTTTCCTAGACTTTTCTGGAGAGCCAGGGAATAGAACTGAACCCTCCGGAGAGAATGATTTTTGACCCTTACACAGAGCTGCGTAAGATGCCTCTGCGCACATATGTCACACCCTCAGATTTCGACCAACTCAAGCAGTTTTTGGCCTTTGACAAGAAGGTGAGTCTCTGGTTTGTTCTATTTCAGATTCTTTCTCACACACCTTTCTATATAATAATGATGATGATTAATACTACTACTACTACTACTAGTAGTAGTAGTAGTAGTAATAGTAATAGTAATAATACACCCTAAATTCAAAGCAGCAAACTAGCCTCCTATGATAAAATCAAGAAAATAGCAATCAATAAAACAAGTAAACAAAACAATTAAAACAGGAGAAGATTAAACACTATAAAGGCAGTCTGAATAATAATTATAATTATAATAATGTGCCTGTATGAAACAGAGACTCTGCTTCTTTCTTTCTTTCTTTCTTTCTTTCTTTCTTTCTTTCTTTCTTTCTTTCTTTCCCCCTTCCTCCTTTCCTCCCTCTCTCCCTCCCTTTATTTAGAACTTGGGCTTATTACTGGCATTCTCATATGATTTACACGGCTGCCTTGTACTAAGTCAGACCATCTAAATCCAATTCAGCATGTTTTAAACAGATTCTTATATGCATGTAGTTTTAATTCTATTAATGTTTAATTGTGTTTTAATTGTTGTTTTCCCTGTATTTTTAGCAATACTTGGTTTTTATCTGTAAGCTGCCTTTGAGCCCCGCCAGGGGAAAAGCTGGGGTACAAATAAATTCTTCTTCATCATCATCATCTTCTTCTTCATCTTCATCATCATCATTTAAGACTGCCTCCTCTGACTGCATCTTTTTCTTAGGGCCTTTTTCAGTGGAGGCTGAGATTCAGTGGAGGCTGGGCAAAGTCTGTTCTTCCTCACCCTGAGTTCTGGCCCCTCCTGTGCCTTACAGGTCCTTCGCTTCTATGCCATGTGGGATGATACCGAGAGCATGTTTGGTGAGAACCGGCGTTTCATCATCCACTACTACTTGGCAGACGACACCGTGGAGGTCCGGGAGGTGCATGAGCGGAATGACGGCAGAGACCCCTTCCCTGTGCTGATAAGACGCCAGCACCTGCCCAAAAAGCTTGCAGAGAAGAAAGGTAAAGGGCACCTGTGCTTTATCTTTTAGGGTTGATGTGTAAAAGGAATACCTAACTGGAAAAATTGGTGTGCAGAAGGTATGTGTGCAAGCAAGAGTATTTGGGTGCAGTGTGAATCCCATTAACATTTTGTATACCAGGAACGCATTCAGTGCTATTTTTCTAGAAAAGGAGGTGCTGGAACTTCTCCTTTGTTCTCTTAGAATGGCAATGGTGCTGGAACTGAGCTCTGGTTAGCTCCAGTGTGGTGTAGTGGTTAAGAGCGGTAGTCTCGTAATCTGGGGAACCGGGTTCGCGTCTCCGCTCCTCCACATGCAGCTGCTGGGTGACCTTGGGCCAGTCACACTTCTCTGAAGTCTCTCAGCCCCACTCACCTCACAGAGTGTTTGTTGTGGGGGAGGAAGGGAAAGGAGAATGTGAGCCGCTCTGAGACTCCTTAAAGGGAGTGAAAGGCGGGATATCAAATCCAAACTCCTCTTCTTCTTCTTCCGGCTGGAAAACAGCCCTGAAGGCATTAATATGGGAAAGTGGGAGCTTGATCTATGGCAGGCAGTAGCCAGGATGAGAAGTGTGTGTGAGGCTGGGAGAGGGCCCTTTTTCAGACAGATGTGGTAGAATTAGACAGGTCTTCTAGCATGCGATGGGGTTAAAGCAGTTATCCACCATACCAGTTGAATGTCCTGTTTGGATCACATTGCTGTCTAAAGTCCTAAATGTACTCTTGTCTTTCTGAAGGATGTTTGCTGCATTTTCTTTAGTTTTCTAAATATTGCCTGATGATACATTCTGAGATCCTTTGGAAATTACTTCCAGAGTTTAAGCATGATCGGTTTTGATCTGTTTAAAATTGCTTGTCCCATTTAAATTACTGAGGCACTGAGGCTGCAGTGTTATCACCATTGCGACTGTTTGTCCCCGGAGATACCGTATTTTTCGCTCTATAAGACGCACCTATTTTTGGAGGAGGAAAACAAGAAAAAATATTCTGAATCGCACAGCGAAAACAGCTATCCCTCTTGCTGTTCTGGCTTCTGGGATAGCTGTGCAGCCTGCATTCGCTCCATAAGACGCACACACATTTCCCCTTACTTTTAAGGAGGGGAAAAGTGTGTCTTATAGAGTGAAAAATACGGTAGTTTGTCCTTCTTTCGACAGCTGAATACTCTCCTTCCTTAGGAGTAATTGGAGGCAGGACACATCTAACCCTCTTTCTTCCGCTAGGACCCTTCCCAACTTGTGTGCTGGAGATCTCTGATCAGGAGGTCCTGGAATGGTTCACGGCTAAAGATTTTGCCGTAGGCAAATCCACTACGCTCCTTGGGCGCTCTTTTTTCATCTATGATTGTGATGAGTTCACGCGGCAGTTTTATCAGGATAAGTTTGGCATCACTGACTTCCATCCAGTTGATGTAAGGAAGCCACCTCCGGAGGAAATCAAGCAGGTAATGGCAGGGAGCAGGAAGGGGGAAGATGGAAGAGCGATCAGTGTTTGACTCAAGGCTAAGGCTCCAGTCCCTGCCCTGCTTGCTTGCAAGGAAACTCAACTGAGTAAGGGGCCATATGCAAACACCTCTCTGCTTACGGAGTCTTGGCAAGCCACAGCAACCATTCCTAGAGCATTCTGGTCCTTTTTTAGTGGTTAGCTTAGCATTAGCTCTGCAGCCAAATGATTATGCATCTTTCCCCCATCAATGTTGAACCATATGTAGGTTCAAGATGGAGCCTCACAGGGGCTCTGCTAAGGCTGCACACCAGAGATACATCCTCACTCCCCCCCCCCCCAATTCAATTGGACAAACTGCATTTTCACGTTAAGTTGGAGGGCAGCCACCTCTAATAAGTATCTCATTCCAAAAATGGGATACTGACTGACAGCTGTTGGGAGATCATCTGCTGTCATTAGCTCCCCTCAATAAAACTCAAATCAGCTCTCCAAGACAGACAGGGAGCGCTCAGTTCTACAAAGGATGGTCTGCCAACCGACATAACACCAGAGATCTGACACCAGCAGAAACTTGGGGATGAAGTTAGCTGGGACGCCTCAGAGGGTATTGACAGAGGACTGTCCCCCCCCCCCCCCTTCATCTCTGCTGTAATGGAAGATAATGGTGATACAACAGAAGGTGCAAAGTGAATGAAGTCCACAGCATTGCATTATAATTCATTATTTGTGGCTTCTTTCCTCTGCAGGAAATCCCTCCATACAACGGTTTTGGTTTCCTTGAAGACTCTCTCCAAAACTGCTTCAGTCTGATTCCTCAAGCACCCAAGAAGAACGTTCTCAAGATGCTAGAGAACGACCGCAAAGTGTTGCGCTATGCAGTTAGGATGGTGAGATGTCCTGACGTGCTTTCTGGAGGGAGGGATGGGTTTTGGAGATTGGGTGTTCTCATCTCTAATGGCAATCTTTCAAACCCCCAAATGGTTGGATTTTTGTGTAGCATGGAAGATTACTTCCAAAGTAGGAGTGTTCGGGCAGGGGCGAAGCCTAAATGAGGCATGGGGACACTGCTTCACCTGTCCTGCTGCTGCTCGCTGGCTGGCTGGGGCAAAAGGGAACAGGCAGGTCACTGTGCCAGCCTGGAGATGGCTCTGTGATCCGTCCCAGATTGGGCCTGATGCCAACAAGTGAGGGCAGTGCCCTGGGCTCAGGACTCAGTAGATCAGAAGCCAGCTCAGCCTCTTCCCAGCCTGGAATGCTCTGCCACACACAGAGATCCCTTCAGCAGGTGGGAGAGGGAGGTCCATGCCAGCAGAGCGATGCTGGCATTACTCTGCAAGCAGAGTCCGTCAGGGCTGCATGGAGGGACATCCACCCTGCTGCCCAGTCTTGATGCAGACGGCATTTGGATTGCAGCATCCATTGATCAATCTACTCATTAAGTCGTAATGTTAATCCTTTTCATGATGCTTTCAACATCTCAGGGTATCCGTTTAGTGATGTTATTTCTTCATCAATGTACATGGCATTTAAAGCCAAGCAAAATTTCCTGTGCTGAGGAGTTTTAAACTGCAGCATAACAGTAAGGAGGCATTGAAGGAAGGAAAAGAGTAGGAGAGGCTGTGATAAAAGGTAGCACACATTCCTGCTGTATTGCTTTAGTAATTTCCTCATTGCATCCTCAACCTTCTCAGCAAAGTCGAGCATCAGAACTACAGACCGTTAACAAACAACAGAGTTGACAGCGGTTGAATTTACAAATGGTGACCCTGTTTTCTACAGGAACAGGCTGTGAGAAATGTGCTGTTATGTACTGAGTTGAATAGGATCCAAACTGCAGCAGTCTGATTGGTCCTAGAACAATAGGATCCAAACTGCAGCAGTCTGATTGGTCCTAGAACAATAGGATTCAGAATGCAGCAGTCTGATTGGTCCTAGAACAATGCAGCAGTATGATTGGTTGGCAGGAACTACCCAATCATGCTCCAAATAGAAGTGAATCCACAACCTGATTGGCTTACAGTAGAATTCCGGAATTAGCCAATCATGTGCAGCCCATTGTGTAAATAATGTATATAAAGCAGATACTTTGAGGGGACTTTCATTCATTCCTCCTCACCACTATGAGCTGAATAAAGAGCATGAAATCACTTTGCGACTCTGAGTATATTTCATGTGCCCTGTCACGTCCTTTAGAGCCGTGGTTCCCACAGGGGGGCAATTTGATTTTTAAGGGGGGCAATTCAAGAATGAGTTATTAACAATGAATGGCCTTTTAGACTTTCTCCATGTGAATAGGAGATCGCTTTTTGAATAATAAGTATTATATGTCACAGGGAGGGGGGCATCAGGATTTTAGAGGTGCTTAGGTGAGGCATGGCAAAAAAAAAGGCTGGGAACCAGTGCTTCAGAGCCTTCTTAAGAGCCTTTCTGAGTTCTTAGCTTATTGGAAGCAGATTTCTAGCCAGCTCAGTTGTTTTCTGTCTGACAGAAGCGAACAGGGTGGTGGCGCTGTGCTATATACCAGGATGGAGAGACAGACGGGATGTGGTGGGGGTTGCAGCACAGTTGGGGGGCGGTCAGGTGCAAGGTGCCATCCCAGCCACACTGCCTGTTGCTGCTCCCAGTGCAGTGATCTCTGTATGTAATCTCTGCAGGAATCGCCCAATCCTGAAGACAGTAAGCGTCATTTTGTGCTCTCCTATTGCCTCGCCACCGACATGATGAGCATCTATGAGCGACCTATGCGCAATTCAGGAAGAATTGGAGGCAAATTCCTAGCCAAGACCAGGGTGTGCAAGCCAGGGTCCACTACAGACATTCCTGTTTACTATGAGCCAGCTGACTTCACCATTGGAGCCATGGTGGAAGGTGAGTAGAAGACAGCAGGTAAGTAAATTGGACACTCTTATGTAGAAAACAGCAATGTTGCTGGCGTTTTCTTTGTTAGCTATCCAGAATGTAGTCTGCCTTTGCTATTGTGCCGCTCAATATCTTGGCATTCAGTTGAATAATAAATCTTGAAGTCATAATAGACCGTTTAGAAACGTTTTGTCCAATTTCCCTTGCATTTGTGAGGCACAGTGCTAAAACCCAACTAGCTCAGAACTGACAAGCTGGCTAAAGCACTGCTGAACCCTTTGCTGAAGAATCAGAGTTCTTTAAGGTCATAGAATCATAGAATCATAGAGTTGGAATAGACCACAAGGGCCATCGAGTCCAACCCCCTGCCAAGCAGGTCTCTGGCCTCCAGACCCCTTTTGCATTACCCTCTACATTGTAGGGAGAACAAAGCAATAAGGAATCGAGACGGAAGCAGAAAATGCTGCCAGTCCATCCTTTGTTTTAACTCAGCAGAGGACGTGCCAGAGAGCTGTAGAACCGGGCACCATTCTTCTCTCTGGTGATTGTAGGCACGGAAGGTTCTGTTCTGAGTTTTGCTCTGGCCGCTTTGCAGAGCGAAGGAGACGGCCAAGCTGCAGGAAAAAATGAAAACTTTGGCACCCTGGACTGGACACTTCAAAGAAAGTGCTTGATCGTCTGTGCTTAATGGTGAACACTGGTTTCCTTTTCTTTCATTCCAGTGTTCAGCCACAGGTTCATCATCATAGATGCTGATTCATTTGTCCTGAAGTATATGGAAGGCAATTTGGAGAGTTTCCCACCAGCAGTTGTGCAGTCCATGAGGGATCACTTCGCACCTCGCCAGGCAGCAGCTGAGGCAGTAAAGAGGTGGGCTTTTAAAGAAAACCCATGCAAACGCTTCTCCAGACATCATTAGATTCTTCTTGGGTAGCTTCATTCCATGTTTCTTAGCGTGATGCTTTCCATGCGCATCCTAAGGCCATTATATGCATTGTGCAGACTAAGGTCCCCATCTTACATTATCACCACGGGGAGGGAATCATTGTAGCAGTCCCTTGGACACTATGGTAGTACCATGAAAATCCTCAGGGAGCCTCTGCTACTCTTCCTTTACTAGCTGTTGGGGAGTAAGAGTGGGAGAGAGCTTTTTCATTCATGGCCCGTCTTGTAGGCATCCAACTGGTTGCTGTGGGAAATGGGATGCTAGTCTAGGTGGGCATTTTGCCTGATTCACTAGAGCATTTAAAATGAATCATAGAACAGTCCAACCCCTGAGAGAGTCCATTCCACTTCATATGCTTATGTTAGTTTTCCATCAATTCTAATCATGTCCATTCAAACATTTCCAGGGTGTGCGTGTCTTATTTTGAATACTCTTAAAGGGTGCATGCTAAACCTTTCTACCCTAATGGTGAGGGGTTTCCCTTTTTTACATGCAGGGTGCTATTTGCATAGCTGTCAACTTTTCCCTTTTCTTGCGAGGAATCCTATTCGGAATAAGGGAATTTCCCTTTAAAAAGGGGAAATGTTGGCAGCTATGTGCTATTTGTTGCTGGGGAGCAATTCTCCACCTGCAGTCTCAAATTGTGACACCTATCGGAAATTGTAGAGGAAAGAAACAATATCTAGGAGGAAAATAAGAATATTTGGTCCTAGTTGTTTCAATGAACCAATATAGGAAACAGTTGGCTACTCTTGGTGTACCTTTGTTAGTCAAAGGTGCAACTTCCCACTTTAGGAATTGTGCAGTTTAACCAGAAAAAACACGGGGAAAACAGAAAGCTTTGTCTAGCTGCAAAATAGAACCTGAAATCCCTACCTTACTCGGAATTCTGATAAATTTTGTCACAGCAGTGTTTATGATTCACAAGTCTTAATCATTTTCTCTTGTAGGTGGATTCACTAAAATTTTAGTAGATTAATCAGCGGGGTTGTGAGTTAGGAGCAAGGTGCTGCGTTTCTGTTAGAACAACAACAAAACTTTTAAGAGGGGACTTTCTGGCAGATTTTATTTATTAAATAGTAATTTAATGTCTTCGTTGAGGTTTTGCCAGTATGCAAATTTATCTAATTTTAAATCAGCTTCGCTAACAGGCTGGTGAATAAGGAACAACCAAGACTGTTCATCTTTAAGGTGACGGCCCTAATGATCTGTACGCAAGCCTTTCGAGATCATGGTAGCCAAGTCAGATGGGCTCGTGCACAACGGAGGAGGCGTACTTGCCGACTCGTGAAAGACGTTCCTCCCCCCCCCCCCCTTGTAGGTTAGCTTCAGATGAGCCTGACAAACAGGAGCTGGATGCCCTGACTGAGCAGATACAGGAGCACATGAGGAGACATAACTACTTGCCAGACAGCAACATGCAGGCAGCGTTCCTCCAGCAAGACAAAGATGGCTCAGGGCTCCTCAGCAGAGAAGAATTCTGTGCCCTCTGTGACCAATTCAAAGTGCCTGTTGATGACCCTCTTTTCCAGAAGGTGAGGAGTAGGAATAGTCACAGCATCTGAACTTTGCCAAGAAAGCCACGGCAGTGATTTGCGGATTTGCACTAACCTGACCACTTGTCTGGTGCCCACGTATCCTCATGAATTCAGTGGCACTCACTTCCGAGTCGGTTTTCATCATACCGTAGGACATTAGGAGAAGGGCAGGCAACGTGGTCAGCAGCAGGGGCCGCGAGGGAATCATAAAACAAGAGCAAATAGTGGCACTGCTTTCTTGAAAAGAATTTGTAATGTACTTCTGGTACAGTGCGAGTTTCCTGGGAACAAGTCAAAATCAACAGTGACAGTAAAGAATTCATGACCTTTGGGTTACAGTGGTACCTCGGGTTACAGACGCTTCAGGTTACAGACTCTGCTAACCCAGAAATAGTACCTCGGGTTAAGAACTTTGCTTCAGGATGAGAACAGAAATCGCGTGGCAGCAACGGAAGGCCCCATTACCTAAAGTGGTACCTCAGGTTCATAACAGTTTCAGGATAAGAACAGACCTCCAGAACGAATTTAGGTTCTTAACCCGAGGTACCACTGTACTTTTATTTTTAAAATAAATAAATAAATAAATAGTAGATAATGAGTGAACAAAGCTTCCTCTTTGCTGCCATGTTGGAAGTGTCCTTAGCCTTAGATCTGTTGACAATTCAAGTTGCAGTAATTAGAATTGGCATAAATTTAGGAGAGGGCGTCCCTCACTCGGTGAGGTGTATTGCATGTTTTCTCAGATGCCATTTGCCTAATTTCTCCTAGAAAATTAGAAGTAGCGACCCTTGGGTTTTTTTGAATATGGGTTCCTTCCACACCAGCCCTTTTCTCTTGAATTGCCCTCTGTGGCTCACTCACTTTTTTTACAGTATCCACATTGTTGTGAGCTCTTTGGATTTAAGTGGTTTTTGGAGGTGCCGTTTTTCCAGCCCTCATTTGTGGTGATTGTGTGTGTGTGGGGGGGGGGATACAAAGCAATTGCACTACTAGCCTGACCCACTCTTTTCAGGGTTCCTGTTGGCAACAAACTATTTCTCACCACTGTGGAGCCGCATTTGTTCTTGAATATCAGATATATTACAAACTGCCCCCTGCTAGTGAAACAGTAATATTACCAGATTTTTCAGCTACTTGACTCTCCTTCCTTTTCTCTTCCAGCTGATCGCCCTTTGTTCCCATGGTGAAAACCAGATCAGATACCCCAACTTTCTCAGAGTTTTCGAGGGATGAACACCAAAAGGTATAAGCAGCAGCAGCAGCAGCAGCAGCAAGAGGGACTTTTGCATATAGATCAACATGGATTAAACTGAGCTAATTCTTGTGCACTTGTTCTGGTCTCTTTTCCCTTCTATCCTGCAAACTTGGCAGAAACGGACATCACTGCATGCTCATTCCAGTTGAATACCTTAAACCTTCTGAGAAAGAGCTCCCAAAATTATAATCACACTAGATAGATAGATAGATAGATAGATAGATAGATAGATAGATAGATAGATATTGGGGGTAGGGGTAGGGAGAGGCCTTTGGACCTAGATGTGGAAAGTCATAAATCCTTTTACTTTAAAAGGTAAAGGAACCCCTGACCATTAGGTCCAGTCGTGGCCGACTCTGGGTTGCAGCGCTCATCTCGCTTTATTGACCGACGGAGCCGGTGTACAGCTTCCGGGTCATGTGGCCAGCATGAAAAAAGCCGCTTCTGGCGAACCAGAGCAGCGCACAGCAACGCCATTTACCTTCCCACTGGAATGGTACCTATTTATCTACTTGCACTTTGATGTGCTTTCGAACTGCTAGGCTGGCAGGAGCAGGGACCGAGCAACAGGAGCTCACCCCGCCGCGGGGATTCGAACCGCCGACCTTCTGATCGGCAAGTCCTAGGCTCTTGGTTTAACCCACAGCGCCACCTGCGTCCTTTTACTTTACTATGCCACTTACCACAACTAATTAGATTTTCTACTCCAGAAGTGACCCCATGTCCGATGTTCATCAACATCCCCCTGTACTGACCCACATTTATTGTTTGATTGGCAAGGGGGTGCAAAGGGGAGACTATTCAAACGTGAAGTAATTTGTAGCTGCGGTCTGGTCAGGGCTGCCTGGGACGTTTTGCCGCTAGTGGAAAAACAGGTAATCTACCACCTTGCAGTCTCTTCCTCCACTGGTCGCCTACTGGGGTGTGCAGAGGGTGGATCAGCCCCCCCCCCCGCCGTCTGGGGTCACACGGGTGGTTCTGGCCCTGCTATGTGTTAGGTTTCTGTTTGTGCCACTGTGCAGTGCTTGGAGTCACAAGACTCTGTTTACATTCCAGAGATTCCAGATTGTTGGAAGTCTCACGGGAGACGGATGTTGTTATTACTGGTTTCCTGTTCCTTTGTTCCAGTTGCCTCTCTGCTTTCACAGACAGAGGATGTATATTTCTTTTCTGTCTGCATAGTTAGAAATAAAACTCTTAGCAATGTAGCTCATATTTCTCGTCCTTCGCTGCTGCTTGGACACTCTGCGTAATGAGGGAACGTGCCTGGAGCATCATCAAAGGCTCAGGTTGTTAATCACCGTTGGAGGACTCGACCAGGAGCAGCTCGGCCGAACGCAAGTTCCGACACTATGAACCACAATACATCTGAGCAGTGCTTTTTTTCTAGGGGGACGCAGACCCCTAAACATTTTGTGAATCTTAAGTTTGGTCTCATTGAGGGGCAGCATTTCAATATGATTAGGAAAATGAGAGTACCCCTAAGCATTATTTTTTTTAGAAAAAAAGCACTGCATCCGAGTGCTCCTAGGACCTTTGTGGTGAAGGGCAGTACCAATTTAATATCCTCCCCTTTCTCCAAGGAGCACAAGATGGCATAAATGGCTCTTTTCCTTATCCCCATTTTATTGTTAGCCTAGCCCTATCAGGTGGTTTATCTACAAGACCCAGTCAGGTTTCAAAGCTCCACAGATAAACGTCCTTTGTGGGCTGGGGTGTAACTGTGGGCCATCTGAAGAGTTGCCTTATACACAGTGTGACTGTTCGTCTCAAGTAGCAGAGTCTTACTTTGGTAGCAGCTCTGTCTCAGAGGACTTTCCTGCTAAAAGATCCTGCTGGATTCAGCCCATGGATTTCAGGCAAGAGTCTGAGAGGTAAGGTAAAGGGACCCCTGACCGTTAGGTCCAGTCATGAACAACTCGGGTTGCGGCGCTCATGTCGCTTTATTGGCTGAGGGAGCCGGAGTACAGCTTCCGGGTCATGTGTGCAGCATGACTAAGCCGCTTCTGGCGAACCAGAGCAGCGCACGGAAACTCCGTTTACCTTCCCACCAGAACGGTACTTATTTATCTACTTGCACTTTGACATGCTTTCGAACTGCTAGGTTGGCAGGAGCAGGGACCAAGCAATGGGAGCTCACTCCATTGCAAGGATTCGAACCGCTGACCCTCTGATCAGCAAGTCCTAGGCTCTGTAGTTTAACCCACAGCGCCACCCACGTCCCTCTGTCTCAGAGGACTTTCCTGCTAAAAGAGCCTGCTGGTTTCAGCCCATGGATTTCAAGCAAGGGTCTGGGGTGTTAGCAAGGACTTAAACCAGGACATTTCTACAGCCAACCTCCCCAAAATGTCCAGTTTGCACCTCTAGCTTAGACAAACTGGAGACTGAGCTTTCCATGCCTGGCCTCACAACAAAGGAGACCTTTTTGCTGAGGTGACTGATGTCAAGCCAACGCATGTTAGTGGTGAATGCACGCGCATGAGTTCTTGAGATATTTCTATGCCTTTTTATTTCAGAAAATATTGTGTCACAGATAGCTTTGATAAAAGTTGTTCCAACAACAAAAATTAATACATACTTTAAGGTTTTCAATGGTATAAGGGGAAAAATAACTGACAAGGAATTCCTGAAAAAAGTTGTCCTCTCCTTCCCACCCCTCCAGAGCCGTCAAGGTGAAATGTAAAATATGGAAGAACAGGCATTTTATTTCAGCTTCCTGACTTAAATTTGGTCCATAATATTAACACACAACCCGCCACAACGGGTACACATTCAACACCATATTCTGTTGTATACTTTGCAACAATTTTAACGCAGTTGTGCACTCGGGATAATAAAGGCTACACTTCTGGAAGACACAAAATCAGGAATAGAGGTAACTGATTTTTACCTGTAGTAGTAGAGACTGACCATCTGCCACCTCTATGATGTGTTCTACATAACATTTACCTTTTGTTCGAAAATCGCCCACAGAACACGTAAGGATCGTGTGGGCAGAAGAGTTAAAAGGAATTCTGTTTTCGTAAACGCTTTACCAGATAGGCACTTTAAAAACAAGCAAAACCTAAGCTATTTTAAAGAATACAAATTTTAATGCCCTGCTGTAAAAATACCTATATACTGAGCTTTGGAACGTTTGTGGTTAGACCTGCAATATATTGCTACACAACTTCTGATCTACCTAAGACATGAGGGGCAGGAAAAGGACTGTGAGGTTACCTCTCTCAACCCAGAACAGGTAACAAAGGATAACTCCCCGCCTGGGCAAAAAGTAATAATAATAAAAACCATCACATTAGATAAACGATTGCCCTATTTCCTCCTCCCAGAGTCAGAGCACTCACAAGGGACCACAGTTCTAGGTGAGCTTTTTATTGTCCAGCCTGGGAGGAAAACCATGGGACAAGGAGGGGTGTTAACACTCAACCAAGTAGCTGAGAGCTCAGTGCTATGTGGGATAGCCTTTTCCTAGCTGAAGGCACCCCTCAAGGTCAAAATGCACTTGGGGTGTTGTTTAATTATGCTTTGGTGGGTGGGGGGCTCTGAAAAAGTCATGCACTGCAGCTGCTGAGATGGCAATCTGAAGCAGACCACCAACCCAGGGGAGACAGAGTTGGGACTTGGCCCCCACTTTGAGAGGCACCCTTTTCTTTCCCTTTTTCAGGGTGGTTTTCAGCAGAAAGGCAGAGCTAAGAAAACCTACACACACAGCTTCTGCTTTAAACTGCAGCCTCAGTGAGCGACTGCATTAAACACACGCACACAAAAGAACATAACTATACATAACACCTAGTTCTGTTCTCAGTCGCCACAAAAGGACCGCAAGAACAAAACGAACGAGACTCCTTGCAGCTTCTGCATAAAGTTTCAGAATGAAAGCTAGTTGTCTAGAATTGAAAGCAGGTAACTGAATCTGGTCTGCTGTGGAACTAAGAGTACATGTTTGCGTACTGAGGCTTGTGCTGTAATACAGCAGAGACACTTTCCATTAAGGTCCTTACTAAGGGACACCTACCTATAGTATAAAAAAAGGCATAGAAAATTGAGGCAATGTGTTCAGCAAAAGCTGTCCCTTTTATGACTAGCTAAACTGGTGTACAAATGTCGGGGGGGACGGGACACTACATGGAGAGACATACAGAAGAGAGGTACAAAAGGCTACATGGCAATGTAAGGCACTTGTATTGTTCTGCGATATGCTACACGGTGGCTTGACAACTTTGTACAGGAGGAAGCAAGGTTGTGGAGGCTGCTTTGTGCACCTTTTAAAAGTGATCCTCTGAGCTGCCTTGGAAGACATATGGCGCCGGGTTGGTGTGCTGCAGCAGCTTGGGATCTAGAACAACAAAGTAAGGAGAGGTCCCAACTTAAAACAGTGGTGTCTCTCTTTGGAACAGTGTCCAACCGTGCTAAGGAAGGTCGTGGGCAGAAGGAAGGCAGGCCTGGCTCCCATTAGGCTCAACCAACAGAGAGCTGCCTTCACAGCTGCGTCCTGTTGGCTCAGCCCACTTCACCTGACCTGCTTATAGCACCATCGTCCACCCAGCATCGCCCTTCACTCCTATTCAAAAAAATATACAGATGAGGTATATTTGGGACTCAACAAGGAGCGAGAGGCACACGCTGGTAAGTTTGGCTTCGGCTCAGAATGTCCCTAGTCTGGACATTCCGGGTTTTGGAGGAAAGGGAAACTGACGTCTCCAGGTACGCTCCCAAGTAGCGCCAAAAGTAAAAGAAGGAGGAAACGAGAGTGTTTCAACTCCTCATACTTGGTAACGTTCCCAAAAGCTGTGCAACCGGTGGCCAAGCAAGCTCAACCTTGGCTGCCCCTCTGTTTTACTGTCCTGGAACATGAGATACAAACACAGCTTGGTGGGTTAAAAGTTACGCCAACTCAACTGATGGGATAAGAACGTGTGCACAAAAATAGAAAGCTGGAAATCAAACCTGCACCAGTTACTATAAAAGATCCCATTTTTTTTTGGGGGGGGGGGATATTTAAAATAATAAACCAGGCATCTGGTGGCTTGAACACCGTGAAGAACCACCCGGTCACTCGCTCGCTGTGAAGGGCTGCTGAACAAGCTGCCATTCCCTAGTCTGTGTCAACCCTTTGCAGAAGCCTCCTTAGCATGCATAAATCGGGAGGAAATGCTGTTGGGATCAAGAATGCAGCGGAGAATGGCACAGGGGAACATCCACCACCATTTATGGCACAGGAGAACGGACGCTTCAAGCCCCCGGTGTCTGAGGCACGAGGTTTCTAAGTAGCGCTTGCTGGAAACGGCAGCTGGGCTCCAGTCCTGCTTGCAGGCTTCCCAGGGGCCCCTGGCTGAGAACAGGATGCTGGACTCAATGGGCCACAGGGCTATAGGGCATAAGATGCTCTTATGTTCTTAAAACACGTGCAAGGCGATCCAGTTGCACTGGGGGCAAAGGCAAGTCTCAAAACTAACCTTGCAGACAGAGGCAGACGCAACTGCACTAAGGAGGACAGCGGATACCGTTCCCTGAAAACCAAAAAGGGTAGCAGTACAAAGAAGCTGTCAGTTCTTCTTGGGTGAAGGACCCATTCCCTCTCCCAGTATACATTTCTCACTGTTAGTTCCACTTCAACAAAAAGAGGAAGTGTAGCAGTTAGAGAAGGGTGGCCCCCGAGGTAGACTGTACACTGAGTGCCCCCCACCAGCTTTGAGAGTAGGTGACAGTAGATGGAAAGCAGTTTCACCCATGAGAGAGATTTCCTCTCACCACATTCATAACATGTCCACGTATTAAGGGTGTGGAATAAACCTATGTAGCCTTAGAAGAACACCACTCGGGAGCTGCAAGGAGCAGCCAGAGTGGAAATGGGTTCAGATCCCCTTGGACAAAACCTGTGAAAAAGTAGGGGTGTGGGGAAGCCTGAAAAACATAAGGCTACGGTTGCCATCCTAAAGAGACTCGCTAGGGAAGAACAAGAGGCTTACTTCTGAGCAACCTTGCATTGAATACGCTGTAGAGGCAATGATATTGCTGTCCTATGTTGGTATGGGTGGACCACTTGAACATGACAGACCCAGTCATAAAGATTACACCAACACTTCGTGAAGGAAACTCGCTGCAGAGGAAACAAAGGCATGAGGAAACTGTCCGCTTGCTAAGTAAGGAGGTCACAGACCACCCACAGACGTCTGCCCTGATCTGCTATTTCAGTGAGCAGTGAATCTTCTCCCTGGACTAAGGCACAGTCGGCTGAGGATGATTCTCAAGACCTGGGGAGGTGCAAAGCATGTCTGACACATACCAAGCTGCCAGGCCAGCATTTGTTGGGTGTTTCAGGAGAATGCAGTAAATTCTATTTTCAGCTAAGAGGAAGCAGTATTGGAGAGAAACTGCGCGCATCTGTCCCCTTCTCCAGAATGCAACTGGCTAAAATTTCAGTCTCTGCGAATAGGCAGAGCACAACCCAAAAGTTAAACGTAAAGGTAAAGGTACCCCTGCCCGTACTGGCCAGTCTTGACAGACTCTAGGGTTGTGCGCCCATCTCACTCAAGAGGCCGGGGGCCAGCGCTGTCCGCAGACACTTCCGGGTCACGTGGCCAGCGTGACATCGCTGCTCTGGTGAGCCAGAGCCGCACACAGAAACGCGGTTTAACCCAAAAGTTACATACATACTAAATTATGTTTGTGCACTTCGCCATCATGTCGTGAAGGCCTGGCACATTCTAAACGCTCCGCTAAGATTACTAGATATGTAACAGAATTAGGAAATGCAGGCAGAGAAGGGACCTTAGAGGTTTGCCCCATTTCCCACTCCAATGCCATTTCCCACAAACTCGCTGTGCAAGAGTGCATTGTCTGAAGGGGTCAAACCTCCGCATACTACCCAAATGTTCTATTGTCCCGGCAACGAAGCAAATCATGTCCTACAGATGCCACCTCTCCAAACCAAAGCATGACGAGATCCGGCGAGAGTGAGGTGGGTGATACTAAGTCAGGGAATGGGTTTCCAAGGAATAATCGCTTACAAAAACATCTCTGGGTGTAGCAAAAGCAGCAAGAATACATTGGAGGACAGATTAAAATGAGCAATAAGAAAATACACTGGCTGAGGAAGGGGTTTGGTGTTCTGAAGCCCCGCTGCGGATGGAGAGGGGCTTTTTGGTTACTGCAAACTGTCTGGAGGCAGAGAGAGAGGGGGAAAGAGCTTTTCGGTGGTACGTTGATTCAAGCCGTTTGAAACAGGGCTTGGTGAAGACACAAGGGAAGGAGCTGCTTCTTATTCCCAGAGTCCTTAGTCTCGCATTTTCCATTTCCTCCTCCAAGAGTCCTTGAAGACTGTGCTTTGGCTCTAGGGAGACTTAATTTTCTTGGTCCGCGGCGACGTACCATTTTCTGCTTTCACCACTCCATTTTCATGGTAGCCTGAGGTGTGAGGAGGAGAAAATGGTATTTTAATAAAAGTCTTCAATAGGTGCTTTTAAAGACTCAAAGAATGGAGTCTGGAATGATGTATTTAGTACTACAGTTTTAGGGTGAAGGCAGTGCCCGCCACCCCCTCAGCTAACTCTGACAGTTCACATTGTCCCCTGAGGTTTTCCAAAGCCACAAGTGCACTGGCTCCCAGTACGTTTCCGAGCACAATTCAAAGTGCTGGTGCTGACCTTTAAAGCCCTAAACGGCCTCGGTCCTGTATACCTGAAGGAACGTCTCCACCCCCATCGTTCAGCCCAGACACTGAGATCCAGCGCCAAGGGCCTTCTGGCGGTTCCTTCATTGTGAGAAGTGAGGTTACCGGGAACCAGGCAGAGGGCCTTCTCGGTAGTGGCACCCGCCCTGTGGAACGCCCTCCCGTCAGATGTCAAGGAAATAAGCAGCTATCTTATCTTTAAAGGACATCTGAAGGCAGCTCTGTTTAGGAAAGTTTTTACTATTTAATGCTGTATTGTTTTTAACACTTGATTGGAAGCTGCCCAGAGTGGCTGGGGAAACTCAGCCAGATGGGCGGGGTATAAATAATAAATTATTATTGTTGTTGTTGTTGTTCCTGCTTCTTTTCATTCTTGATGAGTATTTTTAAATATATATATTTTCTGCTGCCCAATTAATCTTTTCCTCCCAGGTGAACAATATACATTTTAAGAAACGGATTAATCTGACCACAAAGTCAGCTACACACTAGAGCTAAGGCACATCGCAAGCTGCCTCTCACACCAAGTAGGGCCCCTGCTCCCTCTCGCTCTGTACTGCCTGCGCTGAGCGGAAGCCCCTCTGCAGGTTCCAGGCAGGCAGCCTCTCTGAGGGGCTGCAGTGCACATGCTCTCCCACACAGCGCTCAGAGCTCAAACCAGACACAGGTCTGATGCCGCAGCCAGATGCTCACCTGACTCCCTTTTGATGGTCTTCAGCTGCTGCTTGCCATGGGTGGCGGCCGCAGCCGCCGCGGCTTTTTTCCTAGCGCTCTGCTCATTCCAGTACTCCCGCCAGCGCCGCAGCTGAAAGTGGATGAAGCGCCACATCATCCAGGCCTGTGAGAAGCACACCAGAAGCAGGACACACATCCTGGGGGAAGCAAGCAAGGGAAGGCAGGCTGTGACTGAGCAAGGAGCCGGCCGGTTTCAAAGGGGCGCCCCGGGGAGTGAAAGAAGCTGCCGATTTAAACGCCTGACTTTCCATATCGAAAGCCCTGGGGAAACCTAGACTGAGGGCTGGCACACCCGAGTTATCAACTCTGCCACTGCCCATCTTGGGCTGGTGGGCATGCACATTATGCTTTGATCCACAGCCAGATCTCACACGGCGCTGTGTGAAAATAATCTTGAAGATAACAGTGGACAGCTTTATTCAGAGGACTCATTTCCAGGGAGAAGCTATTTGTGCTTGTTTACCCCGAGAACAAGGGACGTGGGTGGCGCTGTGGTCTAAACCGCAGAGCCTAGGGCTTGCCAATCAGAAGGTCGGCGGTTCGAATCCCCACGACGGGGTGAGCTCCCGTTGCTCAGTCCCTGCTCCTGCCAACCTAGCAGTTCAAAAGCACATCAAAGTGCAAGTAGATAAATAGGTACCGCTCTGGCAGGAAGGTAAACGGTGTTTCCGTGCGCTGCTCTGGTTAGCCAGAAGTGGCTTAGTCATGCTGGCCACATGACCTGCTGTATGCCGGCTCCCTTGGCCAGTAAAGCGAGATGAGCGCCGCAACCCCAGAGTCGGTCACGACTGGACCTAATGGTCAGGGGGTCCCTTTACCTTTACCCTGAGAACACCAGAAGCTTCAGCTAGACTGGAGCCCCATTCAGGCATTACGTTACCCTCAGGTAATGTAAACTTCGGGTTACGTTACCGGCATACCCGGAAGTGTTTTGCCGTGCGCGCATGCGCAGAAGCAGAACTTGTGGTAGCGAAAACTTTGGGATACGGCCAGACCTCCGGAACGGATCCCGTTCGCAACTGAAGGTACCACTGTATATTCTAAACAAACCCATGGCACATCTCTTATGGCTACAGGCACAGTCAAGTACTAGTTAAGGGGGATCTCTAACAGGTGCCCACTGCAGTCAACGCTGGTGCCAATTTAACACTTAACCGTGTTTAAAACCCGCAGGGTAAAGGGAGGACACAAAGCCTGTACTTTATGCCGTGGGAAAGAGATGGGAGCTGGACTGACTGGGAGGGAACTGTACTGCTCCCATGCATTACTTCTGCACCAGGCCTAAATAGATGGAGCCCTGAACTCATCCAGCACCCCTGTCCTTGGGCTTTCCTTTGCTCACCTCCCAGAAACAAAATGCGCCCGAGCCTTACCTGAAAAGTAAAGTGTTGAAGTTTCCTTTCTCGGGGTCAAATGCCTGGTTCTCCACTCGAGCCAGCCCAAAGCCAATGACCAGCACGGATAGGGTGAGGGTGAAGAGCCGGGAAACGACGAACACCACTGCCCAAGCATTAAACCTTGTGGAATTAAGCAGGAGACATATTCGACATTTCAATACTACTTGCCATGCCTCTTAGGTGGGCATTTTTAATAATGTACAGGAGCTGTCAAAGACTGTCAAGAGGCAGTAGTAGCACTTCAGAAGAAATGCAATGTGCAGGTTATTTAAGTGTTGCACCCACAAAACAATACACTGAGCTGTAGTCAACGAAGTCTATTGAAAATGAGTAGCCTATTGAAAGTAACAAAACTATGGTAGTCGTCTCTCTTAATTTCAATGGGTTTACTCTGAATAGATGAATGCCACCTATTGGGTGTGATTCAACTAGTGAGTCCCGTCAGTAGAAGTTATTCAGCAATTATGTTAGAAGTCTCTTTCTTTCTTTCTTTCTTTCTTTCTTTCTTTCTTTCTTTCTTAAGGGGCATCTAGTCTTAGAATTCCCCAGACATTTGCTAGTGAGCCTCAGAGGCTGCGGGCAGCCATGAAAGGAAAGCCATGCTTCACCCAGACAGAAGAGCACTTACAGCTTCTCGTTGTTTTCATCTGTGAAGTAGAACAGGCGAGCCATATGGAAAAGGAATTCAGCTACGTACTGCAGCAGCAACAGGATGAGTCCCAGGCGTGTGAGGCTGGAGAAAGGGAAGGACAAGGGTGATTGCAGCAGAAGGGATGAACACCTTTTGAGCCTCCTCCTCCCTCTCCCTAGCATTTTACCCCAAGATTCCCCTCAGGGTCCCTTCCGACTCTATAGATCTATGAGTTAAAAGGCTGTGCTGCGATCATGGAAACTATCAGGCCAATCAACTTTGATTCCACCTCACCCCACTCCTTTCAAAGACCAATGCTGAGTTTTACTGTGCTTTCACCCAGGCCTCCCAATTTTATGTGACAGGAACACCAATTGTGCAATTTATAAACCAAGCAAAATCTCACATATAAAGTATCCAGGTGGTGCAGAACGACATATGCAGGTACAATGAACCTTAAGATACCATAAAAACTATGCAGAGTAGTCATAAAAATGACTGGCTCATCCTGAAAAAATGAAAACAACCAAATAGGCCTTTGAACGTAAAGAGATCTTCAAGAGATGCCTGGAAGTCAGCAGTGAGGATACTTGATGAATCTCTGCTGGAAGACATTTGCTACGTTTAAATCACTGGGCTAGTCTTGGGAGGAGGCCAGGAGCTTTGCTGTGTAGGAAATCAATTCCTCTACCTCCTGCTCAAAGCCTAGAGACTGTGGGGCAAACATGCTTAAAAAAAGAAGGTGTTTTAACACCGTTGCAATCATTGTGAAGAAAAAGCAGTTGTCTAGGCCCCTGATCCAATGCCATACACAGAATGCACCCAAGCCTGCTTTCTGTGAAGTTTAATTTAAAACCGAAGCAAACTATACAGCTTTGGAGCTGCAGACAGAAAAACACTGGAACTATTTATTAGGAGTTCCTTTTAACCTGAAGAGAAAGCAGGTGTGCAACATTGCCATGTTGAAGACTGTGGGACCCGCAACACTTACTTCAAGAGGTATGCTCCAGCTATATGCACTAGGTAGAGGCTGATATATTGCAGCTGACGAGGAATCTCTTCCTGCAAAGAAAGGGGAGACCAGAAGAAGCCAATGTGAATCGTAAGAGGCAATGACTGGGCTGCACCTAACACAGGCGAAGCAGAGCAGGTGCAGTCAAATTCAGGACCTTGGTGCATCTCGCATCAAATAATAATAATAATAATAATAATAATAATAATAATAATAATAATAATAATTTTTATTTATATCCCGCCCTCCCCAGCCGAAGCTGGGCTCAGGGCGGCTAACAACAATCAAAATAGTCCGACATTCTAAAAACATTCATTATAAAATTAATTAAATCAAATTAAAATCAAATTAATGGCAACCATCAAGCAAATTCTGTGCAGAATGCCGATTGCCAGAGGAGGGGGTCAGGCTGTGCCCTGACCAAAGGCCTGGTGGAACAGCTCTGTCTTGCAGGCCCTGCGGAAGGATGTCAGGTCCTGCAGGGCCCTAGTCTCTTGTGACAGAGCGTTCCACCAGATTGGAGCCGCGGCCGAGAAGGCCCTGGCTCTAGTTGAGGCCAGCCAAAGAAATCCGCATGCCAGTACAACACACTGCTGCACTTTCCACAAGGCTTCCATGGAGAAATTCAAATATGTTAGTGGGAGGGTGTCTTTCACACACCACTAGAACCCGAGTAGGAGAGCAGGAAAAGTGCTTTTCAAAGTATTTTCTACAACTGTGAAAATGTACCGTGGCTTTCCTGGCCTTAAGAAAAAGCATCAACTTGGAAACTTCTTTATCAGTTTAATATTGTTTTAAACATTCATTCGAATTTTTTTTGGTATTAAAAAAACCTTATTTATTTCGCTTTGTAGTTAACAACTCCGCTGGTAACTATGGGTGAATGGAATCTCATGCGGACACGTGAGTGGGTTGGCAGAGGAGGGACTGATCTCTCTCGCTCACCCACTGGCTTAAAAAATGCAGGCTAGTAGCTTTTGTGGCCTCATCAGCACAACACCCACCCACCCACCCACCTCTACTGGCCTCCTAAGAACCCTAAGAGAAAGTTAGTTAGGATGATGGTACTCACCTTCCGCACCTTTTGGAAATACAGTTCAGGCAGTGCATGCAGCCAGTAGGACAGCTGGCAAAGGTAGAAAAACTTGACCTGGAACCTAATGTTTAAAAAGAAGAAGTGCATTTCTTAAGCATCCACATGAAGCAAAACATTTTTTGCCATTCTCCCTCCTGACTGTGAGGTCCTCCTTTGGCAGCTTAACGGCACAGACGTTTCAGAAACGGAGGATTCCTGAGACTGCCTTAGTGGATGAAAGCTGGCCACTGACCCTTGGCAATTGCTGCTGCAAAATATGTTGTGACGAAGGGGGAGAAAGGGAAACGAATCACTTCTGCTAATCTGGTGCGCTCTGGCAGGCGAGGAAGCAGATGGCCACATCCTATCTCTGTGCTGGGTCCCAGGCAGAGATGTGAGTTTGCCAAAGTGGTGCTTTCACGGCTGCGCAGCTGTCGTGAACTGCTGAGCGGCACCGCTAGAGGGATGAGAACATGAGCGGCAGCCTGACTTGGTTATAATTCATGCTCAGTGACGACAACTCAGGAATCGGACGTATCATTGACACATAGACTATGGAAAAACTACACACCGTATCCAAACAATATTTATTTAGGACCCACGGGGGAGCCAAGGATATTGATAGGATTCAGGACTGAGGCTGATGAGACAAAAGAGCTCCAGAATACCTGAACAGCCTAGCAGAAGAGAGGCCTTGTGGAATCAAGAGCAGCTTGTTTCCAATGCCAGCTGTGAGGATCTCTGGGGTAACTTTTATTCCTGTTAAGATGCTCTGCTTTACAGGAACACTGAAATGTTCTCAGGATACGGAGGAATTTTGTTTTTTAAAAAACTGCATACTTAAACTGAGGCAAGCAAAACTAACCAAAAGTCAGTTGCCTTGAAAAAGTATGAATACCAGAGTTGAGAGCAAAATTGTAAATTCATAATTTCAATTCCTTCATCACCTGCCCAAATTACATTTAAGCGCAGGGTAAGATGGGATGTCACCCATGGTGAGTGATAAAGGAAGTGAGGCCCCATCTGAACAATACACTTAAAGCAATATCATGCCACTATAAACAGTCATTGCTTTCCCCAAAGAATCCAGGGACATGTGGTTTGTTAAGGGAGCCGAGTGTTGTTAGGGAACTCCTGTTCCCGTTTGAGAACTACAACTCCCAGAGTTCCCTGCAAAGAGGGATCAATAGTTACACCACTCTAGGAATTGTAACTCACGCTGGGCGGGGGAGGGGGGAGGAATGTGGGCCTCTTGAAAATTCTCAGTATGCTTAACACACACCAGTATCTCAGACAGACCCATCAATCATGCCATTATGTGTACACTTAAATCACTGTTAAAGGAAATGTCATCATTTTCCCTACATTCCTACAGTGGTCAGGGTGTGGTCTGAAAGCACCTGATCTAGGGGTGACCACAGTATGGCACCTTCGGTTCCATGACAGGAGAAAGGTGAGATATAAAATGTAAGGAAAATAAAATGTAATATGGGATTTTAGTTCAAGAACCAGACACAATTTCTCAGAATGCAAAAGGAACTCCATACGAGTGTAGAATCAACACGATCTTTTTTATCTGGCTGGGTCGAACCTTTCAGAGCTCTTTTCATAAAACACCCTTCTTGAGATGACATGACATTATTAATAGTGGAGGGGAAACAGCCTTCAGGGACACAACTGATACATCAGAGAGAATCTAAGGAGTACTTCTCTCTGTGGAAACTGGAGGTGTGCTTGACTCCAACATTCCTGAGAGAAGTACAGTGGAAAACCTGCTAGACGAAAGGGTTTTCCGTTTTTGAGCTGCTTCGCAAGACAAATTTCCCCATGGGCTTGCTTCGCAAGACGAAAACGTCTTGCGAGTGTTGCGATTCCCCCCCCGCTCCCCCCCCTTTTTCTAAGCCGCTAAGCCGCTAATAGCCTTTAAGCCGCTAAGCCTTTAATAGCCGCTAAGCCGCTAATAGCGCTAATCCGCTAATAGGGTTGCTTCGCAAGACGAAAAAACCAGTAGACGAAGAGACTCGCGGAACGGATTATTTTCGTCTTGCGAGGCACCACTGTATCAAGACCAGGATTTGTGAACAGACACAAGAGCAGAAAAACAGACCTGAAGTTTGCTAAGGCTGCTGTCTGGATTACTTGGGAACGAACTTCCTGTGGTTGGGACACAAACCTTTAAGAAGCGTCCAGGACAATAAGCAGTCCGTTCTTCCCCTGCTCTAGACTGCCCCTCCCAACACCTATTGGCAGACGGTTTCCTTTTCCTTGGAAAGGGAAGCAGCCGCAAGAGTTGTCCTCATGGGGAGCAAGACCATTCATGAAGCAGAGTTGCTGCCCACAGACAGTTTGGAGGTACGAGGACACTCCTACAAGGAAAGTGAAGTCCCCCCATTCCCTGGAATAAAATGGTTGCCTTCAAGTCTAACAACAGAATTCACTACCACAAGTCATAGTGATTGTTGGCCACTTGGAAAGCTCTAGAAGGAGATGAGATCATTTTGTGGAGGAAAGGCTACCGGTCCTGATGGCTATGTCTTGCCTCCAGTGGCAGAGACCGTATGTCTCTGAATACAAATTGCTGGGGATTCCAGCGCAGGAGAGGAGAAGGCTCACAAGCTCATGTCCTGCTTGTCTACTACTGGGGCATCTGGTTGGCCACTGTGAGAACAAGGTCCTGGAGCCGAGAGGTCTTTGGCAGGAGCCAGCAAGGCCACCTCAGGTTCTTAAGGACAAGGATTAAGCATGCAATATCAGCATTGCACACAGGAGGGGGCTGCAAGATCACTTCTGGCCGGTTTGAAGATGCAACTGAAGAACTCAATTCACCCTTATTCCTGTTATCACTCACTCCTGACCTCAGATAAACCAAGAAGGAAGGAAGTGGTTGTACTCTGTGGCTACTTACGGGAGATGAACATGAGGGTAGTTCTCCCACAGACTCTTGGGGTTTGATAAGTATCCTTCCTGAAATGAAGCAAGACACACAAAGTAAGAGAGGGAGTGGGGAAGAAAGGTGAGTTAACAGCAAAGTCTGGATAAAAAACAGCTGCCCAAGTCCCCATCGCCTCTGCTAAAGTTGATACGTCTAGGTGACAACTCCAAGCTATTGCGGAAGACTGTGAAATATAGACACCTTTTCTTTGTACAATAAGCAAACGATGGGGAAGTTCTTTCTACGACAAGGGTGGGGAACCTACGGCCCTCCAGATGTTGTTGGACTACAATGCCCAGACTACCTGGCCAGGCTGGCAGGGGCTGATGGGATGCAGAGTTCAGCAACAAATGGAGGGCCACAGGTTGTGCACCCTTGTTTTTCAGCAACAGCAGTTGCAGACGAGTGGGGTTGGTTGTTGGCCTCTGTCTGTCTTGAGGGACAATGGAGTGGCGTCTGGGGACGAAGTCAAACCACTGTGTTAGCAACACCAAAGTGACCTCCCTGGGGCTCAAGTCTTGGCAGTGTGTCTGGAGGTCTTGGGCTGTCCAGATAACAAGACTCCCCTCTTGGTCCCTCTGATGTGGTCCAAAGGAAAGCAGAGCAATGTGTTTGGCCCCAGCTTGGCTGCAGGAGTTGCCGGAAGGAAGCATACAGGGCGCCATTCAACTGTCTTAAGGACTCCACTCTAGATGAGCGTAGGGTTTACTCTTGAGCCTTTTCTTCTCCTGAAGATATTCTGCAAGGCAGTGGAAGTTTCAGCGTTTTTCCTCCTCCTAGATAGGCAATCTTCCAAGGTTGATGAACCCCATCTGCCCCTCATTTCCCTCTGCAAACAGCATGTGTGGAAGCTGCCTTCTTGACCGCTGGACCCACTCTGGGTCTCGTCCGCTCAATCTGCCACAGCCTGACTTTGCATGCAGGGGAAGTCCCTAACTCACCAAGGGTTTGAGACCAGGGTACTGAAACAGGAAAGACACCCCCCCTCCAATACACACACAAATGCAAATTCCAACACTCAAAAGTTCAGAATCTGAAAGCCAGATGCAGAATGAAACCGTAAAACAGCTGCAGAGGACGGGAAGTGGCTGCTGGGCAAAACTCACACACGAGTTTCAGGGCTGAGAGAAGCCTCCTTCAGCCAGGCATCATCAGCGCTGGCACAGAAACAGCTTTAGATGTTTACTCAGGAGTCAAGAGGCCCTGCTTAAGCAATCTGGGCATAAAGGGGTGTGATGGAGAGGGAGAGAAGCTTGGCTGACAAAGCGTCTTAGATAAAAGCCATCCTGCTGGTTCTTTCTCGAGGCAGATGGGCTGAAGAGAAGGTTTGAGAAATGGGACCAGGTCCCCACTTCACCCCCACCTCTTCTTCTGAAGGTCCCCCCAAGGCTCACCTGCAGGGAAGTATCTACCCCCCTCAAAAGTGCCATTTGCAAATAGATTTAAACCAGCAACACTGGGCTCAATTTCCCACACATTTCAAGATGAGACCAGCCCAGTACCTCTACCAAAGTCATTCAATGTGAAAGCCATAACTGGTATGGTTATGATGCAACTGGAGTTCCAGCAAGCGTGCTGGCATTCGTTATTTTCCCATCCTAGGAGGGTAGGCCATGTATCTGAGAAGACCAAAAGCACTGGCTGTACTCAGTGTTGCAAGCCAAGTGCTTGTCCTCTGGTCCGTGCCACAACCCGTGTGGAAATGGACCCACGGGGAGACGCGTGGCAACAGGAAAAAGCAGCAGCTAGTAGTCTGATGGCGCTGCAGGCAGCACCACCCAAGGAGACTTCCTTAAGGAACAAGGTCACATGGACTTCCTTTGCTTTGGAGATAGGCTCACTGCCTGTCACAATGGCCATGGAAGGAAGTAATTCAGAACTGGGCCTTTTGTGGAGGTTTGTCTTGAAGCTAAGATATCTGCCATACAGAAGTCAACTGTAACAGGAAGCAGGGTCAAATGAGGATCCCGTGCGATTAATAATGGTGGCCTCTCCGACTGCATTGCTGAAAGAAATGACACCACAGTAGGAGAAGTCTGCCTTGGGGCAAAACAACCCGGAAGCCATTCTCTAGGACAGCCTTTCTCGACCTTGGGACCCCAGATGTTGTTGGCCTACAGCTCCCATCATCCCTGATCAATGGTCCTGCTAGCTAGGGATGATGGGAGTTGTAGGCCAACAACATCTGGGGAGCCTGCATATCAGAAAACCCCACTGCAGTATCTGGGCTGACTGCGGAAAGTAACCAGAAACCCCAGATTCATTTTAGAACATTTGCACTCCCTTGTGTTCAAGGTGCAAAAGGGATTGGCAGGAAAAATATATAAACTGCTTAGAAAATCAATGTACAGAATAATCATCAATGATATACAAATTCAAATTTAAAAGTACGTATGAAGTTATATCTCTGGACAGTTCTTGTAGAAAGAGGAAAGCTTTTAACAGGCATCTAAAAGAGTTCTGCGAGTTTACCTGTCTAACCGTAAGTTCTAAGGGGGGAGAGGGAGATTCAAAGCAGAGGTGCTGCCACACTGAAATAGAGACTCCCCACAGACACAGAATGAACCAGTATATGGCATGCATAGGAGTCCAAGTTCTGCAGATCAAAATGTTTGAGTGCTAAGATGTTGGTCCTAAGATGTTAATTTTTTTATATACTAACAATAAAACCTGAGATGTGGCCCAGCGTGAACTTTAATTTTTAAAAATTGCACCCATACAGATTTAAAACTGGCTGAGGTCCATCACAGAGCCAGATTTTGAATTTCTATACCAAAATACTTGTTTTGATATGTCATACAATTCCCCACTTTAGGTTCAGAATGTGACCTGAATAGCAAGTGGACATCAATACACTTTGCAAAGTCAGCTGCGTATGTGGGGAGAGTTTGAACCATTCCCTCTAAGTCCTACCAGCAGACCCACATCCTGAATTAAGAGGTGCCATGAATAAGGTGACCCTATTTGGCCACTCCCCATAATGCGATCACATGTGCGCAAAGGGGAAGAGAAGAGAAAGCAAGCTGCACCCCCCCCCATGTATAAATTCACATCCCGTCTTTCTAAAGGAAGCTTACCGTTGCCAGTACATATAGGCACCAGGCCATGGAGGCAATATGAAATGCTACCAGCTGCCCAGACTCATTGAACTTGCTGTGCTTGATCTTGGAAAGGTGGAGCCTCCGGTTGATTTTCTAGAAGAAAACAAAAATTCAGCAAGACTGGAAGAAAAAACAAAGCATCCTACGTCCTCAAGAGACAGTAGCTCAAAGCTTCTTTTTGGCATGTCACTATGCCAGCCCTGGAAAGTTCAAATCAGGTGATCAGAGGATACCAATAAAGGGTCCACCAGATGTTTTGACTTGGCTTAATAACCAGCAGCCATTATTTGCGGGTGCAGTCAGTCCACCCTAAAATGCAAAACGAGACAAGGCCCAGTGAGGGAAGAAGGAGAGAGCAACGCCACAAAAGCCTGAAGACGTCAGAGGGACCCCCAAAAGGAGAAGACTGAAAAGAAAAGAAAATCTCACCCAAGCTCAGGAACAAGCAGAAGCAGTCCTGAGAAGGCAACTGACTTGTTCCAGCCAGGAAAGAAGAAAGAAGAAAGAAGAAAGAAGAAAGAAGAAAGAAGAAAGAAGAAAGAAAGAAAGAAAGAAAGAAAGAAAGAAAGAAAGAAAGAAAGAAAGAAGACTTGAAAGTTAAGAGAGGGAAGTTATAGTTGTCACAATGACACAAATTCACATTCTTCAGTCCCACAGTTTGGTAAAAGCTGAATGAGAAACAAAGCATAACAATCCTCTTCAAGTCCATTTCACCTTCTAGAAAATGGGACCAAATACTTTCCTGGAGCCATGGGGCCACAGTAAAAAGCAACTGTAAACCTGAAATGTTCTACTGCCCACAGCACAAGGGAGTGGTGTAGGTACTGGCTAGCTTGTATGAAAAGCAAAACTTACGTCCAAGGCATACTCCTGCACCACAGCATGCAGAATTATTGCTATGAAGATGTAGAAGAGGATTGTGACCAAATCCTTCAGCCCGTAGTGATAAAGAACAATTTCACCATCTGAAGAAGAGGAGTGGGGTAAGGGAGGAAGAGATTAACATTAAAGAGTTAAGCTGGGAAGCCATATAGGGATCAAACTTTTAAAGGCACCCGCTAAGAGGCAGGATTTAAGTAACAAAGAATTAGCTCAAATGTTGGCAAGAAGCAGAAACAGACCACCATGAGTTTAGAAGAACTGAACTTAACCAGAATGCAGAGCAGATGTGGACAGCTCAACACACACACGTTTACAACTCCTTCCCACCCCTCGGCATCAAATGTGGTTGGTCCTCTGAGAGCCTGTTTGCATGATGTGTTATTCTGAGATAAGTGTCCCATGAACTCCCTTCATCATCAGATTTATTGCCATGTTCCTTGGAGGCAGGGAGGTGCCAATCAGAAGGTGAAGTAGTTCAGAGGACTCTGGGAAGACCAAGGGTCCTCAACTCACCTATTTTTCATCCCCGGGTAAATGACTGTGGTGGGTCGAGATCACAGTTCCATAGCGAAACACAGTGACCTGCGAATGACCCAAGACAGTTAGCAGCAGAATCCAGCTCAGGGCTGCTTCTCACTTTACATTTGTCCCTTGTGTACGGATCCACCAGAACAGATACACAACTCATGTCAGCTGTGAATGGAGGGTGTACATTGACATTACAACTTTCTTGTCATGACATATAGAACAGGGTTGCCATAAGTCTGGCTTTTCCTGGACATCTCCAGGATTCCAAGGGCAAAATTACCATCCGGGGGGATTTTTAAAAACTCGGCATGATGTCTGGGTTTTTGCAAACAGAACCAAGACGCTCAACAACTTGCAATCCTAATATAGAAGCAGCGGCACAGAACCACTGAACTGGAAGGACCTTGGGATCACAGAGGGCAGGATCTGTAAAGCGGGATGCGATTGCAGCATCACCAACAGATGGGCTCCCAGCTTCTGTTTAAATATCTCCAGCGAAGGAGAGCCCCCCACCTTCTAAGGGAGTCAAGCAGCACCCATCTTCTCTCTCTTAATATTTAGCCAAAATCTATTTCCCTGCACTGGTTCTAATCCTGTTCTCTGGAACAAAGGGAACATGTCTGCTCATCTTCCGTGGGACATTTGAAGATGACTGTTGTGTCTCCCCTGAGTCTAAACTCAGCTTTTTCAACCATCCATCACAGGACTTGGTGTTGAGACCCTTCACCATCTTGCTGTCCTACTCTGAGCACACTGCGGTTTGTCGATGCCCTTCTTAAAACTCTTGCACCCAAACGTAAGAAGAGTCCTGCTGGAGCAGACCAAAGGCCCATGTAGTCCAGCGCTCTGTTCTCACAAAGGTCAACCAGGTGCCCATGAGAAGCCAGCAGGACCTGATCGCAACCCCACTTGGCCCTCCTGTGATTCCCAGCGCCTGAAATTCAGAGGCCCAGTGCCTCTGACAGCGGAGGCAGAAACAGAGCTCTCAGGTTACATAGCCACTGAGAGCTTTGTCCTCCATATATCTGTCCCATCCTCTTATAAATAATCCAAATTGGCAGCCAACCACTGCCCCTTGTGGGAGGGAATGCCATGATTTAACTATGTGCTGTGTGAAGTGCTTTTCTGGGGGTGTCCTGAATCTTCCAACAGTTTCATTGAATGTTCCTTAAGTATTGAGAGAGGGAGGAAAAAATTACCCATCCACTATCTCCACAACAGGCTTAATTCAATGACATCACTTCTTACTCGCCTTTTCTATAAAATAAAAAGCCCCAAACATTTGAACCTTTCCCCATACAGAGGTCCTCCCTTCCCTTCGTCATTTTGGTTGCTCTTTTCTTGACCTCTTCCAGTTCTGCAGGATCCTCTTGGGGTGAGACAACTAGACCTGCACACAGCATTCCAGGTGAGCTCACACCATGGATTTGCATGAAGCTGTTATCATATTGGGTATTTTTAAAACCCCTTTCCTAATGATCCCTAGCACAGAATTTGCCCTTTTCACAGCTGCCACACTCTGGGTCGACATCTTTGAGAAGTTAGCAGCTATGACCCTAAAGTCTCGTACCTGGCTGTCACCCCATGTTCACACCCCATGAGCATGTATGTGAAACTAGAATTGTTTTTGGCCCAGTGTGCCTCACTTTGAACTTGCTTACATTGAATTGCATTTGCCATTTTACTGCCCATTCTCCCAGTTTGGAGGGATCATTTTGGAGTGTCTCAGAAGAGGAATGTCCAAAGGAAAACAGACAGGACCCAATGCCTATTCATGACTTGAACACAGCACTTCTGATGATGGAGTCTAGAAATGCATTAGCCTCATTGGCTGCCCTGTTGCACTGCTGACTCACGTTTAAGGCTGGCTGCATCCCAATGTTCTAGTCTGCCAAGAGCGCTTTAACTGTTGACTCCATCTTCTATGATGTTAGCTACCCCTTCCAGCTTTTTGCACATGTGACAAACATCCTCTCAACATGTCAGCTGTAAAAATGTCCTAGCAGTGGGTCTAGGACAAAGCCCTCCAGCATCCCACTCAAGATCGCCCTTGTTTCCAAGTTACCTCCACATTTGTGTCTTTGCACCTTGAAGAGTAGCAATTTAAAGGTGTGCCCCCCTCCATTCACAACAGGCATGAGGTATGCATATTTTGTAGTCAGATATCCTAAGGGACGCGGGTGGTGCTGTGGGTTAAACCACAGAGCCTAGGACTTGCCAATCAGCAGGTTGGCAGTTCAAATCCCCACAATGGGGTGAGCTCCTGTTGCTTGGTCTCTGCTCCTGCCAACCTATCAGTTTGAAAGCACATCAAAGTGCAAGTAGATAAATAGGTACCACTCCGGTGGGAAGGTAAACGGCATTTCCGTGTGCTGCTCTGGTTTGCCAGAAGCGGCTTAGTCATGCTGGCCACATGACTCGGAAGCTGTACGCCGGCTCCCTCAGCCAGTAAAGCAAGATGAGCGCCGCAACCCCAGAGTCGGCCACGACTGGACCTAATGGTCAGGGGTCCCTTTACCTATCCTAAGGTAAAAGTGGGAAGTGCCTTTGGAGCCCCCCAGAGTACCTTGGTTCTTTATTGCAGGGTGTTAACATTACAAACCATGGATAATTACCTGAACCCGGTATCCCCTGCACAAGCAACTGAGGACCCTAGATTAATGTGCACTTTTTTGTTACGCAAATAGTAGCCATGGGGAAGTCTGAGAAGGTGGTGGTGAGAAAATCTAACTTTTACTACCTCCTGAGTCTGTGGTTTGCATTTCAAAGGAAGCCTCCATTGAGACCCATCTCTTCTCAGAATTACTGTCACCAGCCTGGAGATATTAAATTGGTAACACGGGCAGCTAAGTTTATACTGCGCTGCCCCAGCAGAGCAGACTGTACAATCTCAATGCATAGACAGACAGAAAGCCTCAGTCTCCAGGGTTGCTAATCTAGCTCTTTGCATCAGCACGCGGATCATTTGAATATGAGGCTCAGGTTGTCAAGTGAGTCAGACCTAAAGCATCCAGAGCCAGCCCACACTCTTTTTCTTGAAGAGCTGTGGTTCAGGGCACGTGCCAAAGACCCCAGCAGCAGCGAGGCACATTGTGAAGTGGGTGACTCAAGCTGGGTATTTCCACAGCTGCGGAAGGAAGGCCTGAGGGAGCACCTCCGTTTGGAAGTGCTTTATGAGCACACAGGCAGGGCAGCAGAACTGAAAGCGATGCTGCTCTGAGTTCAAAGAGGGCCTTTTTAGTGAAATATTTCTCTCTATCTCTCTTTTCTTCCCTAGGATAATGGGCGCGGCCCCTTAAGTCTCCAAGTGGTGCAGAGAACTGTGGGACCTCTTGCCTCTCGCCCCCACCTGCCTGCACCCACTTTCCCTCACCTCCTGGGGCAAAGAGCTGGGCAGGCTTGCCACAGCACAGGTGAGGAGGTGGAAGGGTGCCAGGGGGACCTGAGAAGGCCAATGCCCCAGGTGGACATTTGTGGGAGCAGAAGCTTCCCCTGGGGTTGTACTGCTGCACTCCCATTTTGCTGCTCTTGCCATTTTGCTTCGTCTTGTGGTTTTAAGCTTATGGTTCTCATCAACTGTACATTGCTTAAAACTGCGGCATTTCACGTGACATGTCCTGGAAGCACAGACATCATTCTCAGCCTCAAGGAGTTGCTGCATGTTTTGTGCAAACACACGTTAGAAGCCTAATGGTGGCTTTTCGCTAGAAAGCAGCTTCCGGGGAGGGGACTGTGGCCGAGAGGAAAGAATGCTTAACCCCTTCTTCAGTCCATCTGTTTCCCTGCTCCATATCAGCACCCCAGTAGGTTTTCCTATGGCACAAACATACACACAAATTTTGAAACCCCACAAAAGGAACAACCTGGAGTGGAGAATTGATGGGCTAACGAAAGGGGTTGTTCAGCCTTCCACGTAAACAGCTCCTCTGCTTTCAGTCTCACCCATGCAGAGCTGCTTCACAAAAATGAAAACTGCAGAGAGCTTGGCATGTTCCCCTACTGTGTAGTCTAGCCTTAGACACCAGATAATAATAATAATATTATTTATACCCCGCTCATCTGGCTGAGTTTCCAACAAAACACTAAAATACAATAACCTATTAAACATTAAAAGCTTCCCTAAACAGGGCTGCCTTCAGATGTCTTCTAAAAGTTTGGTAGTTATTTTTCTCTTTGACATCTCGTGGGAGGGCGTTCCACAGGGCGGGTGCCACTACCGAGAAGGCCCTCTGCCTGGTTCCCTGTAGCTTTGCTTCTCGCAATGAGGGAACCGCCAGAAGGCCCTCGGCGCTGGACCGCAGTGTCCAGGCAGAACGATGGGTGTGGAGACGCTCCTTCAGGTACACAGGACCGAGGCCGTTTAGGGCTTTAAAGGTCAGCACCAACACTTTGAATTGTGCTTGGAAACATACTGGGAGCCAATGTAGGTCTTTCAAGACCGGTGTTATGTGGTCTCGGTGGCCGCCCCCAGTCACCAGTCTAGCTGCTGCATTCTGGTTTAGCTGTAGTACCTTCAAAGGTAGCCCCACATAGAGCGCATTGCAGTAGTCCAAGCGAGAGATAACTAGAGCATGCACCACTCTGGCAAGAGAGTCCGCAGGCAGATAGGGTCTCAGCCTGCGTACCAGATGGAGCTGGTAGACAGCTGCCCTGGACACAGAATTGACCTGTGCCTCCATGGACAGCTGTGAGTCCAGAATGACTCCCAGGCTGCGCACCTGGTCCTTCAGGGGCACAGTTACCCCATTCAGGACTAGGGAGTCCTCCACACCTGCCCACCTGTGTCTCCCATGTTACTGCTGACTGCTCAGATATTCATAGGAGGTTGGAAACCATCTAATAAACAAATAAACCGAACACACTGAAGCCAAACAGACTTAAAAGCTTTTCCTTTATGACGACATGTTGACAATAAGGTGGGAAAGGTTAGGGGGGGAGAAGTCCCTCGCTTTTCCAGAAAAAGTTAAACATCTGGCCTGAGAGCTGGATGGACTTGGGGCTGGATGGGGAAAGGGGACATAAAATGAGCATTCCTCCGTCTCCTTTTATGTCACAACCCATTCCCAACATGCAGGGCTTGTTAACAAATTTCTGGGGTGAGGCAACCAAGCAGGGTTGGTAGGAGGTGCTTTCATGCCCCCTGTGGAGGGCCACAGATACCCTCACCATGCGGTTATAATAATAATAATTTTATTATTTATACCCTGCCCATCTATGGGACAAATGGAGGGAGAGCAAGGCCCACAGGCGATATAATCACAAGGAAGCTGGACTGTCATGGTGGTGACACAAAACTAGTTAATGGGAAATCCAGGGGTCATAGCTTGCAGGCCACCAAACAGGGTTTAATACCACCAGAGTGGTACCAAGGTATGCATAGGCTGCCTTACCTGCTGTAGGCACACTGACGTTATACTGAGGTAAGATGAACAAGAAGGCAGTCTTGGCTGTGACCTGTAAAGACAAAGTAAGTTGCTCTATTAGTTTGTATGGAAGTCCAAATGGAAATCTTTTTGTCGCAGGCATCTTGTGGGTCCCACCATCACGACGAAAGGGTGCTACCACAGTGATAACCCTGTCCTACTGCTCCAACATCCTCGACAGGAAGGACTCCACTGCAAATCATTTTGAGAAGCGAGAAGTTAAATTCACTTTTCCTGCAAGTGAACACAAATATGCAAGACTACAGAAACATGGGAAACCAACTTGGTGCCTGCCATAACTCTTGGACTTCAGCTGCTATCAGCCCCAGCTCACCCGGCCAACAGACAGGGCTGGTGGGCATTGTGGCCCAAAGCATCTCAAGGGCACAAGGTTGGCTACCACTGTTGCAGATGTGCTTCCTGCTTCCAGGAGACAGAGGTGCTGCTGCCTGAGCTTGAAGTTTCTATGCCTTTTTTGGGGTGAATGACTGAATCTGTATGTGTCAGAATTTCCTCCAGGTAGGATAATTCTTCCTCCACCTCATCTCTAAAGAAGAGCGTTTGCCACTGGTCTCCTTTTCCCCAAGCCAGGCTTAAGTGCTTGAGCCGAAGAAAAACCAGGGGACCAGTAAAGCCCTCCTGCAAGGGTAGGGCTGTTGTGCTTTTAACAGTTGCATGGCAGCTAAAGAAATCAGCAGTTCAAGCTTGTCTGGTCATTGCATGATGGGGGGAGACTGTCCTACAAAATTACTGCCTGCTTACCTCTCTCGCCCTGACCTAGCCACTGTGATCCACGCGACGGTCACCTCCAGACTGGATTATTGTAACTCGCTCTACGTGGGGCTGCCCTTGATACTGACCCAGAAACTCCAGCGGGTGCAGAATGCTGCAGAGAGACTCCTTACGAGGTCTTCGCTGCGAGATCACTTTAACCCGGTGCTATACCAGCTGCACTGGCTCCCGGTGGAGTACAGGATCAGGTTTAAGGTGCTGGTTTTAACCTTTAAAGCCCTATACGGCTTAGGACCCTCGTACCTACGGGACCGCCTCTCCTGGTATGCCCCACAGAGAAACTTACGGTCCTCAAATAAAAACATCTTGAAGGTCCCAGGCCACAGAGAAGTTAGGCTGGCCTCAACCAGAGCCAGGGCTTTTTCAGCTGTGGCTCCGATCTGTTGGAACACTCTGTCACAAGAGACCAGGGCCCTGCGGGACTTGACATCTTTCCGCAGGGCCTGCAAGACAGAGCTGTTCCACCAGGCCTTCCGCACAGCCTGACTCCCTCCCTCGGCAATCTTTGCGGAGCTCTGGCCCAATGGCTGCCAGTGGCTTGAATTAATTAATTTTAGAATGAATGGTTTTAGAGTGTTGTTTATGCTGTACTTTTGTACTGTTTTATTGTTGTTAGCCGCCCTGAGCCTGGCTAAGGCTGGGGAGGGTGGGATATAAATAAAATTTATTATTATTATTTATTATATGCAGCTGTTGAGGAGGCAAAAGGCCCTGTTCAAATCTCTAGAGCATCCAATTCATTCCCAACCAAAGAAGAGGGGACAAATTCCCCCAAGATTTCCAGGCCCCTGAGGATAAACATCAGAAGAGGCAGACGGCAATCCAAGTGTGGGTTGAGGCATAGAGGCTAGCAAGGATATAAAGAAGGAAGTTAGTCAAGCAGAGCCAAGATAAATAAGACGTTTGTAGCTAGGAAGCATCAACCGGGGAAAATGAAGGCAAGTATTAGCCATCGGTTCCTCATTGTATACCCATTATGTCAAGTATGCACTCTGGATGAAATATAGCTAAAAATGTTGAAACAGAAGAGAGCACAGCCTTCAGCAGCCAAGGGGTGCAGATGGGCGTCGGAAAGACACAGGCTTAGAATTCAGAGCGGAAGAGGGACTTTAACTGAAGTTCATTTGCAGAATGGAGGAGGAGTTTGCCTTCCTGCTGTGGACTTTGCAATAAAGAGCAGCCCGTCTTGGAGAAGGGACTGCAGCAGCTGGAACTGGGCCCAATACAAACAAAATCAATGAGTCACCCACTGGGAAAGAATTATACAGGCAAGAAAATAATAATAATAACCAGGAGACTGAAACCTATAGCAGTTGTGTGTATGTTTGATGGGAAGGGAAGGGTAGTAAACAGCTACATTACTAGAAAGCAGAACTTGCAACAGCTAGGCATGGCTCACTTTCTTGATCTGGCAGGAAGAGGTTTTTTTTGCGGGGGGGGGGGGGGGATAGCAGCAGACCAAGCAAAATTTAGCTCTTGCAACTGCAGTCACAGCAAACAGGGCACAGAAATAGGGAGGCAATATGCAGGGATAGGGTTCTCCTGGTGCAGACTGCTGAACTGAACAGAACCTGATCAATAGCTAATTTTACCACTAAAGTGAAATACTGTCCTCTTCTACGCTGGTCACGAAGCCCACAAGATATTCTGCACTTGCAAGCACAGATCAACTGAAACACAATTTTATTGACTTTGGGGTCTTCTACACCCTCCCAGTCTACCAGCATTTTCAAGAAGAGGTCCTAAAATACAGTATCTCCTTATCACTCAATTGTGTGTTTTCTTTCTGTCTCTCTTACCAGGGAAGAAGAAGAAGAAGAAGAAGAAGAAGAAGAAGAAGAAGAAGAAGAAGAAGAAGAAGAAGAAGAAGAAGAAGAAGAACAACAACAACAACAACAACAACAATAACAACAACAACAACAACAACATTTATTGGTTGCTTTTTCTTGCAAAAGGCAATTCAGAGCATCTCACACAACCATCTGCATTCCTCCTAATTTGCCTGTGGGGATGTTAACAAATCTTCCTAGAAATCCTTTCTTCACCCCACATGTTTCAGTGCATTCACTGCCTTGTCGCTTTCCAAACCACAAAAAGTCCTGCAGGCTCGAAACCCCGTTAACTGGGCAGTTCCAGGATGCCCGTGAATCCTGTCAAATACATTGGGCTGTAGCCAACTAAGTCCTGCTCAGGGTAGACCCACTGAAATTAATGAACCTACGTTAGTCATATAATGGGACTATTCTGAATAGGCTAGTGTGGGATACCATCCTGACACTTTGAAGACACTCATCACTCAGCTAACTGTGTTGTGCAACCCAGGTCAGTATCTGCAATGAAACGAGATGATCAAAATGCAAGAGGTATCCACAGAATGATGCTACAGATTTAAATATTTCTATATTACACATATAGAAAACTGTTATGAGTGTAATTTATTGTAATATCTCTCTTATGCATCACCCCCCTCCCACTGCCATTAAGATTTACAGTTGTATATAAAATTGGGGGGATCGGGATCAAAGTTTAACTATCACTGCAACCATTTTTCAGTCTACAGCTCTCATTGCTTCATCTCAAATACTTCACCCATAATTCACCTTTAAAGAAATGGTGCAAGTATGCACAATAAAACAATGCAAGCTGTTCTAAGCTTCCCATTTATTTATTTTTAAATGAAGACATAAAAGTGAGCTAGAGCTATTATTTCTTTAACACATGTGTACAGAGTGGGGTCCTATCTTAACAGATAACCTCATTTGCAGGGGCATTTAAAATTCATGCCAATTTTAGGGGGGGGGGAGCAGTTATCCTGGCAATACTAGGCAAATATCTTTACTATGAGGTGACAGGCATGCTGCAAGGAATTCAGACAACTACTAGCCTCACACTCAAAAGGCGGCTGAATTTCAATAGTGAATGTGTTCCTGGGATATACAGAATAAAATAATTAAAATAAACTAAAAAAAAAAAAAAAAATCCTTCCAGTAGCGAGTCCAACTAAGTTAGTTATTGGTATGAGCTTTCGTGTGCATGCACACTTCTTCAGATAACAGGTATATACAGGTATATGCAACAGACTTTTCAAAACCAGGAGAATTCGGAACAGCTGCTTGCAAGGTCAGTGATATGATCCCTTACCCAGATCCAGACAATAAAGAAAGGATACTGTCATGCTATGGATTCTGCCAGGGAAACAAACAAACAAACAAACAAACAAACAGCCCAAGAAAACCTGAAGAACACAACAGCTGGAAAGGCTGCTGGTCAAATGTGTGGATAAGGATGCCCTGTGCCTGTATCACAGCTGTAAGTTTAGTATTTTTACATCCCCACAAGGCATATTTTAAATTTGCCCTTGTCAACATTCGTTTGTTTGCTCTTCGATTCATTCAGGTTACTCTCAAAGTCAACAAACCCAGACATTTCCCTTTCCCGTCATGGTTCAGGGTTCAATTCCTCAGATGTTTGTACTTCCTTCCACCAATACTCACCAAATAATTCGGTACCACCAGATTATAAGTCTACCACCCCATTTGCTCCTACATTTAAAAGAAGATAATAATAATAATAATAAATTTTATTTATATCCCGCCCTCCCCAGCCGAAGCCGGGCTCAGGGCGGCTAACAACAATAAAACAGTACAAAAGTACAGCATAAACAACATTCTAAAATCATTCATTATAAAAATTAATTAATTAAGATGAAGGAGGATCCATTTTTGAATGCTAGATGCAAGAAGCACCTGTGGGAAAAGGCACACTCATCCACAGAGTAAACCATGGGCATATCCAAACTTAAGAATTTAAGAAATATCAATAGTGAGATATTCAAGACTTCTAGTGACTTCCCAAACTCACCAACCAATTCTTAAAAACATGCCCTAGGAATCGGAGCACTGAAGTCAGTCACCAGTAGTTGCAATTCACCTCCCAAGTATTTCTCATAAAAACAGGGCATTAGATCTTTTTGAGTTGGACTAGTATTCTAATGCTATAGCTGCAGAAGCAAGTACTCCCCACTTACGTGGGGGTTACATTCCGGCCCCCTGTGCACATAAGTGAAATGGGCCTAATTGGGGAGCACACTGCTGTGCCTCCAGCTCATGAGAACTTCCGTGGAGCCCAAAGAGGACACCCCCATAGGGCTCCGGGGAAGATCTCCTTGTGAGAATAACAACAGGCTGCCTGCAATGTGAGAGGACCTACAAATACCGTTAACTTGCAGTCAAGCTTGCAAAAATCTATCATCTGCCCGATAATAAGTGTTGGAAATGTAAAGAAACTGAAGGTACATTCTTTCACCTTTGGTGGATGTGCCCAAGGATTAAGGCTTTCTGGGAGATTATATATAATGAAATGAAAAAGGTATTTAAATATACCTTCTTGAAGAAACCAGAGGCCTTTCTCCTGGGCATCGTAGGCCAATTGGTGCCAAGGAAGGATAGAACTTTTTTATGTATGCCACGACAGCAGCAAGAATACTTATTGCAAAGTATTGGAAGACACAAGATCTACCCACCCTGGAAGAATGGCAGATGAAGGTGATGGACTATATGGAACTGGCAGAAATGACCGGCAGAATCCGAGACCAGGGAGAAGAGTTGGTGGAAGAAGATTGGAAGAAATTTAAAGACTATCTACAGAAATATTGTAAAATTAATGAATGTTAGAATGATGTTGGATAAAAAGTTAAGTGGTTTTTAGCTATAACGATATAAGGAATATGAAAAAATGGATTATTAACAGGTAAAAATTTAAGGTTACAATATTTTAAGATTAAAGACTAGGATAAACAAAGAGGGAAAGGATTTGCTGAACTAATAAATTGAACTGGAATACAAAAAAGGGAGGTGTGAGGAGGTCCGGGAAACAAGCAAATGAAAGATAAGTGATGGAAAGATGGAATTGTTTTTTAACTATTTTTATTTTGTATTTTTCTTTTTTCATTTTGTAAAATTTTAATAAATATCTTTTTTTAAAAAATAAATACAAATACCGTTAACTTGGAGAGTGTATACCAATAATTTATATTTATTAGAATCCATAGCTAGCTCACCCTTAATTCCAATTCCTTATACCCAAAATAAGCCTGGTAACTATATGTGAAACCATCCAGGAATGTATTTTATTCTGCTATTTGTATGTTTGTTTGTTTGTCTTATGTTTGTTCTCTATTCGGGGAGGGTTTAAAAACGGACCTTTGGGAGCTGCTGGCGACGCCTCCTGCAATGAATGGGTCACTAGGTCCTTATCCTGGTCTCCACATAGAACTACGGACACTCTTTGAAGATCACACGGCCTTTTGGGCGGGTTGACCTCAACGTGCTCTAGAAATAGGAGCTCCTATATTGAGCAGAGCTCATAGGCTCGACTTGGGAGAACATGACTTGTGACAGTACCAGTAAGGAAATTTTGGGTTTCCACATGCTGTTAGTCACCGGATCAAAATAAATGATTCAACAGAAAGGAAATGCAAACAGAGAGAGAGAGGGGAGGGAAGAGAGAGAGAGAACCCTGAATTATCCCTGTAATGCTTTTGGGCAGAAGGTTCATTTTTCCTATTCCTCAGCGGCCTTAACCAATTTGAGAAGGAGCAAAAAACCCCAAATGGGTTAAACCTAGGCATACTTTGCTTGGAAGCAAGACCCATAAGCAAAGTGTGAGCTGCTCTAAGAGGAAGCTGTTTCCCCAGCCCTTTCCAAATGAAATAATAGGCTGCTTATGGGTGAAACCAAGGTAGGGAGAAAGAGTGCAAGGAGGTCCCACTCTCTTGCTACGGGATGTCGACTGGAAAGTGTGGCCCCTTTGCTTCAAGACAGAGGTCTTTAAGAAGTCAGGCACACCCACAAGTTGTGTGAGGCCAGTGGAAACCCCACCGTGATCTCTGCTGAGCTATCCGTATGGAAGACAACAGCGGAGATGCCATATTCTGAACAGCCGCCTTGTCCTGCATCTCTAGGTCCCTTTCTCTGCTCGGCTGTGACTGCAGATCTTTCCGGGGACGCAAAGCCGTCAGCCACTCACGGGAATCTTTAGGACCCTGCTTGAAGGAGGCGCAACTGCCACTCACATCACAGATCCCGAGCAAGTATGCATTTCAATTAATTGGGACTTTACTTCCTACTAAATGTGTTTGAAATTATAGACTAAGCTATAATAGCTATAGATAGAAAGAAGAAGTGGAGAATGTTACCAGTGAGCAATTAGGAAAACAGGTTCTTTTTACACAACTGTTAAATCACTCATGCATAATTTTTCACTTCCAAAATTAAAACCATACTCATTTCCAACTACATAAGACACGAGAAACAGACCCACAGCTGCACTCAGCCAACTGTGAAATACGGATACAGTACTTCAAAATGGAGCAAAGGAATATGCCCCACTCTTATCAATCTCCCACAACCTGTGATGTAGGGCAGAAAATTTTTGGTAGAAAATTTTCAGTAGTTGTTACATTCCTATATTTTTACAACAAAATTCCATCTAAAAAAATGAATTTTCCTAAAATAAATTAGTAGCATTCCAAAAAGATATCATATCTTGTGAAAAAAAAATTCAAGGTCATCCTAAGGAAACATGCATCCATTTAAGTGCTTTACATTTCATTTTAGCACACTCACGTATCAAAATGTGCACAATTATTCAAAGAAAAATAATATCCTAGTTATTATTTTATTCTGTTGGAAAATAACATTTAAGCCACATTTATGTAAGCTTTGTTCATTTTTAAATCCTAAATATTATTTCAAATACTTTTAGGTTATTGGGAAACCTTTCAAGGTATGTCTTTAGCATGTAGAACATGACATACTTCAGTTTTGTTTGCTAAATGTCAGCCAAGTGTGTTAAATCAGTCAGTTTTTAAAGCACTGGAAATTTTCCAGAAAACTCACACCACTGCTAATAACCTAATTTCTCATTGCCTTTCATTACACGTTAACTTTTTCTTCCACGCAGCCCAACACGTCACCAAAGGAAAACTTAAGAACATGAAAAGAGCTTGCTGGATCAGGCCCAAAGTGGCCCATCTACTCCAGCATCCTGTTCTTACAGAGACCACCCAAGTGTCTGTGGGGAACCCGCAAGTGGGAAATGAGCGCAACCACCACTCTGCCCACCTGAGATTCCCAGCGACTGGCATTTGAGGCATCCTGCCTTGGTAGCAGCGGCAGAACATAGCCATTGTTGCTAGTAGTGACTGAAAAGTACAGTCATACCTCAGGTTACAGACGCTTCAGGTTGCGGTCTTTCAGGTTACGGATGCGCCCAAACCGGAACGGGTTACTTCCGAGTTTCGGTGGTCATGCGTGTGCAGAAGCGCTAATAGTGCTTTGCGCATAAATGCCAAATAGCAACCCGCACGTGCGCAGACGCGGTGCTGTGGGTTGCAAACACTACAGGTTGCGAACGTGCCTCCCGCACTGATCATGTTCGCAACCTGAGTGTCCACTGTACTACAACAGTACCTCGGGTTACATACGCTTCAGGTTACCTACACTTCAGGTTACAGACTCCGCTAACCCAGAAATAGTGCTTCAGGTTAAGAATTTTGCTTCAGGATAAGAACAGAAATCGTGCTCCGGCGGCGCGGTGGCAGCAGGAGGCCCCATTAGCTAAAGTGGTGCTTCAGGTTAAGAACAGTTTCAGGTTAAGAACGGACCTCCGGAACGAATTAAGTACTTAACCTGAGGTACCACTGTAGTCTGGTCCTCATTGAGCGCCTTTCCAAAGCAGCAAGGTGGACAACGTCCTTTGTTTCCTCTGGATCCTACCCACACCTGCTCCTTTGCAGGTTATTACATTTGCCCAGCTTTCAAAACAGCAATGTTTTGTTACTGGGGGAATTGCAATATGCCGTGTGGAATGTGTGCACCTGAATGCAGTATTAGAAATTCCCCAGGAGTCAGGTGCGCTTTCTGACTCGCGCTGGTCTAATTGTGACCACGTGGAGATCTCTGGATGCCAGATCTCTGGCAACGGACATCTCCCTTTGGCTGGCGCCTCCAGGTTTCTGAAGCAGGTAAGCAGAAAAGCTTGTATATTTGGTGGTTGAATGTGTTGTCAACCGCTTTGGGATTTTTTCTTTAAAATGCAAAGCGGTATAGAAATGAAATCATCATCATCATCTCATTTGGGGGGTGGTTTGGCGCCTAGACATTCTGTTGAGGTGACCGCAACCTAGCTTGAAGAAACCATTTGGCAATTAGCTTATACAGTGGTACCTCGGGTTAAGAACTTAATTAGTTCTGGAGGTCCGTTCTTAACCTCAAACTGTTCTTAACCTGAGGTACCACTTTAGCTAATTGGGCCTCCCACCGCTGCCACACTGCTGGCACGCGATTTCTGTTCTCATCCTGAAGCAAAGTTCTTAACCCAAGGTACTATTTCTGGGTTAGCGGAGTCTGTAACCTGAAGATTCTGTAACCTGAAGTGTCTGTAACCCAAGGTACCACTGTATATCTGAGTTTCTAACACTGAAAGAGCAATTAGCCTTGGCACAGTGCTGTAGTTTCCATATGCTAGAGCCTTAAGCTAGACCAAAGCAGCAGTGTTTAGGTTCTACCATAATCAACCAAATTCTTGCCTTGCATGTTGAAGTCCAGAGAGGCTCATCATTTTACTGCAGGGGTGACTTAATCTCTGGCCCCCAGATATTGCTGAACTACAACCCCCTGACCTCTGAGTATGCAGGATCATGCTGATGGGAGCTGTACTTCAGAAACACCTTGGGGGGCTGCAGATTAACCAGCACCGTTCCATGACTTTGCTTCAGAGAGGCTGAAAAATGTTTTGAAAGTCCCTGGCCAAGATGGAGCAGAGATCATCATTTCAGGCCAACACAAATGCCAACGAAAGGGTTAAAAGAAACCAGAGTTTCCAGAGGCCTGGAAAAAGGAAAAAGCCTTCCTGGGAGGAAACAAGCTATTGTGAATCAGGATTCAGCCATTTCCTTTCTATAGCCCTCCATCATCCAGAGGATACCAAGCCTACCCTCAACTCATGAAAGCCTTCTATAAGCTCCAGCACGAGGCCATAAGCTTCAGAAATGCTGATTTCAGTCCAAACAGACCAAAACAGCATGAAAATATGGGTTGCAATGGACTGTGAAGTGAGAGGAACATGCCTGGTGCAGTTCAGAAGGTCCATAACTGCCCCAGCATCACACAGCCACTGCCACCCAAGTCTAAGGTAGCTCAGAACTGAAGCAGAGACAACCAGAAACTGAGAAATAGATGCTGCATCCTATGGCATTTATTTTATTTCAAATAAAAATACTTTTTAGGCCACCTTACGTGATAATGTCCTTTGTTGGTGACAAAAAAAACCCCCCAACACTACTCCCCTAGTGAAACATCAAGTAGATGGCAAAAAATAACTACAGATTACTCTTCAAAACAGTCCCCGCGACGGGGTGAGCTCCTGTTGCTCGGTCCCAGCTCCTGCCAACCTAACACGACTGTAGCTGAACTACAACTCCCATCACTCCTGGGGCATATGGGAACTGTAGCTTTCAACAACACCTGGAATAATAATAATACAGTGGTACCTCGGGTTACATACGCTTCAGGTTACAGACTCCGCTAACCCAGAAATAGTGCTTCAGGTTAAGAACTTTGCTTCAGGATGAGAACAGAAATCGTACTCCGGCGGCGCGGTAGCAGCTGGAGGCCCCATTGGCTAAAGTGGTGCTTCAGGTTAAGAACAGTTTCAGGTTAAGAACAGACCTCCGGAACGAATTAAGTACTTAACCCGGGGTACCACTGTAATATGGGGATGCAGGTGGCGCTGTGGGTTAAAGCCTCAGCACCTAGGACTTGCCGATCGAAAGGTCGGCGGTTCGAATCCCTGTGGCGGGGTGCGCTCCTGTCGCTCGGTCCCAGCGCCTGCCAACCTAGCAGTTCGAAAGCACCTTCGGGTGCAAGTAGATAAATAGGGACCGCTTACTAGCGGGAAGGTAAACGGTGTTCCGTGTGCTGCGCTGGCTTGCCAGAGCAGCGATGTCACGCTGGCCACGTGACCCGGAAGTGTCTGCGGACAGCACTGGCTCCCGGCCTATAGAGTGAGATGAGCGCACAACCCTAGAGTCTGGCAAGACTGGCCCGTACGGGCAGGGGTACCTTTACCTTTACCACTGTAATATAATAATAATAATAATAATAATAATAATAATAATAATAATAATAATAATAATATATTTATACCCCGCCCATCTGGATGGACTTCCCCAGCCACTCTGGGCAGCTTCCAACAAAATATTAAAATACAGTAATCCATCAAAGATTAAAAGCTTCCCTAAGGCCACGGGTAAGCCACCTCTGCTTTAAAACAAATACAGCCTAGAATGAAAAAAAGCAAGAGAGAGAGAACTAGTAGATTAAAAAGCTTCCCACAAACAGGAAAGGCAAATGTAGAGCAATCAGCTCCTTGCCAAAGATTCCTTGTACCTTCAAAGCACACTGCATTTGGCAGCTACAGCTTCTCATGAGTAAGAACTGCCTGCCATCTGCTCCACTCCTTCCTCTTATGCAACTTTAGGGGAAGATCACCAGAAAAGGAGACATTTAGGCTATAATTTTCTTGCACCCCTACCCCAGTTCTCAATAATGGAACTGGTAAAGAGAAAGACCTGAGTGATTTATATTGCTAAATATAAGTAAAATATAAAAAGTAAAAAGCAAGTGAAAGTAAGGGTTGAGGGTCCACCAGTTTGCCCTTAAGCCAGAAAGCAAAATGGCATATGCCGAAAAGTTTACTTTGCAGAACAAGAAAACCAATGGTCACCCTGAGAGCCAGGAAAATAAGGCAGTCGTTGCCAGTTGGATCAAAGTGAGAAGCAAGCGAAGAGAGACTGAACAGAGAAATACTGCAATTATTGACACTTTCGTGCAATGATGAGAAATTGCATATACCGGCCCTAGCCTTGCTTCTCACAAGCGTTCCAGTGCCTTTGCACTCACTGGCTAGAATGCCAAAGGAGGCTTACAGGGCAATCCTATACATGTCAACTCAGAAGTAAGTCACACACAATGGAGCTTAGTCCCAGGTACACACATGCAGTATTTCAGCTTTCCTTGGTATTAAGCCATTGGGTATAATACCGACTGCACATTTTGCTTTTGTTACGTTTGTAAATAAAAAAACTAGTCACTTTATTTTGTTTTATTTTAAAGCAGAGAAGCTAAAAAATGAGGGATGCCCCCACCGCAACCGATGGTGCAGGTCAACATATCAATGCCTTTAGCATCCAACATGTTCAGCAAATGCAACAATCTCAATCCCAAGAACCACAGAAGGCTCTGCATGGTGGAAGACCTCCTCCTTTTTGTTTACTACGCTGATGCATTCTGATTTCAGTTTCTGGGGTATTTTGTTCTCGTTTCCCCATCTAACAAAAACTAAGAGCACCTGCAGGTGCATCTTCTTGCAGCTCCACCTCTAACACAGTACAAATGAAATTACAGAATTTTTCTTAAGGCAGCAACAAAAATGCAAGTTTTTGTGAGCAAATTTCTGCGCCCACCAACCTTGCAAGCACACAGCTGGCAAACCATGTCCGATGAAAAAAACACAGGTAGGACAGACAAATTGCATCCACTGGAAAGTACGTAAACCAGTTAGCTGACAAAAGGCATTCAATGAAAACCACAAGTGACCAGTTATTCAGCAATGTATTTAGCGTTGTGCAGTGGTGCCAAATGAGAAGAAAGCATGTTTTTCTTCCGGATTAAATAGGAATGAATAATTTTTTGGGGGGGAGACACCACCATTTTCTTCTTCTATGCAGCATCAAAATCATGCACTGTGTTATGAAAATCATTGGCTCTAGCTAAAGTTGCTTCTTGTCTTGCCAAGTTACAGGAAACCAGGCAGAGGGTCTTCTCGGTAGTGGCGCCCTCCCTGTGGAATGCCCTCCCACCAGATGTCAAAGAGAACAACAACTACCAGACTTTTAGAAGACATCTGAAGGCAGCCCTGTTTAGGGAAGCTTTTAATGTTTGATGTATTACAGTATTTTAATATATATTTTTGGAAGCCGCCCAGAGTGGCTGGGGAAGCCCAGCCAGATGGGCGGGGTATAAATAATAAATTATTATTATTATTATTATTATTATTATTATTAGCCACTGGTGTTTGCGTTTGCTCTTAACCATAATCCTGCAAGGCAGATCACTATTACATACAGAATCTTGAACTTGGGTCTAACCCTGGCTCTTGTTTTCCAGCTTGAAAATTCTGCAGCTGAGATCATTCTACTGTGAGAGGTGTTTTCCTCTACTTGTTTTTGTGGGGGCAGGAGCAGGGGGGAGTGGGAAGAGGCCAAGTATTTACCTTGAGCTAACTCACATGACTTATCAGCCAGCACAGAGAGAGGTATCTCAAAGTTTAAATGGGCAGGTTTCACCTAGCGGCAAGCAACTCGAGGTCAACTCCAGGCAACAGGGAGTTACCTTCTCATGTCTTTGTCCTTGCAAAATTTTCTCAAGGGAACTCAGATGTTCCCCCTTTAACATAGAGGAGCCCTAATCTAGCAGGAGTCACAAGCTGCCTGGTTCACAGGAAATCAGGCCCTGGGAATCTTGAGTGAGAACCCCGCTGCAAATCTTGTAGCCTGCCGGCAACAGCAGCAGTTTCCGAATTTGTATTCCTACCAGCTGGGATTTCTGACTAATTAGATCAGCAGCAGCACACACACACACACACACACACACACACACACACACACACACCCTGTTCCCCCATCACCAAGTCACCCATGTTTCTGTGTACTGGAAACTACTTGTTAAATGAAGTGAATGGGAACGCATAGCAGCTGGAAGTCTCTCTTCTCCAATTTGCTAACACAAAGTGAAACGTGGCACTGAGGAGCAAAGAGACAAGGTTGGTTGGGCTTTGGGTTTTTCCTGGGTTTTTCAAAAATTCAACTTCTCAATCACACTCTCGACTGAGCCACAGACGTGCGCGCGCACACGCACCCCAGCCAGACTCCACGTCAGAGTTTTGCAAGTGTGCCCCTCATCTGCTCCCCCTTGCCTGCAAACTAGGGAGGGAAGAAAGAGAAAGCCAGAAAGGCGAAGGAGGAGTTCGGCATTCCTGGCATTCCTGCGCAAAGTGCCAGGGTTGCAGAGGGGGGAACTGCCTGGAGCGACAGGGAGAAAGACCTTCGAAGGAACCCCCGAGAAGGCTGGGGCGGGAGAGGGAAGGGGGGGGGAGAGAAAGAAAGCCTCCATTCACAACTACCCAAATCTCGTTAGAGGGATGGAATTTGGGACAGTCTGAAGTTCTGAAAGAAACCCTCCAGCTGTACACCACAAAAAGGCAGGCCTGCGCAGGAATCAGACAGAGGACATTCATGTCTTGGCAGCAGCAAAACATTCCCTGGGCTCCACTGGGCAGGAGGTGGGAAGCAAGAGGAACCAAAGGCTGGGGGTGTCTAGGCATCCCTCACACAGAGAGGAGGATCCTTTGCTACCCAACACTTATTTCCAGTAGGGAAGGAACACCATCGCCAAGGAAGGAAAGCAGCCATGAAATGCCAAGGTTGAATGAGGAGGGTTGGGAATGAAAAAGAGAAATGGTTAAAATAAGGCCAAGGAACATGTGAGGAAGATTTGTTTGACTCCCCACCCCACCCCCGTCTCAAATACAGATGGGGTGCAATTTTGATCTCTGGCACAGGATCCTCTCCAGTGTGGTGTAGTGGTTAAGAGCGGTAGATTCGTAATCTGGGGAACCGGGTTCGCTTCCCCGCTCCTCCCCATGCAGCTGCTGGGTGACCTTGGGCTAGTCACACTTCTCTGAAGTCTCTCAGCCCCACTCACCTCACAGAGTGTTTGTTGTGGGGGAGGAAGGGAAAGGAGATTGTTAGCCGCTGTGGGACACCTTGGGGTAGTGATAAAGCAGGATATCAAATCCAAACTCTTCTTCTTCCAGTGCTCCTAGAGAACTTTCCCCCACAATTCCATTTTTGCGATCCATGCCATTTTTTTGCAATTGCTTTCCTGCCCAAATGGCAAATAGGGAAGGCATATTGTGGGGTCTGGACGCGGGTGGCGCTGTGGTCTAAACCACAGAGCCTAGGTCTTGCCACGACGGGGTGAGCTCCCACTGTTCAGTCCCAGCTCCTGCCCACCTAGCAGTTCAAAAGCAAGTCAAGTGCAAGTAGATAAATAGGTACCGCTCCGGCGGGAAGGTAAATGGTTTGCCAGAAGCAGCTTAGTCATGCTGGCCACATGACCCGGAAGCTGTCTGTGGACAAACGCCGGCTCCCTCGGCCAGTAAAGTGAGATGAGCGCTGCAAGCCCAGAGTCGTTTGCGAATGGACCTAATGGTCAGGGGTCCCTTTACCTTTTTATTGTGGGGTCATGCTTTTTTATTTTTAAAGGAGTTCTATCAGTACAACATGAGTGGGTGATATCAGCATAATACAGTCCATGTCATGAGTTTGATGTGCTCACCATACAAGTGCCCTACAGATGAAGGAATTGAGCGGATGGTCATCAAATTTACAGGTGACACCAAACTGGAAGGGATAGCTAATGCCACTGAAGACAGAATCCAGATTCACGATGACCCTAAACAGATGGGAGAACTGGACCCAAACTAACAAAATGAATTTCAACAGGACGAATGTAAGGTTCTGCACTTAGGCAGGAAGATCCAGAGGCACGAGTATAAGATGAGGGGCACCTGGCTTACTAGCAGGACGTGTGAAAAGGATCTAGGGGTCTTGGTGGACCACAAGCTGAACATGAGTCAACAGTGTGATGCAGCAGCAAAAAAAAAAAAAAGCTAACACTATTCTAGGCTGCATCAACAGAAGTATAGTGTCCAGATCAATAGTACTTCTCTATCGTGCCTTGATCAGATCACACCTGGAATGCTGTGTCCAGTTTTGAGAGCCACAATTTAAGAAGGATGTTGACAAGCTGGAACATGTGCAGAGGAGGGCAACCAAGATGATCAAGGGTCCTTATGAGGAATGGTTGAGGGAGGTGGTCTGTTGAGCCTGGAAAACTGAGAGGAGATATGAGAGCCATCTTCAAATATCTCAAGAGCTGTCGCATGGAAGGTGGAGCAAGCTTATTGTCTCCTGCTCCAGAGGGTAGGACTCAGACCAGTGTATTCAAATTACATGAAATGAGATTCCGACTCAACATCAGGAAGACCTTTCTGACAGTAAGACAGTAAGAGCTGTTCAGCAAGTGGAACTGTCTACCACGAGAGGTGGTGGACTCTCCTTCCCTGCAGGTTTTTAAGCAGAGGTTGGATGGCCACCTGTCATGGATGCTTTAGCTGAGATTTCTGCATTGTACTGGCTTCGACTAGATGACCCTCGGGGTCCCTTCCAACTCTACTGTTGTATGGTTCTATGAAAAAAGAACAAAGTGCTTGCGTCTTTCCTGCCATACCTGCCACATGCTCTGGTTGTGTGCTGCAGCAGCGAACCAAGCTCACAGAAAGCCATTGTCCCGATAACATGATCCCACGAGTTGAACATGTAAATGTCTGGGACATCAAACAAGCATAGGAATGCACCATGGCTGGACCGGCAGCCATGTCACAGCAACCATGACCATCCACAACACTCCCCAAGGAAAACAACATACACAACAGTAACACCTCAGTGGAGAGATAAAGCAAACACAGCTCTATATGGAGACAGCATGCCACCAAATTACAAAGCAGCCATCGCTGGCTCCTGCAATATGCAGACATACAAGAGACAACCCACCAGCAAGAATCGACCTGGTTTGTCCCTGCTTGTGCAGAGGGCAGGCGGGTTGCCTGGCTGCAGACCTAGTGAGCAATAACATAGAGATGAAGTAGCCCAGAAACCCTCCCAAAGTAAGGTAAAGGTAAAGGGACCCTGACCATTAGGTCCAGTTGTGACCGACTCTGGGGTTGCGGTGCTCATCTCGCTTTATTGGCCGAGGGAGCCGGCGTACAGCTTCCGGGTCATGTGGCCAGCATAACTAAGCCGCTTCTGGTGAACCAGAGCAGCGCACGGAAACGCAGTTTACCTTCCCGCCGGAGTGGTACCTATTTATCTACTTGCACTTTGACGTGCTTTTGAACTGCTAGGTTGGCAGGAGCAGGGACCGAGCAATGGGAGCTCACCCCGTCGCAGGGATTCGAACCGCCGACCTTCTGATCGGCAAGCCCTAGGCTCTGTGGTTTAACCCACAGCACCACCCTCGTCCCTGGATACCAATACCATAAAGTAGGATACCAATAAAAGGACCTGCTTCCTAACGCAGTCTTGCATTTTCTGAGGACCCCCTCTCACCATTGCTTATTGAAAACCGTTTATTTTTTAAATGCTTTGAACATCCATTTTGACTGCGTAGTGAATGAAAGTTGGCTATGGATTACGGAGTGAAATAATGACTTTGCCCCATTTTTTTCAGTGCATATTTGTCTGTGATGCTAATTTTCTAATCCATGTCAGTAATTTATGAGTGACAGAAGGAGGAAGCATCAGATTATTCCGCATTAGCCCAAGGAGAAAAAGAAAGCTGTTAAGTGTCCTCATGAGGTGAACCATGCAAGGCTCCCTTGGATGGCACCATACATTCACGATATTTTCCACATTTCTCACTTCCCACACACACACACACACATACCCTCTGAGAGAGCTATCCAAACAGTTGCTCCCCCATGTAATGGGGTGGAGAGAGAGAGCCCTGCGGTTCAGAAACCTTTTAGCCTCAAGGAATCTCTTTCATGTTCATTTATCTGCTCAGGAATCTGGGAAGGTCCTAAGGCACAGAGTTCACAAAGGATGCTACGAGAGCACACTGCAGATTGCATCCCCAATGGCTGTAGGGAGCAGGGAATGCCTTCCAGGGTACCAGGGGTTTCATGATCAATATTCTCACTGAGAAACCTCTGAACAACTTCTGAGGATGCAAAGGTTTCCCTGGAACCGTGTTCAAAAGTGCACAGATCATGCCACCAGACAGTGACAAAACGACAGACCTAGGGACTGGAGTGGTGGGAGTTTGATAGGGCTATTCCATGTTACAGTGATAAAGGTAAAGGGACCCCTGACCATTACGCCCAGTCGTGGCCGACTCTGGGGTTGCGGCGCTCATCTCGCTTTTCTGGCCGAGGGAGCCAGTGTTTGTCTGCAGACAGTTTTTCTGGATCATGTGGCCAGCATGACTAAGCCACTTCTGGTGAACCAGAGCAGCACACGGAAACACTGTTTACCTTCCCTGTTTATCTACTTGCACTTTGACGTGCTTTCGATCTGCTAGGTTGGCAGGAGCAGGGACCAAGCAACGGGAGCTCACTCTGCCGCAGGGATTCGAACCGCCGACCTTCTGATCGGCAAGTCCTAGGCTCTGTGGTTTAACTCACAGCGCCACCTGTGTCCCCTGTTACAGTGATAGTGTGGCATAAATCCTATGGCTCCAGCATAGTAATGCTCTCTGTCTGCTTCTGGACACTGATGAGAGATTTCAGAGGAAAACTAAAAGGAACAAGATGCCCACATGTAAGAAGAGGCTAAGAGAAGAAGAATTATCTGCAGAGTAGGCAAACACTTTGGTATTAAAAGGGATGCCTTAAACAGCCGCCAATTAGCAAAAGCGACTTGAAGTTATACCAGGATGAGCAAAGTGTGTCTCCGGAACAGCACAGGGTCCAGGATGCTGGGGGATGTGAGGTTGATGTGATGATTGTGCCTGCTGTTCTATGCCAGGAAGACTTCTGTTTCCTTCCCTCTCTTGCCCTTCTCCACTGGGCAGTTCGGCAGGGAGGCCTGGCCCAGGTGCCCCGATCTCAACTGCCCAGGGAGACAGCAGAGGGCCCACTCCCCCTCCAACTCCTGCAGGGAAGATAGCGCCAGACCCCAGGTACCTTCCTCCTTGCTCATCCTCTGTGCTCTCTTTCTCAATGGGTCGTTTGTGGGGGGGCACAGAGAGCCCTGCCTTTCTCAACCTGCCAACCAAAGGCAACCAACTGCTCTGAGTAACAGCAGACTCTGCTCCCCCTCCTTGCTGCTCCCTTGCCTTGACTTGGAAAATGCAGGCAGGTATATGCAGGCTGGCTCTGTGGTTTAACTTGCCAATCAGAAGGTCGGCGGTTCGAATCCCCGCAATGACGGGGTGAGCTCCCGTTGCTTGGTCCCAGCTCCTGCCAACCTAGCAGTTCAAAAGCACGTCAAAGTGCAAGTAGATAAATAGGTACCGCTTTGGCGGGAAGGTAAACGGCATTTCCGTGCGCTGCTCTGGTTCGCCAGAAGCGGCTTAGTCATGCTGGCCACATGACCCGGAAGCTGTCTGCGGACAAATGCCGGCTCCCTCAGCCTATAGAGTGAGATGAGCGCCGCAACCCCAGAGTCAGCCATGACTGGACCTAAAGGTTAGGGGTCCCTTTACCTTTACTTTATAAAGGCAGCAGCAGCCCAGACTGCCTCTGCACGCTCTCTGGGAGCTGCAAGTGCTGCTGGATTGGGCCCTACTGCCCAGAGGTGGAGGGCAAGGAAACAGGGGCAGTGGCTTGCTGCTTGCTCCCCTGAGCAGGAAACGGCAAGGAGCAACAGGCACAATGAACTTAGTCGTCCCGCCAAGACGGGTCACCAGAGACGACTCCTCTTCTTCTTCCTCCTCACTGCTGCCGCAGGTTTGCTTGCAGGGGAAAGAAGCACCCAAGAAGCAGGCAGTGGCTGAAAGGTGTATACCTATGGGGTTGGCCAGATTGCCCCCCCCCCAGGGGGCATGGTAACTGCACCTCTCCACATATGCCATATATGCTTCAGCTGATATTCCTGAATTGCAGGGGGTTGAGCTAGATGACCCTCGGGTCCCTTCCAACTCTACCATTCTATGATTCCTTGCCAAGGGTCCAAGCTATGCCTCTACCAGTCGGTGTGGACCGTGCTGAGCCAGGCGCCCCAAAGGGCCCGATTCGGTATGGGCAGCTTGCTCTGTCCCACGTGCCCAGCCCCACCGAGGCCCATATCCTCCAAGCCGTCGGGGAAGCAGCCTCCTCCTCCGCTGCTCCTGGGAGCTGCCAGCCGCTCGCCTGCCTCGGGTGGGAGGAGGAGGAGGAGGCCGCGTTTCCTGCCGCGGGCGAGAGAGGCGGCGCCCCCGACGGGTCTCCTCCTGCGCGGCAGCTCGCCAAGAGCCAGCGCCGGGGGGCCTGAGGGGCAGCTGCCCGGCACAGCTGACCCCTGGACGGCGGCCCCGCCAGCAGGAGCGGATGCAAGAGCAGGAAGGAAGCTCGAGGGGGAGGGAGGGAGCGCCGTCGGAAGCGGACGGGGACACTCCGAGAGAAGACCCGCAGGCTCCCGTTTGGGACACCCGGGAATCGGAGTGCTTAAGGAAAAGTGTGTGGGGGGGGGGGGGTTGGAGGGGGCGGGATGTGTCCCAAAGGGCCGGGACAGCGCGAGGAGTGGCTTTCACCTCGGAAGGGGCTCCTCCTCCTCCGCCGCCGGCAGCAGCAGCAGCTCCCCGCCGGGGAGCCCGGAGGAGGTGGGGTCCCGCGGCCGGAGGCTCACCTCGAACATGAGCGCGACGAGGACGCAGAGCACCAGGCAGAAGCCCACGTCGGCGTGGTTGTGGATGAGGAACTCCTGGCTGAAGAGCGGGTGGCTTTTGGCCCGCCTGCGGAACGCCATGGCCGGCGCCCAACCCGCCAGCAGCAGCGCGGCCCCCGCGACGCCAACTTCGCCTGCTTCTTCCGCGGCCCCTCGGACAACTTGGCGGGCGGGCGGGCGAGGCGCAGCCCGGCCCCCCAGCGCAGGCGCGCCTCTTGCTGCTGCCGGCCTGCCGGGCTCCTCCGCCCCGCCCGCCCGCCTTAGCCCGGCCTCTGCCTGGACGGGCGTCCGCCGGGGGCGGGCCGGGGGGCGGCCCGAGTGCTGCTGCTGCTGCTCGGCGCCGACCCCGCCGCGTCCCGGAGCGCGCTCTGCCTTCGCCCGGCGGCCTGGCGTCGTGGCATCCCGCGGAGCTGGACGGGACCCAGCAGCCCAATTCCGGCCACGTTGGCTTCGGAGCGCGCGCGCGAGAGAGAGACACCCGCGGACTTTGCGCCCCGAGCGCCTTCGGGCTTTTTCACTTTTTGAGTCCTTTCTGCAGGAGAGAGAGAGAGAGAGAGAAGTTCCTGGACTGAGCCGGCCTTTGTCTTGTCTGCTCTCAGTGGTGTGTGTGTGTTTTTGCGTTTGTGTGGTGCGCACACACAAACACACACACACACACACACACACACACACTGCTCTGCACAAAGAGCACAGGATTGCACATACATAACGTGTGTCGAGATACGTTTAAGAAATGTAAAATTTCAGCACAATTGGCTGTGGCAGTCTGTGATGCGACAAACAGTAGTGCCTTGTCTTTTAGAAACTTAACTAGCTGCTTGTGGCCCAAGCTTGTGTTAAAAATGTGTAGCCTGTTACCATTGTTGGTTTTTTAACACACTTAAACCTTCTGCACCATCAGGAGGGGTGTGGAGTTTACTTGCAATAGTGCAAACTTGGTGCCAAAGCCAGTCCATAGGTAGGCTTCCCACTGTGTCTGTTCTTCACCTGTGGCACCACACACACACACACACACACACACACACACACACACACACGTGGCCAGGGCTGTCCCAAGCCATTTTGGCACCTGAGGGAAACCACAGAATGGTGCCCCCTCCCACCCAGAAGCCAGGGAAGCGGGGGGGAGTGAAGATCTACATTGGGAACAAGCGGGGAATCGGATTAACCTTAGCCCACCACTGAAGTGAGAATCAAAGGCTGTTGGTGGGGGAAGAGGCCCATTCTGAATCACGCTGGGGGAGTGCAGAGCCCAGGAGATCCTGGAGGGCAGCCCTTGCCATTTCCCGGGAGAAGAGGAAGAGCAGCAACTGTTGTTGCTGCCACCATGATGGCAGCTGCAGGCGATGCAGTCCTTGCAGGCGGGATATGCTGCCCGTGTGGATCCTGTCACCTGAAGCATTTGTCTTGCCTTGTGAGTGGACCGACTCTGTATATGGTGAAGCCCAGCAAATTTAGCGATTGTACAGGCCAGGGGAAAGCATCAAAACAAACAGTGCACCCATCCCAGCTCCTACGGTCTATTTCACCCTGAACTTGGAATAGCTAAACTGCCAGATTTCTGAAAATTAATTCTGGGCCACCTCTCTGTATCATGCAACTAATCTACTAAGTTATGTTTCGCTTTCAACAAAGATGATTTTACAATTCAGCAAAGGGCTGATGTTCCGTCAGTTCCTTTAAAAAAGAAAAACTCTCCCCTTGGGAGAGTGCATGAGTGTTTGAAGTCTCTGCAGGCTAAGAAATTCAGTGAAGATGAATTTATGTGGAGTAGTCATCTGGGCTGAGTTACAGTCAGGATTCCTGAGCTATTACGTATCAGCCTAGCCCTGCCTGGAACTGGGGGAGTGTATCTTATAAAACATGCTTACTGTATATGCATGCCTAAGATCCAACTCCTAGGGGCTGAGGTCCCTTTGCCTGCCCTCAATAAAATGTTTGAGGGGGCCATCCCCCCTCCCAAAGTTGATGGACATTGTCTTTCCAATGGTTTGCATGCACCGTGTCTTATATTCGGTTACGAGGGGCAGGACTTACCTGCCCCCCTATTTTATTCAAGTTGGCAGCTGGTACTGAAGTTAGTTTACTAGTTCCCAGCTCCTTACTCAGGTTAAGAACTTAATTCGTTCTGGAGGTCCGTTCTTAACCTGAAACTGTTCTTAACCTGAGGTACCACTTTAACTAACGGGGCCTCCTGCTGCCGCCGCGTGATTTCTGTTCTCATCCTGAAGCAAAGTTCTTAACCTGAGGTACTATTTCTGGGTTAGCGGAGTCTGTAACCTGAAGCGTCTGTAACCTGAAGCGTCTGGTACCACTGTATTTGCTCTAAAGTTTGAAACACCTTAAATAGAAGGTAAGTTTATATATCCATCAACTCCAAAATAAACCCATAATAAACACTGGGATATGACATATCACATAGCTATTCCCTTGAAGCCCAACAATTATCATACTTGTGAAACCCACAAATCCCCTTCTGTGCAGTCATAGCAAGGCAGTGTACCATAGAAACAGGAAAAAATGGGTTTTAAACACCTACACTCAAAACCAGTTGTTACACTTAAAACTATACAAAATAGACACTCATGGTGAACAGCCACCCAGTTATCCTGCTGAGAAAGCCTGCCGGAGCAAGAGTGTCTTCAGTTGTTTCCAGAAAGTGCAAGAAAAGTGTGAAATAGCAGAAAGTGTGAAATGACGGGCAAATCCCCAGAATCGAATAATGCATCTTGACCTCCCACCCCCCCTTCATTTCATATACTGTGCTAGCAACTGTTTAAGCAAGGCTGGGAACTTGCCCTTTGCTGCTTCTTTCAAATGGAAAAGACTGGTTGGTGATGACTCTGCGCCAGTATTGCTGGTCCCTCCAGTGGCCACCAAACGAACTGAGTGAATGAAATGGAACACAAGCCAGCCAGGCAGTGGGATTTTTAAAGCCTGACCTTCTGCCTGACTATCATCCAAGTGCTCAATCTGTTAGAGGAGACAGAAGAAGCTATTTCTTTTATTCATTTTTAAGCATTTATAAACCGCTTAGTATTTTAAGCATCTCTAAGCAGTCTTGTGATCACCGATGAGAAGGCTTGATCTCCTCTAATCCAGTTTTTGTTATCTGAAATATACTCGGAGTCAAGTGTGGATTTCATGCTCTTTATTCAGCTCATAGTAGTGAGGAATGCCAGTTCCCCCAAAATGTCTGCTTTATATAGATTATTTGCACAATGGGTGCCACATGATTGGCTAATTCTGGGATTCTCCTGTAGGCCAAACAGGTTGCGGCTTCACTTCCACCTGGAGTTGGATTGGGTGGCTCCTGTGGACCAATCAGACTACTGCATTCTGAATCCTATTGTTCTAGGACCAATCAGACTGCTGCAATTTGGATCCTATTCAACTCAGTACATAACATTATCTTAACCCAGTATTGAAGTAAGTTTATTTGGATCCATTCTAGTCTGGCTTCAGGCCCAGTCACGGCACTGAAACTATCTTGGTCACCCTTGGTGACATTTATCAGGAGAGAGACACCCAATTCAAGGTGCTCACATTTGTGTTTAAAACCCTAAATGACTCAGACCCCAGGTCTGTGAGAGGCTGCCTCCTTCCCTTCAGACCCTCTTGGGTGCCAAGATTGGCAGAGGGCACCTCTTGGTGGTTCCTCCACCCTCAGAGGCTTGGGGTGGGTGGTGGCCCAGGAGAGGGCATTTTCTGGGGCAGGCACTCCCCACAGAGGTGGCCTGGCATCTTTATTATACAGCTTCTGAGAAAACATGGGCAACATTACAACTCACTACTTGGTGTTGGGTTTAATTTTACAAAAGGAGAATTAAGGTCAGACGTCTACAGGAAATTAATAGCTACTTTCTGACCAATGACAACCAGGAGCTTAGCCAAGTGATGATTTGGGATTCTTTCAAAGCTGCCCTTGGAGGACATAATATTAAAGAGGCATTCTATCTAAAGAGCCAGAAAATTCATGCGAGTTAGCTTTGTTGAAATAAATTATTTCCCTGGGAAGACAGCACAAACTCATGGAGAGCGAGCACACTGTGAATTACAAGCTTTGGACACTCATCACATCTCTGTTGCCATGGCCAAAATGTACAGTATGTATTGCAAATTTGGTATTAAGAGTTCTAGATTCTTGGTGTGAGTGCTACACATAAAGGGAAAGAACACAACCACTTAGGTAGAGTTCTAACTTTGGAGGGCATGCCCTATTATAACTCAGCTTCTACAAACAAAATATTTACATGCTTTGATAGTGACTTCTATAATACCCTTCAACTGAGAATATCCAGACATGAGACTCAGCTACTTTAGTAAAGAAAAAGTGTTTTATATGCGTTATAGCACCGTGACACCAGATGGCGCGGTGGATTTTTCACTATGCAATTTACAACACATTTTCCTGAAACACTTTTTTTGATGTGTCTAGATCCAGCCCTGGTTAAACAGAGTACAGTGGTGCCTCGCAAGACGAAAAGAATCCGTTCCGCGATTCTTTTCTTCTAGCGGTTTTTTCGTCTTGCGAAGCAACCCCATTGGCGGCTAAGCGGATTGGCGCTATTAGTGATTTAGCACTATTAGCGGCTTAGCGGGCTTAGCGGCTAAGCTGTTAAAAGGCTATTAACAGCTTAGCCGCTTTGAAAAAAGGGGGGGGGGGAGCGAAAAAAAATGGCGAGACTCGCAAGACGTTTTCGTCTTGCGAAGCAAGCCCATAGGGAACTTCATCTTGCGAAGCGCCTCCGCGACGGAAAACCCTTTCGTCTTGCGGGTTTTTCGTCTTGCGAGGCATTCGTCTTGCGGGGCACCACTGTAAAACCTAAGCCCTTGAGTCAACAGCACAGAGACTTCATGGAAGAACCCATCTCAGAACAGGAGATCTGTGACGTCATCAAAAAGCTGAGAAGGCGAAAAGTGACAGGCCTTGGTGGGTTTTGACTCCAATATTGTTTTAAATCCTAGACCAACATATTATGTAATTATACACGCAATGGTAGGACTACATCTCGGTCCTGAAAAGAAACCAGGCTTTTTATAATATTGAAGCCAAGTAAAGACCAGAATATGCTGGGATCTTAACCATCCAACTCATTAATCAACCAGGGCTGGATCTAGACACATCAAAAAGGCGTTTCAGAAGAACACGTAAACATAGTGGAAATTCACATTGGTGAAAGAAGGAACTCCACAGCGCCATCTGGTGTCACAGTGGTATAATGCATATAAAATGCTCTCTCTTTTTGCTAATGAAGCTGAGTCCCAGGACATTAAGATTGTGTGTAAGCTTTCTCAGTAGCATGCCTCAATTTTTTATTGGTGCATACTGGTCAAAAAGGCTTTGTTCCAAAGCATAGCTGTCAATGTTTCCCTTTTTTAAAGGGAAATTCCCTTATTCCGAATAGGATTCCTCACAAGAAAAGGGAAAAGTTGACAGCTATTGTTTCAAAGCAGTAAATTTCAAACACCATTTGCAGGATCCTAAGTTTGATCTATAAAGCCAATTCCCAACTACTGAAGAAAGAGGCAGTAAAACAAAATAGTTTGCAGTGCATCATGATCCTAAAAATGCTTCCCGAAAGATTTATTGCAGCATACAGCAGAACAACGCTGTGCACTCAATTTAAGTGTGGGGTGGTGCGCAGTTACTTACATTGTTGCAACGACAATGCATCATATTCTATAGCATCTCAACCAGCATATTCTGAATACAAACGTGCAACCCACGGTTGTCAATAGCAAATGTTTTGGGAGCACCTAAAGCAGTGGTTGTTGAAGCTCAGTGGGTTTTGGCCCCATAATTCTAGCTTTTCTACAATAAAAGCAGTGTATAATAAATACAAGCAGTCAGCAATGCAAATTTCAGTTCTGTAATATCAACCTCCATATGCAATGGTCTGCCATAGCAGACTTGTATAAGACTTCAGGGTTTTGAAAGACCGCTTTGGGCAATTTTGGAGAACTCATCAAGACAAAAAGCACACACACTGCACAAATACATATTGATATATGTTCTCAGTAATGAACAGCATTTATTTATGACCATGTAAACCATTAGACTTTCTCCCCTGACCACTGAAGCATTTCCCCCAGAACCACAAGCCTTGTTTTGGGCTCCATATCTCCCATTCTTTGCTGCCGTTTCCAGCAGGCCTCCTACTGTCTGTGTCTCCGAATATCTTCAGCATCGTCAACACAGCAATTTCCCATTCCGTTGTTGCATCGGCCAACATAGACTTCCACAGGATGGCAGAGAGTATGCCGGCAAACTCCCTTTAGTCTCCTACATCGCCCTGTGCCTTCATAGAGAAAATGAGACTTTGTGAGTCTTATCAGAGCTGCTCTGGACTCCTGTGCAGAAGACATTATACAAAGCTGGAGAAGACCAAGACAACACATGCACAGACTGGACTGCCATAAATCTCTTAATACAAGAGATTGAGATCTTAGGGGAAGCACCAGCAGATCAATATCCTTGCCACTCAATTCTACATGCCCTGTCAGCAATACTGGGGAGATCTGTAAGAAGGCTCTTTCGGAATGTTTGCACAGCTTACTATCGTACCAGGACTCTAAATTCTGATTTTCCTCTGCTGTTTAGGTGCACAACAATGCTGTTTATATCCTGGTACTCAGGAGTACTTCATGAGGGACCATCACACGATGTTGCGCATGGACAAAGAACTGGTGTACAGAGGAATATTTACCTCTTCTTGTCTCCAGCATCACGCAATGGCATGCATGTGTGCATAGGAGCCAACACCCAGGGGCTGAGGGGACTTCGCCCCCCCATAAAATATTAGAGGGGGTCGGGACCCCCAAAGCTGATCAGCATTGCCATTCAAATGGTGTGTGTGCACCGCGCCATGTGATTGAATATGCGAGTCAGGGCTTATCTCACCCCCCATGTTTTATTCAAGTTGGTACCCCTGCATGTGTGGATAAACCCTCGCCAATAAATCACCACAGGCAGAGGCTTGCTGTCAGCTGTTGTGCAATACTTTCTCTTGGAGGTGGCTCATTCAACATACCCATTCAAATGTTGCTGATTAGTGCAGGCCCTTCAAATGTTGTGGGTCCTTTCAGTTCCAGCAGGGCCAATGGCCAGGGATAGTGAGAGGTGTAGTTCCAACAAAACCTGGAAGGCCAAAGTTTCCCCGCTCTACTCCTGCCCCTCCATCAATTTAATGCTTCTTTTTTTAAAAAAATACCCGTTGCCAGTTCCCTGCTTATAATAACTGAATGTCCCATTTGCAATGCTAAGCCCTTATTATAATTAACTTCTGAAACATTGCTCTTGCTTCTTCACCTTCAGATAGCTAACAATATTCTAGGCGCTCTGCATTATGTAATGCGGTTTACAGTCCTGCAGTTTTTTGTGCTCTTACCTGGGAGTAGGTCCCAATGGCTACAGGGGGACTTCTGAGTCACAAGCTGTACTGATGGCCACCAAATCAGATGGACGGCAAGGCTATCAATGGCCAATACTAGTCTATCTGCTACTTCCAATATCAGAGGCAGTGTTTCTCTGAACACCAGTTGCTGGAAATTGTGTGTGTGTGTGTGTTGTGCTCATATCTTGCTTGGGAACTTCCCACTGAGGCATCTAATCAGTGGCGTAGCGTGGGGGGTGCAGGGGGCCCCGGCCGCACCGGGCGCAACATCTGGGGTTAGGGCAAATCCACAGGTTAGGGGGCGCAAATCCATGGGTTAGGGGGCGCAAATTACTTGCCTTGCCCCGGGTGCTGACAACCCACGCTACGCCACTGCATCTAATTGGCAGCTTTGAGAACAGATGGGCTTTTGGTCTGATCCTGCACAGCTCTTTTCATGTTCTAAAATGTCAAACATTAAAAAGGTCCCAACCCAGGACACACTTTCCAGCCTTCAGATGTCGTCGGAAAGTTGTGTGGTTGTTTATCCTTTTGAAATAATAATTTAAAAAGAGCAGGGGATGAATAGGAGGCAGTCCTCACAAATAAACATATTGTTTGCCACACCAAGAGAAGCAGGAGGAACCTGCTAGTCACCTGGGAGCTCCCTGCAATAGTTATGAATTAATTTGGTGACAATAACCCACATGACCCTGTCGGGCCATTCCCAGAGAGAAGGGTTATGAAAACACACATAATACGGAAGAGGGAAATGAGTTTTTCCTTGGGGAAAACACCAGAGCAAATTGCAAATGTGTATAGTTCACACCCTTTTGACACTTACCTGATTTGTCCAGGTAGGCAGGTTGGAACAGGAAAAAGATAAGCAGGAAAAAACACAGAATCCTCATGCTGGCTGATGTACAGGTGGAACTCAAATTGCACTAGGAGGGAAAGTAGCACAGATACAATGAGACTGTGCTTCTTAAATATATGATATCTATGAAATCTGTGAAATTAACAGGCACTTCATGCCACCCAAATAAGGGCCATTCCTTCTGCAATGGGGGCAAGGTGTGTTTGTGTTTTAGGGTTTGGGGTTTTTTTTTTGCTATCCTCCTGTATTCACAAGAGAAACATAACACATTAGCTGGCAACTCAAGAGTCTCAGCCACAGTAAAACAATGTATTTTTAAATATTTGGGCAGTCTGTAAACAATTCATTCATAGGTAAGCACTTTAAAATATCATATATTTCATTGAGAGAGTTAACCACATGCCTGGGGTTGATGCGACTCTATTTAGAAAAGGATCCATTTTATTCTGGCTTCTGACAATTTAAAGGTTTTTGATGCCCCACCGGTGATTTGGATAATTGACTTAAGCACATATTTAATCTTACTGAAACCAGTGCATCTTAAAAACGCATAACTTTGGCTGGATTACACACATGCTCAGTATAGAGTCAGTGCCTAAATTAATATTTTTTTCAGTCTGCAAAAGAATATAATGACTACACAAGAAATGGATAGAAATGGACTATGAACCGGAATGGAAATCTAGTCTTCTGTATATCTTTCCTGTGTGTAGATTTTGCATTCACATGACAGTCTTTCACATGGAAGAAAATGGTCATGCCAGAATTGGAATTCCAGAATTATTCCATTTTATTGTGGGATTATTGTGGTGTTTTTTCATTTTAAATCAGTTTCTAAAACATCCTTTCACATGTTTTTTTTTAAACCTGTGCAATACAGATTAATGGCCTAGGTCAATATGGCCTGAGTCCTGCAGTTCAGTTGGCATCAGCCTTGGGTTGGCAGGCTTTGCTGGAGAAGGAAAGAGGAGGGGGCAGAACTGGGCAAACTTGGGTTGCAGAAAAGGAGACCTCCCCTTTCTACGACTTCATTTGCTTTCGAAGCAGGGAGGGGATGCTGAATCTCCCTTCTGTGGAGGCTGGAGAGGGCTGTGATCAGCCACAGGGGGCAGGGACTGACCAGGAAATGTCATCAACTGAACAGGAGCCTGAGCAGGAGGGTGCAGTCTTGTTGCCTAGAACCAGGCATCTCCTTGACAGAGCAGAGCATGCTTGCAGCCCCAATATTCCCATAAGGCAAGAGAGTCTGGCAAGTGAGCAAGGCACGCCTTGTCTTTAAAAGCTTGGCAGGAGGTGCGGGGAAACCTCTTGGGACATCTTTGTGTCTTCCGTCGAGGCCCAATATACTGAATAAATATCTCTTTCTTACTTCCAAGTAAGAACTTCTGCCTGTGTCTGCTGGGTGGGAGACAAGACACAGTGACCACTCCAAGAAGAAAACCAAACTGACTGTCAGGTGTGCGTGCAGGAGCCAGGCCCTGTGACCAATAGGACTCTGCAGGACTGAGGCCTTCCTAAATTGTTCTGAAGAGGCAAGGCATGGCCACATAGGTGAGGCCGATTGGTAACTCACAGCACCTGGTGGCAAGAGCCGGGGAGGGATATAAGGTCAGCATTTTCCCTTCGGCTCTTTGCCACAGCAACACGTTCCCTGCCTTGCTGCATTTGACTCCTTGACTCCTTGCTTCTTGATCCTCGGACCCCTGACTTCGTGACACCCGGTTCTCTGACCCTCGGACTCTTGGCTTTCTGACTCCTGGCTTCTGGACTCCTGTTCCTTCTCCCACCCCGCCCTCTTGCCCCTGGTCCCAACGTCCCCAGCCGGGACTTCGATCACCCGTGAACTGGACCATGACACTAACCCCCTCTGCCCAAAATGGGCACTTGCACCCAAGTGCGTAGTTGTTTCCTATGGGCCTTGTGTGTGTGTGTGTTTTTTAAAAAAAGCAACCACCTTCACATCTCAAAATAATTCCAGAGCTCACCTTCTCCTCCCATGTTTGGCCAATTTAAAGAAACCTAAAAAATTCCAAGTGATATAGTCCAAACCTATTAAATCAATGGCAGTTTTTCTATTGGAACGTAGAACTTTACCTCTCCTTCTTGCCTCTAAAGCTTGTGTGAAGAATCTATAATAGCAGGCTATTTCCCGCCAACATCAAATTGGAGTGTCTATGGACAGTGGCGCTGGCAGGACAGTATGTATATCCGAGTATTCCTGTCTTCCAAGTGCTGCCACCAGTTTCTGCTCCCAGTCTCAGCTGGGCCTCCAAAGGATGCAGAACAGAACCTTCACCACAGAATCCCTGTGACATCATCATTTGTGACATTCAGGCAGAGGCTTTTCTGATGCCCCTCCCACCATTCTCTTGCTTATCATACATAAAATTCAAAGACAGTTTGTGTGTGGTAGATAGGATCAGAATCAGAAGCCAGGGACCCCATAATGAGGCTTTTTGTTAATACTATTGAATTCTTTTTAGTTCTGCCCATTAGCAAGACCCTCTGCATCAACCCTATTATTTGAGTAGTCCCCCCAGCAGGCTTCCCCATCTTCTGAGGTCAACCAAGTCACTCCAAGAAACAGGGATTAATTGATAGTGGTGTTATCCTTAAGGTACTCTTTAGTCCAGGCCAAATCTCACTGTTCTTGCTGAGGGTACCTGAAATTAAGGATCAGAAATGGGGCTAAGCCGAAAGACCAGGAAAAGGTGAAATAAGAAATAAATGGACTATTTGGTTCCTCCAGGGTTCATGTGTTTGTGACTGATCCCAATCCCTCTTGGCCCATTTCCAAGGAGCAACATCACAACAGGTGGATCAACCCTATTTGCTCCTTCAGGAGTTTAGTTCCTCAGATTATGAGACATGAAAGCTTTTACTGGTTCTGTCCAAAGTGTTTTATCTGTGAAGGTCTCACAGCCTTCCCCTTTGGCCTACAGGCCATTTTACAAAAATTATCAAAAGTGGGAAAGTAATAATAATAATAATAATAATAATAATAATAATAATAATAATAATTTATTTATACTCCACCCATCTTTTTATTGTCACATGTGAGCAACCTGTGGACCATTGCAGCCCTTGTGGGTCTCCCCTGAGCTTGCCACTCTGCTGCCCCCCAATTTTGTGGCACAACTGTGATGGGGGAGCACCATGCATGAAAATGGCCATCTCTGTGTACCATCTTGCCCAAACAGCTGCTTGGCAGGGAAAGCATGATAGTGATGGGGAGGATGTTTGAGAGGCTGCCGAGAGCCTTACGGTTGCTATCAGTGGCTTTCATCTAAAACCAGAGGGCGGTTTATGCACACAGAGTCTTGTTTTCTCTCCTTTATTGATATATGAACATCCCTGGGTGTGTCTGTGTGCTTGTGTGCAGGGATAGGACTTCTCATTGCAAAGGTGATGTTGAGAATGGTGAAACTCCAGGCACACGCTGTGCACTATTTCTCTGTGGGAGGAAATGAACAAAGAAGAGAGGGGTCCATTTTGTTGCTGAGACAGAACACCACAGTTTGCAATGGACATTTCATTTGGCAGCAATCCTTCCTTTCTTGGTTGGTCAGAAGAGCCACCCACAGCACAGTGGCAGGGGTCGGTAGTGCCGGGTGGGGGACCAGAGAGGCAAGGGAGAGAAGTTCACACTGCTTTGGGTTTCCAACCAGTAACATAGCACAGGGCACTTGCACCAAAACCAGCAAGAGGGATTTAAGCAGTTAGCTCAGGCAAGACTCACAGCACGCACGCTTCTGCCCCGGGGCCAGGGAGGGGAATCTTCTAAACAGGCTGATACAGATCCTTTCTTTTGGGACAAATGACTATTGCTTAATAACTTATCACACTATAACACACAAGTTCACAGTAGGTGACAAAGATAGCCGTTGGCGTTTGTAAGGATGACCCATTAATGGAGAGATGGGGAATGAAAGCAAAAAATCTCATAAAAGGTGAGTGTTGATAGCAGTGGAATGGAATTGTTGTGTGATGAGCAGCTGATAAGGAGGAAGAAATAGTGGCTTGACACCTAAAGCAAGACTAGCTTCAGGGTTTTGAGGCCTCACACCTTAGTGAAGACACACCATTGTTCACAAACTCAGCATCTATTTCTTTTAACAGGGAACAATAAAGCAGAGGTTTTTTTTAAAACAACAACCAACAACATCTAAATACAGTAGAAAGAAATATACAAACATGGTTTCACAGACTTACAAATTCAGTTGCATATTAACATATAATTTATAACAAATTAAACAAAAACAAACAAAACAGCATGAATTTAATCTTGTAGACCAGGGGTCAGCAAACTTTTTCAGCAGGGTGCCGGTCCACTGTCCCTCAGACCTTGTGGGAGGCCGGACTATATTTTGAAATGAACAAATTCCTATGCCCCACAAATAATGCAGAGATGCATTTTAAATAAAAGGGCACATTCCACTCATGTAAAAACACACTGATTCCCAGACCGTCCAAGGCCGGATTTAGAAGGTTATAGGCAAGGCTGAATATCACTAGAGTAATATAATGTACAGTAACCTATGGTGTTTAGATTGGTGAGCACAGGTAAATAAATATCAGTTTAAACTGATAATAATTTAGATGTACTTATTTCAATATCCATTCATTTTGTTGCTGGTTACCTTAAACAACCCAGAAGAAGTGACTCATACACACCAGACGGTATTGACGCTATAGGTACTGCCCTGCCCTATGCTCCATTGTTTGTATAATTAATAAAAACTTACCAAACCCTATCAAAGCTGTCTTGTTTCTTTTGCCCTCTTGCCACTTTTAATTTCTGTGTCAATTTTTCTAACAATACTTCATGCCAGACACTGCTTTACCATTGGTCTATATTTAATAAACAGATCCTGAAGCTGAGGCTCCAGTACTTTGGCCACCTCATGAGAAGAGAAGACTCCCTGGAAAAGACCCTGATGTTGGGAAAGATGGAGGGCGCAAGGAGAAGGGGACGGCAGAGGACGAGATGGTGGGACAGTGTTCTTGAGGCTACCAGCATGAGTCTGACCAAACTGCGGGAGGCAGTGGAAGACAGAAGTGCCTGGCGTGCTCTGGTCCATGGCGTCACGAAGAGTCGGACATGACTAAACAACAACATATTTAATAACAGTAAAAATTTTGGTTAAAAGTATGGCAGCTAAGGTAAAGGTAAAGGGACCCCTGACCGTTAGGTCCAGTTGCAGACGACTCTGGGGTTGTGGCGCTTATCTCGCTTTATTGGCCAAGGGAGCCGGCGTTTGTCCACAGACAGTTTTTCCGGGCCATGTGGCCAGCATGACTAAGCTGCTTCTGCTGAAACCAGAGCAGCGCACGGAAGCGCTATTTAACTTCTCGCCGGAGCAGTACTTATTTATCTACTTGGACTTTGATGTGCTTTTGAACTGCTAGGTGGGCAGGAGTTGGGACCGAGCAACGGGAGCTCACCCCGCCATGGGGATTCAAACCGCCGACCTTCTAATCAGCAAGCCCTAGGCTCTGTGGTTTAGACCACAGCACCACCCGTGTCCAAATGGCAGCTAAAGGGCAGCATATTTTCAGAGGAGTTTGTGCCAGAGTTTGGTTCAGGCTCTGACTGGGGAGTGCATCTTATGCAAAACCACGAAACCCTGTGGCAATTATACAACCTCATTGAACCTGTCACAAAGATCTGGCTAATTAGCATCTGTTCATTGGAATGCCTTCATCCTGTAATATTCTATTCATGAGCATTCATAATAAAGGTACCGGTAGATGTTTCGTAGGCAAACAAAACTGAAATGCAAGCTTCACCTGCCGGCGATACTTCTCTGTGACATAGCAAATAAACATCAACAACAGAAAATTGCAACATAACTTTTATAAATTGCCATTGCCATGGGGATAACTACATGGTTTCTATACCTCCCAGTTTCACTGAGCCACTATAAATGGGAGGTGCAATCTTCCTCCTCACTGTGTGTCTTCTCTTTTCTGAAGACTTCAGGATCTCTCGCAGCACTCAGCATGAAAGCCCTTTTTCTTCTCTTTGCTCTCCTCCCGCTGGTATTCCCTGCTGATCCAGGTAAGATGCATCTCAGTTCCAGGGCGACTGCAAAGCAGGGGCAGCCAAGGCAATGTCACCCCGATGTTGCTGGACTGCAACTCCTATCAGCTGCAGTCAACATGTCTTTTGGTCAGGGATGATGGGAGCCATCTGGAGGGACCCCACACTGGCTCTCCTTGCTGTAAAGGGTGGGAGGGAAAGAAAGAGTCTTCAAATGAGGAATGGTAGTAAAAAGTTTTGAGACGTGAGATTATCAGTTACCTGGGAGAAAAACTGAATTAACATGCTCAGCGTGCTAAAAGTATGGCAGAGGAAGGTGCCTTATACCAAGTCGTTTCTTTGGTCCTTCTGTACTCAGATCTGTACTCTTCAGCTTAGTTGCTTCAGAGATGAAAGGAAAGATTTCCATGCATGCGCACCAGAGTCTTCAGTATCTGATTCTAGGTTAGCAAATGAACATTCTCATTACTGTTTAAAACAATGTTTGGTATCTGAATGAGAACCCAATCCTTCTGAAAAGGATGGTTGTGGGAGGGATTCCTGCATTGCATGGGGTTAGACTAGATGACCCTGGCGGTCGCTTCCAACTCTACAATTCTATGATTCTATGAAAAACAAGACCAAGACTTGTGATGCAAAGACTCCCAGGCTGTGAAGTTAACATGGGAACATGCCTTTCAAATTCCGCAAAGGATACCAAGAAGTGCTCTTTAAGAAATACTATCTCTTTGCCTCTTATATAATAGTTAAGTAGGTGCTTCCTCAAAAACAAGAAACAAAGAAACTTACCATATTTTCTCCGCTGCCTTTTTTCTTTCTTTCAGAGACAAATGAATCTGATACGGTTGCTTGTCGGAAAAACTTCAACATATGTTCCACTTTGCTTTGCCCCGTCTTCTATACAGCCAATGGAACCTGTTATGATGGAAAGCAAAAATGTTGTGTACCTTGGAAGATCAAGGAGATGTTGTTGTCCCTCCGAAAAACATGAAAACGAGCAATGCCATTTCTTTGCCTCATGTAGATAAAATGCACATTGTTTTCCTTTGATTAAAGACTCAGGTTTAAACAAAAACATTTTGCTTGGATTGCGATCATTCGTCCATAAATAGCCCAAGGAATTATCTGAAGGTCATGACAGCATTTGACTGGTGAAGGTTTACCCCAGCCACTGGATGGCTAGAGAGCCATAAGTGAATTGCCATGAGCTCTTTGGAGAAGAACAGCTTAAACATAGAACAAAACCCACAAAGGTAACAATTGCATGTATGGGCACAGAGACGACCAGCTATTCTGTCCCAGGCAGTGGTCTCAGCTGGAAAACCAGGCTCTAGCCAAGGAACCTCTAGCCACTGCTGAATTTAGGGCACCAGATCATGATGTCCTGCTAGCTCCAGTTCCAAATCTAAGAAGCAGAGCCCAGCCAGTCACAGGTCAGGTTCCAGCAAGATAAGGCTCAGGCATGTCCAGGACATCAGATATAATAGTTGTGGAATGTCAGATCCTGTATGTTGGGAGTAAAGCAACAATGCTTGAACTGGGTACCTGAACCGGAAAGGCAACATGTTCCTCCTCCTTACTCATTCCTTCTCTTTTAGTAACTGCTTGTTGGCATTTCCATCCAGGGTTTTACTTGCTTCCTGCTTCCAGTTCTACTAGTTCAAGGAGGTTACAGGATGAGCTGGTGTTAACTTATTGGCTCCATCTTGGTCACCTGTAATATGGATGCTTAGAATGGCTTTGTTTGACATGAGTAACAATCCTTAACTTTTCTTCACCCTTTCCACCAGCAGTCTTAGTGGGCGCTTTCTGCATGCTGCTGCCATGTATTTACCCAACTCCAACAAGATACACTGGGAGATCAGGCCAGCACAGACTGCTTGGCTGGTTCCTCCTGATCAAGGCTGAAAATGATGCAGAGGAAGCTACTGGTGCTCACAAACACCACACTCCACAATAAACTGTGTGTGGTGGGAATAGTGATGGTGGCTGGGAAGGCAGATAGCAAGCAGACCCAGGTGACTGGGGTTCTCTGAGACAACACCCTCTCAAGGACACATAAGGCATCCAAGAACCCATCTGATTATGTAGCAGGTAGGATTGGGGGGGGGGGAAGGTGGGTGAGTTTGCACGTTAATGCGAGTGTACCTACCATAATTCACATTTCTCAAAACATCGTGTGTACTGAAATGCAGCCATCCTTTGGAATCCACACTTCTCTGAGTTTTGTGATGCCGTTCTCTAACCCCAAAATGTGTACATCAGGGGAAAATGTGCATAAGTATGCATACAACAGTGAAAACACCACACAAAGGTGCATTGTATTAGGGAAAAACTGTTTGGAAAACAGTGTGCTAATATAAGGCAATTGTGTATACATATTAGGGAAAATTTATGCTAAAATGCTAAAGGAATTTTTGTGAGGACTTTTTTTATAGAAAAAAACTATTGCACTGATACAGAATTGTAGTTTGCTGGATTTAAGATTGGAAAAATGAGAAACAGAGTCTTTTATTTTATTATTTATTTAGTTGATAAGAATTCTACACCACTTGACTGGGGAAAACCTCAAAGCAGTTTACGAAAAAGATAAGACAATAAAATCAAGACAAATTTACAACCCTACTTTAAATCATACAAAAGCTAAAATACTAAAAAAACATTAAAATCACCTCAATTTTCTAAGCATCTGCGTAGACTTATCTAAACAAGACTGTTCTTAGCACCTGGTTGAGTGGGCACTCGTAGGGTAAGGCAATTTCATCGGGCTTTGAGGCTTTGTATAGTAACAGCAGCACCTTGAACTTGGCAAATTGGCAACCAGGGCAGATCTCTGAGCACAGGTATCATATGCTGTCAAACCAGTCGCAGTTGGTACAAGGCGCTTCTAGCCGTGGAGCCTACCTGAGCCTCCAGTGACAGCTGGATCCAGAAGTACCCCTAAACTGCGGACCTTCTCCTTCAGGGAGTGTGCAACCCAATCCAGGGAAGGCAACTGACCAATTTTTGGACACGGGAGCTACTGACTCACAGTGTCTCTGTATTGCTAGGATTCTTGCTCTGCTTGTATTTCTTCAAAACTTTTCCCACTGTGCCCAGGTACTGTGCAGCCTCGCCAGATTCAGATGTTATGGAGCTGAGTGTCATCAGAATACTGGTGGCAGCTCGCCCCAAAACTCGCAATGGTTTCACGTAGATATTAAATAGCAGGGGAACGGAAGTCCCTCTCCCAATGCTGCTCTCTGGACTTGGTCCTGAAGGTAGGATTGGAACCACTGTAATCCTGTGCCCCCAGTTCCCACCTAGAAGGTCACGCTCCCCCTCTCCCACTCTCTGCAGAAGGTCACCCATCAGGACAACCAGTGAAATCGACACATTTCTTCATCATTAATGGGGCAAGTGCTGGAGCTTAGGAAGACAAGCTAAGCCTTGGCAGCAATTCTTGTCCACTAGAGGACACTCCTGCCTAAGATACTGCTTTACGGAGCCGAAGTGAGCATGCCAGCCACAAAGCGCTAGAAAATCTCTCCAGGAGCAAAGAACGATGAGGTGAGGCCTTTTCTGTGGAGAAATTTTTGAGACCCAAGTCCAATCTAGACTAGGCAGTAGACAGCCATATCAGAAGTGGAATCAGGCCTCCAGTGCTGAGATAGGACCATCAGAGTGAGAACACTGTAAAGCTGTACCTTTGAAATTGTCTTCGGTTTTCTAGCTGAAGTGGGCAATCCACCCATTAAATATAATCAATTAACTGATGAATCAATTAGTAAACAACTGCATATAAAAAATTGGACAAAATGTCAACATGGGTGGGTGCTTTTTGGGGTTTTTTTTTAACATTTCAAGAAGTATAGTAAAATAAATTACTAGACATAGCAAAAGCCAATGCCCCTTCTCTCATTCTCTTTCAGAGTAACACCTTGGCCTGGGCCTGGGAAGTGGTGAGGAACAAGTTCAGCTGCAGCCCTCACAGGAATGCCAAGGAAGCAGAGCCCTTCCTTTTTTTCTGGAAAACAAAAACGAACGAACGAACAAACAAACCAGTTGTGGTGTTGTTGTTTAGTCGTTTAGTTATGTCCGACTCTTCGTGACCCCATGGACCAGAGCACGCCAGGCACTCCTGTCTTCCACTGCCTCCCGCAGTTTGGTCAAACTTCAAGAACACTGTCCAACCATCTCATCCTCTGTCGTCCCCTTCTCCTTGTGCCCTCCATCTTTCCCAACATCAGGGTCTTTTCCAGGGAGTCTTCTCTTCTCATGAGGTGGCCAAAGTATTGGAGCCTCAGCTTCAGGATCTGTCCTTCCAGTGAGCACTCAGGGCTGATTTCCTTCAGAATGGATAGGTTTGATCTTCTTGCAGTCCATGGGACTCTCCCTAGCACCATAATTCAAAAGCATCAATTCTTCAGTGATCAGCCTTCTTTGTAGTCAAGGCCAGCAGTGGCTGGAGCACAGTATTCGCCACAGTAATTTGCCATATACTTTCTCACCAATTTGGTGAAGGGAGTGGGAGGCGAGGGGAGACGCAAAGGGCAGAGGGGAAAAGGCACTGTTGAGTAGGATGGGGAGATCTATTAATGGGGAGGGGAAACTCACTACTATGAAATTTGGCAGCAGAGTGGGGGGTTTAGGTCACAGAAACTCCACACCAAAGTTTAATGTGTGTTTGTGTTTTATTTTATTTGCACAGTCCATGTAACATTGCCTTCAAATACCACCATTCTCAAATATTTCCCCTTGTAAATTTGGGTTTACCTGATATGGGTGGAGTGGGGTGGGGACTGTCCAGTTTGAGCATTATTCAGCTGTTAATCCACCCCCACGCTTCAAATTAGACCAGAGGAGCCCACACCTGCATGTATATGACAAGAAACTTGGGTCTTCCCCATTCATCCTAGTTGTGTCCAGAGTGGGTGATGGCGTTGGCTCTTGGGCCAGCTCCACCCTGTCTTCTCCCCACTTTTAGAAGACCCTTCCTTGTGGTTTGGGGTTGGCACCTGTGGGTGGGGATACTGTCATTGGACCTCCTGCCCACCCACATGTTCAGTAACCAAGAGGAGATACATCAGCTGCCAGAGAGGAGGGGAAGGACATCTCCACCTATAAGCCACTTATTTGATTTTATGAGGTAGACAAGGATTCCTTATGCTTACATTTTCAAAAAAGAAAAAGGTCCTGATCTTCAGATTCTCATTATCCACTGACTCCACAGGAAATGTGGAGTGGGAACTAAAAAGATGGAATCCAGATTGGACATTCAGTTCTCATTGCTGGAAGCACTCTGTACATAAAGGTTCTTTTGATAAGCAATAAAATGCCTGTTGCCATTTCCTATTTTATGATGCCATGGCTTTATGGCGTATACAGAGATGATAGAAAACATTCAGTTAGGTACATTGAACTATGTCAGCTTTATGTTGAAAAGTAAGAGCACTTTGTTCTATCTAAGCACCATTTGTTTCAGCTAATCTTTGCAATATGACTTTACACATGCAAGTTTAGAAACACATGACTAGAATGAATCAATGCCCTTCTTTTTTTAGATTTGCACGTGAATCCTTCCCATACTATGCTTTAGATCCCTGTTGTAATTTCTTAATAACTCTAAACGGGCAGTAGTATATCCAAAACAGAAACAGAGGGTAGCTGCAAACAAAAGTGGTCACACTCTTTCTAAGTTAGGCTTTGATTCACATGTTTGAGTGTGTGTGTGGGTTTCATGGTGAGTGATCCATTGCCATCTGGTGAGATGTTAACTGGAAACTCATCCTCTTCTGCTACATGAAGCTGGGGGGAAACAGGTTAATGACAACTTCTCCATTTCCCAAGCTGAAGATGGTTGTTTGCACAATGAATGGAAGACCAGCTCTGAGAAGCATCTCTGTGATTTAATGCAAGCATGACATCTGGAGGAGAAGGCTGGGGTTGGGAATGGACCGTGGTGTGCTCAGAGGTGTGGCTTTGCCACCAACTGCACAAATATGGCCCCAGTGGCGTAGCGTGGGGGGGGTGCAGGGGGTGCCGGCCGCACCGGGCGCAACATCTGGGGTTAGGGCAAATCCACAGGTTAGGGGGCGCAAATCCACGGGTTAGGGGGCGCAAATCCATGGGTTAGGGGGCGCAAATTACTTGCCTTGCCCCGGGTGCTGACAACCCATGCTACGCCACTGTATGGCCCAGCCCCTTCTGGAGCTAACCAACCACCTCAATATGTCCATTGTTTTCAGTATAGGAAAGGCACGCAACCACATAAGTGGCTGGAGGGGGTTGTATATGACCCCTAGGCAAAAAGGTTTTGGTAGGAGTGGGCCTTTGCCTCTGGGTGAGAAGGAGTTGAAGGCTCAAATTTGGATTATTCTTGAAATAACCTGAGTAATGGTTCAGTTGAGTATATTTCTAGGGGGATGAGAAAGACAGCAGGAATTGGCCTGCTTGAACTCCTACAAGCTAATATTGTTCTGTAGTGGGGATTAGGGTCAGGAGGATGTGTACTAAAAAGGTTCTCTTTCCAGATCTATAAAGAGTGATAGGGAAGGTAAAGGGACATTTTTTCCTCTTTCTCACTCCAGAATTGTCCCCCACTTGCTATGTGACAATAATCAGACCTCATTTGGAGCTCCTAATAGTATCATAGCCAAGAAAGATTTCAAGAAGATGGGAGAGAGAGAGAGAGAGAGATCCTTTCCCAGCTCCTGAAACCTTCCACCTCAACCTGAGAGCCTCCACAGCACTTCAAAATCCCTGTTCTTAGGCTAGTTAGAGGCCTGAGCAGGATTCATACCATTTGTGTTCCCACTTGGTATTGTGAAATTCTGTTCACTGTAGAAAACTGTGGTGGGTGAATATAATTGCATTTTGTGCGGCATCTTAATATAACTCAAAAGCAAACAAAATTTATAGACCATCAAAGTTGAGCTGGCAGCATATCAGCCACATACTTCCTGCTTGGCAGGGGGTTGGACTCGATGGCCCTTGTGGTTTCTTCCAACTCTATGATTCTATGATTCCTAAGAAAATACAAGACTTTAAGGAAATGCAGCTTGATGCTGAATATTTTTTCTTGTAGTACTCATTTACAAAGCAGGAAGTCTTCCTGCTATATATATAAATACACCGCTTCATTTCAATTTAGACATAACTTCTGCAGTCTGTCCAAGTACCCCAAAAGAACTGCAAAAGGTAATGTAAAAAAGCCTTTATTTAGGGGGAGAAACAGAAGAAAATCTGCTTCTTAAAGCAATGGTCTGCCAATGGCTTTTAAAATTCCTATATAATTTCATTATTCCAGTTCAAGCTTAATTTCTTAGGTTTATATTTGGCATGTCTATATGTGTTGCTGGTATACTGATTTTAATCTGAAAACTGTTCCATTCACTTGGGGCTTCGTTACCGCCTTTATGTCCTCCCAAATCCTTTGTATTCCATGTGGTGATGGATTCTTATAAATCTGCCTTTATAATGAAACGGAAAGTTATTTCAGTTGAGCTTTCTCTGCTTACTTGTGTATTGTCAACAAGAGCTATATATTGTCAACCAGAGCCTGCAAGAACTATATGGCATGGCTGCTCCAGGAGCCTGGCTCTTCCCAATCTCTGGGTTTTAAGAATGGCGTGCCTTATTTGAACTAGCTATCTTCTCATAAGGAAATCAGCCCTGAGTGCTCACTGGAAGGACAGATCCTGAAGCTGAGGCTCCAATACTTTGGCCACCTCATGAGAAGAGAAGACTCCCTGAAAAAGACCCTGAGGTTGGGAAAGATTGAGGGCACAAGGAGAAGGGGACGACAGAGGACGAGATGGTGGGACAGTGTTCTCGAAGCTACCAGCATGAGTTTGACCAAACTGTGGGAGGCAGTGGAAGGCAGAAGTGCCTGGCGTGGTCTGGTCCAGGGGGTCACGAAGAGTCGGACATGACTAAACGACTAAACAACAACAACAACATCTTCTCATAAATACAGATTATGGAAAGCTTTATTGCTACCACCCAACTCCCCCCACCATTGCCTGAGGCTGGGCTCTGGGGTCGTCGGGCTGAGCAGAGGCATCCTTGGCCCACTTCTGCTGACACATCGCTTGTCCACACTTCTGCTTGTTCTGCTGCTGAATGGGAACAAACATCAACTGTTTTTCCCGCAGACTGGCGTTTGCTCCGATTCAGTGGTAAACACCAGGTTTTCCCATGGGAGGCAGCGAGGAAAACAAAAAGCCACTCAGTCCTGTGCTCTCTAAGATTGGAACAAGCAGAAGTGTGGACAAGCAAAAAGTGATATTTGTACTTTCCAAGTGCAGCCTTTATTAGGAGTTTAGAGGAGTTGTGGGCTCAACCACACTTCCTCTTGCTCCGTGCTTCCTAGGCAAAGGTCCCGGCTTTTCAGGCCTGTGTCGAAGTGGGAGGTTTGTTGTTGTTGTCCTGGTGTTTTCCCTGGGAAAACATATGTTTTCCCACTGAATCAGAGCAAATGACAATCAGGTTTTCTGCAGAGTTCCTGAGCCTAGAAAGTGTGGAGCAAAGCTAAGTGTGGATGAGTCTTAAGATAAGTAACCTTACACCAGGCTTCCTCAACCTCGGCCCTCCAGATGTTTTTGACCTACAACTCCCATGATCCCTAGCTAGCAGGACCAGTGGTCAGGGATGGTGGCAATTGTAGTCCCCAAACATCTGGAGGGTCGAAGTTGAGCAAGCCTGCCTTACACCGTCATTCCCAAGACAACCTTCAGATTCCTTTTGATCATTTCATTGGGGGACTCTAATTACTAAGCAAGTTGCATAATGTCTAAATATTGCCATTTTCCTTCAACAATCTATGATTGGTTTCTCTCTCTTTTCCCCGTTTAATGTTCTTATACATTCTACATTCTGTAACTTTTTATTTGTGGTCAACTATAAATAAACAACATTAGTATCTCCTATCCCTAAATATAATATAAATATAACTGTTAAGACCATATTCATGGAAGACAATCTTCCTGGGCTGCATGTGATCGCCGAAGAAGAAGAAGAAAATATAACAACAAATATTTCATGTATAAGAAGCTTCTAACTGAATTTTCTGTTGATAGAAAAACATAGTCAACTGTGGTCAAAGATGTTTACATCATTCTTCCTGTTATCAGATGGGTTTCCCAGAAAAGACAGTTGATTGGTGACTTGATAATGGTGGATGTGCCCTCAGAGCGTGACAAAATTTTGTATGAATCCACCTCAAGGATTCACTTTTAAGTATACTTACTATGAAGCTGGTCCTGTTGAATTCAGTGGGATTTGCTTCCAAATACAGACTTGCATTAGATGTCCCAAAACAAAAGGTTCTAATCACATTTGCTGATTGTTTTTGCTTCCCCAGAAATGTTTCTTCCAGCTGTACTCCTGCCATTGGCTGCTATGCTGCAACAGTCCCTAGGAGAGGCAAGTGTCTTTAAGATTATAAATCTTAGTCTACATCTGTCAGGCATGGCTTGGCCAGGGATCTGCAGTTACTTTGAGTTCCAGACTACACTTCTGTGTTTCTTACTGATCTTAACACTATTTCTTTGCAATTTTCAAAGATTTAAGAACGTGTAAGAGAGGTGGTAGAAGGCATGAAACTAAGAGGAAAGATACCCAAGGGATTCTTGCAGGCTTTTTCAGTGGTATAGCTGTGAGGACATCATTTACTCTGAGGCAGTAATTTTTCTAACTTTCTGCCTCTGGGGAACTGTTCCCACATCCACTTGTCTGAGTCCTTGGTCATCCTCTGCCACAGAACCTCAGTACATCACAAAGGATCCTAGGCCCTGCAAATTCACTTCCTGCAAATTCACTTCCTGAAGCATCCTCCTCTGCCTTGCTTCGCAGCCCTAGGGAGAGTTCAGTTCTCTCCTTTATATGACTTGTCCTCATATGCAGCTGGGTTGGGTTAGATTTCTAGTGATACAGACTCTGCAGGGGTCGGCAAACTATGGTCCACAGGCCAGATCCGGCCCAATTGCCCTCAGGATCTGGCCTGCGGATGGTCCGTGGATTGTGTGGATTCCTTCACTAATTTTTTTCGTTAATGTTTTTTCTGTGCCGCAATTTTTTTTGGGGGGGCCACCATTTCTCCCCCCTCCCTCTCACACACCGCGGCGTCTCCTCCTCCCTCCTCCTGGCTTCTCCCTGCCCTGTGTAAAGGAGGAAGGGGTCTGGGCTGAGCACCATTTTGGGCAGTGCCTCTCTGGAGCCAGCCCTTTCGGGCCACTTGTCCCTCCGCCTCCACCTCTGCCACTAGCCTCTGCTGCTCACAATTGCAGGCACAGGAGCCACGGTTGGCAGAGTGCAGCACTTATCTGGAGCCAGCCAGCCCTTGTGCTGGCAGCACCATAGGTAGGCAGGGGGAGGGGAGGGGCTGGGGGAGAGAGGGGGAGAAAGAGAAGCCCCCTCCACCGGGTGTGTGTGTACGAATGTGCATGTGCCCACGTGTGTGCGAGCATGCACAGTCCAGCCTGCCACAAGGTCTGGGGGATGGTGAACTGGCCCCCTCCCAAAAAAGTTTGCTGACTCCTGATACAGACAATATCAAAGATGAGGATTAAGCATTCTGTTGCGTGTCGAGGTCCTAAGACACCCCCCCCCCCAAATAACACACACATCACACCGAATTTTTGTTTAAGGTTTTTGGCATAATTTTGGCCACAACTTTATTAACATTCATGGATGTGAGTGGTGTTTTGGCATTGGTTAGGACTATCTGTCCCTCCACCTGACTTCCGGATTCTAGCGAAAGTCAGTGAGGGGAAACAATATTGGGTAGAAAGTGGAGCTGGTCACCAGACCCTCACCTCTCCCCAAATGCTCCCAGGGGCTTGTGTGGCCCCAAACCCCATGCCAGGGATTCCGACGAAAGCATGGCGAGCCCCTGGATTCCTTTAACGGAATACCCTTGCAGCAGCATTGGAGGGACAGGCACAACCAATCCTTACCCCTCCACCAACCAATTCCTAACTGCAACCTTACAAGTTGTGACGATTGGCTACGCAGTAGGCAAAAACCAAATGGCACCAGCCAATCAGCCAAATGGACAAAATTCCTACCAGGTCCCTGCCCCAAAAGCAGGCCACCCCATGACAGGCATAGCAAGGTCAACACACAAGACGCAAAATAAGGGAGGGAGGGTGGGCGGGTGATCCGTTGCACACAGCAAAAGTGAAAGCTCCCATGCTGCGTGCATTGCTTAAAAAACCTCTGTTCCCACCCCCAAAATGGCAACATCAATTTTACCCCTGCAACACAAACTACCAATCCCTGCTGGAGACCATCTATCCTAACCCACCCAGCAACAGAGGGGTGGCTTGGCTGGCCCCAACCGCAACACATGCTCTCTTTTAATGAGAACACGCTTTGTGTTTTAATGATACATCAACTATGTTGCTGTATTTTAGGCTCATGACAAATGGAAGTGTCATTTTTCAAATCGTAAGAAATCTCTGACACACTCTCTCCCCTCCCTTTTAATGTCAGCAACCCCTAGTGACTGAGATCAATGAAACGATGCAGATGGAAATTACTGAAAAAATCAATAGTCTTAGGAGGGCGGTGATACCTTCTGCCAGCGACATGCTGAAAATGGTAAGTCCTCACTGTGGCATTGCAAGCAAAGCTTCTTTCCTCCTCTCTTCCATTTTATGGCATTTGGGACTTAAGTTTGGAAACAGGAGATAATGGACACTGAGCCTGTGACATGTTCTCAAACCCGGAGGCCCTGTCAGCTAGGCATGGATTGATCTCAGGGTGACATGCTTATCCCATATGGAGCACTGTTAGGAATTAAAGCACCATCAGACACTCATTGAATATTCAAAAGCTTTCCTTGCGGAACAGATGATAAAAGTAGAATATGCAAAACATATGCTTATCCAAGCACAGCTCCCACTTTCAGCTTTGTGCTCAGCCTGTACTTTGCTATATAGGCCACACAGTTACTTGAAGAAATCCAGCGTCTGTTTCAGTCTTTCTCTCTGCTCAACTCAGAGAGCCCATTTACTGCTGCACTGCACTGCACTGCTCGCTCGCTCTCTTCATTTAGAGAGACCTCTCTGTCTTTGTAATGGTTCTAGGGGTTGCTTGTGCGTAAATCGGCGCCACACCTGGCTGGTTGCCTGAGTGAACCCTTTCTGTCTGGACAGCCACGCACCCGTGGCTGTCTCAATCGCTGGCAGAATCCATTAGTGGGCGTTTCTTGAACTTCTTCCAGCAAAGAAGCTCTTTGACGCCTAGTCTCTGCCTACTTTCCCTGTGCAGAAGCCTTCTGCGCAGGGAGGGTGTGGGCATCGGAGGACCTGTGCTCTCCCCACTGGTCCCCGGCGAGGAGTCTTGGAGCCACCTCGGCGATTCCCCCATCTGCCCCCCTTCTCCACTGGTGCTACGCTGATTTCCTTCCCCAGAAGATGTGCTGCTTCTCTCCCTCCCGGGACGCTCTCTGGAATCCCTCTGGAGCCCTCCCTCTCCCTCTGGCTCCGATGGCAGTTCCCTGACAGTCTTCTTCATTCAGAGAAGTAGCATTCACATTGTCGTGCTTGCAATGTTCAGAGAAAATTCGAAACCCTTCTCTCACCGCAGTGTTTATAGCAGCTTCCTAACACAGACATCTTCCTGCACTGTGTCATCACAGCTCACTCACTCACACAAAATAGAGTCTGTGATGTCATATATCTCATGTGACCAAAGTTGACCAACCACACGAGGGCACAAGAGAACATACTAGACTGAGCTGTTGATCCAGTCAAAACGCAAAGTGCTTTCTGTAAACACGCAGCAATATTCATTTATGCGTTTCCATTTCTGCAAATTAAACTACTGTATTTAACACACTAGCCGGGATGAATGCATGGTGCAAAGTCATGCATGTAGCCCAGTCAGTGTTCTTCTCTTTTTCTACAAAGTGAGTGGGAACACAAGCCAGACACCTTGGGCACATGCTGCAAGTCACACAAGGAGCAGTGCAGGGTTAGCAGCATGTGAAGCGGTATGTGTGTCGCACAGCAGAACTGAGCTTGCTCTGCATCCAAAACTACCCCCTCTATATATTACAATAAAAAGTTTGTGAATGTTTATTCAAAACTTGCCAAAAAGTCCAGTTCATTTTGTTGCTTCTTCAAATATTTCATAAAAGGTTCCCATTCATCTTTGAAGTCACAGTTATCCTTATCACGTAGTTTGTGTGTCAGTTTTGCCAATTCCGCATTGTCCATCAGTTTTTCTTGCCACAGTTCTTTCGTCGGGATTTCCTCATTCTTCCAACCTTGTGCTATTAAGACTCTTGCTGCCGTTGTCGCATACATAAAAATATTTTAATATTCTTTGGCAGGTCTTTCCCCACTATCCCTAATAAGAAAGCTTCAGGCTTTTTCACAAATGTTAAATGGAACATTTTCTTTAGCTCATTGTATATCATTTCCCAAAACATTTTGATTTTACTGCAATCCCACCACATATGGTAAAAAGTCCCTACTTTTTCCTTGCATTTCCAGCATAAGTTTGAGCCAGTTTTGTACATTTTCCTTAATTGTACTGCTGTTATGTACCATCTATACATCATTTTCATGTAATTTTCTCTCAAGAGAGAACAATCGGTAAATTTCAAACCAATTTTCCATAACCTTTCCTAATCTTCCAGCAAAATATTGTGCCAGCCTTAACAATCTTGATAGCAGATTCACCAGTGTGCTGTGGACGGAGGTTCGCTGTTTTATGAAACTTTAATCCCCAAACAGCCTTTGAGGTTCCAGTTTCTGCTTCTGTCCCCATGATGCAGCTTTTTATTGGAGACGTGTGAGCTGGATGGAAGCTGTAAAGCTGACTGTGCAGGTCAATACGGCCCCCTGCTCTGCTGTGTGGGGCAATGAACCTGCGTTTAGGGTGCTTAATTCTCTACCACTAAAATGAGTGTGTCTTCAAAGCCTCGACTGTATCACACTAAGCGAAATTATAAAATGATTGGGATTTAAGCGGTTTAAGGGAAAGGACCTGTCTACTATCTTCATTCAGTAAAAAGGTAAAGGTAAAGGACCCCTGACAGTTAAGTCCAGTCGCGAATGACTCTGGGGTTGCAGCTCTCATCTCACTTTACTGGCCGAGGGAGCTGACGTTTGTCCACAGACAGTTTTTCTGGGTCATATGGCCAGCATGACTAAGCCACTTCTGGTGAACCACAGCAGTGCACGGAAACGCCGTTTACCTTCCCGCCAGAGTGGTACCTATTTATCTACTTGCACTTTGACATTCTTTCAAACTGCTAGGTTGGCAGGAGCTGGGACTGAGCAACGGGAGCTCACCCCATCGCGGGGATTTGAACTCCCAACCTTCCGATTGGCAAGCCCAAGACTCAGTGGTTTAGACCACAGCGCCACCTGCATCCCTCTTCATTCAGTATTTGGTGCTTAATGCTTTGATTCCAATCCAGCAAGGAGGAAAGTGGATACATGTGGGGCTTCCATGTATGCACCCCTAGCTGAATAGGGACTCCCACAGCACTGGCGGAGGAAGGGGGTGCAGTGAGTGTGGCCTGCCCCGGGTGTCATCCCTGAGGGGGGCGACATCGCCGCCCTGCCCCCTGGGATGCTCACCCCATCCCCAGGTGCACAGCATATGCCGGAGCACTCCGGGTCCCGGAGCAGCTAGCTCCACCTCTGCCCCACAGGTACCAATGGGTACAAGTGGGGTTCCCCTCTCCAACTCTGCAGCCAGATCTGTGCAACCCCACATTTTAAAAAAGAAAGAAAGCTAATCTCCTGCTTTTGAAGGAGAGCTGAGAGTGCAGATCCAATCCCCAATCCCCACCAGTTGCCTGACTGGTAGGATTTTCCCTGTCGCGTGTGAGCATGTGTCCAGGCTTTCTCTGCAGCCTGCCAGTTTGAGCAGATATGGGGCCATTCCTTTTGCGGCCGCTAAGCTGTGCTATTCCTCGCCCACAGAGTTGATCTGGCACCGTCACTGTACAATGGAACCTCTACTTACAGAGGTAATCCATTCCGGAGGCCCGTCCGTAAGTTGATCCGGGTCGCTGGTAGAAGCGTCGTTGTGCGCAGGCGCATTCGGTGGCAGCGGGCTTCTGCGCATGTGCGCAAACAGCAGAAGCTGCTTCTGCGTGTGCGTGAATCATGGCAAACCCAGTATTTACTTCTGGGTTTGCCACGGTCACAACTTGGATCGGGCCCAAGTAGAGGCGGTCGTAAGTAGAGGTTCTACTGTATAGCTTTCATCTTATGCTGAAGACACACCTCAGATAAGATATATTTTAGGACCCATACTATTCTTCCGATTGTAAATTGTTTAAACCTATTTTAGTACGTACTGTTTTTTATACGCGGGTGGCGCTGTGGTCTAAACCACAGAGCCTAGGGCTTGCCAATCAGAAGGTTGGCGGTTCGAATCCCCATGACAGGGTGAGCTCCCGTTGCTTGTTCCCAGCTCCTGCCAACCTAGCAGTTTGAAAGCACGTCAAAGTGCAAGTAGATAAATAGGTACCGCTCCGGCGGGAAGGTAAACGGCGTTTCCGTGCGCTGCTGTGGTTCACCAGAAGCGGCTTAGTCATGTTGGCCACATGACCTGGAAGCTGCATGCCGGCTCCCTTGGCCAGTAAAGCGAGATGAACTCAGCAACCCCAGAGTCGGCCACGACTGGACCTAAGGGTCAGGGGTCCCTTTACCTTTTCCCTACCCTGGGACCTTACAGCTAATGGTGGGAAATAAATCTTATAAATAGTAGTGGTAGTAGTAATGTATTCTCTCTCTCTCTTGTTTACTTTGAAAAGACGTGGAGTGAGAAGGCTGCTGCTAGTGCTAAAAAACATGCTTCAAAATGTCAATTTACAAGCAGTCCCGAAAAGGACCGAAAATTGCATAGTAAGTCAACTAGACATCTCTTTTATACTTTCTAAATAAAAAGTCCATGGAGTTTTCTTGGCAGGGATCCTGGAGTGGCTTGCCGGTTCCTGCTCCAGGTGGATCACGTTTAGTCAAAACTCTCCACTATAACCTGTCCGTCTTGGGTGGCCCTGCACTGCATAGCTCATAGCTTCTCTGAGTTATTCAAGCCCCTTTGCCACAACAAGGCAGTGATCCATGAAGGAGTGCTCTGGTCCATGGGGTCACGAAGAGTCGGACATGACTAAACAACAAATAAAAATTGTCCTAGCCACCAAGGGGAAACAGTTCTTTGGAGGGGGAGATTTTGAGCAGAAAATGGCCTGAGGGAAAAAGGGGAAGCAACCCCCTCACAATAGCTCCTCAATGGCAGGCAGTTACATATCTCCTCACAAGTCACATAGAGTTCCATCCTATGTTCAGGAGGGAGACAAGGGCTGTGTCCCCACTGGGTGTTAATGCATACTGGGCAGGGGACAGATCTGGTTTTTGCAGGATTTTGTGCACCCCCCTCTACACATGAGCATTTTCAGTGTTATGCCTCTAAAATAAATCCCAGTGTTTCATCTCCTCAATTCCAATGACTACTCCCTGCCCCCCAGAAGTTCCAGAAATCTGGATCCAAACATAGGCATGTTTGCTAATGAGACATTTGGACTTCTAGTTTGGTCCTCAGTAACAAAGAAACGAGCTTCCAGCTTCTGGTGTTCTGATCAATGAATGCCGAGACATTGGAATGATTGAGAAGAACTTGGGTAATGGCATCCCCTCCCACACACAATTGTATTTTTAATGGCATTTAATCAAACGTGGCTGCAGTTTAAATACATTAGGTTACTATTTATTAGGTGTGTACACAGGGGGGAAATCAGTTTGGTTCCAGTCTCAGTACTTTAGAAAGGAGTCCAATTCCTCTTAGATGGATTCAGGGAACAATTTGGGATTGAGTCAAAGGCTCGCTTTGGTGAAACTTTGGGGCAGCTATCAAGTGGCCGGGAAACAATCAAGACAACATGATATCCCATGAAATAGCTAGAGAGACTCCAAGTTTGCTCAGCTTAGGTGGGTGCACTCTCCTCCCATCAGCTGCTCTGATGGTGCAACCTCGGCTTTTGAATCTCTGAAGCACTCTCAAGCTGTGGGTCCAGCCAGCTCCACTTTGGATCATTTTGGGCAGGGCCGGCACCATTTGGGGGGAGGTTCAAATACCGCCAAAGCAGGAGGCTGCAATTTGGTATTTGGGCTTCATCCAAAGTGGATGCATATCTCTACAACAAACTTAGTTGGTCTCTAAGGTGCTACTGGACAATTTTTTTTTTATTTTTGTCTACAATATATGTAACTTTTGGCTATGGTCTATGGCTGTGTGCGCATTGAAACACAGCTAGCTCATTCTTTCAGTTCAGATTGAAGTCAGTTGAGAGGGGAGGGACACGTCAAAATGCAGTACAGTGGTACCTCTGGTTACGTACTTAATTCGTTCTGGAGGTCCGTTCTTAACCTGAAACTGTTCTTAACCTGAAGCACCACTTAAGCTAATGGGGCCTCCTGCTGCCGCCGCGCCGCTGGAGCACGATTTCTGTTCTCATCCTGAAACAAAGTTCTTAACCCGAGGTACTATTTCTGGGTTAGCAGAGTCTGTAACCTGAAGCGTATGTAACCTGAAGCATATGTAACCCGAGGTACCACTGTATTTCATAAATGCAGCAGGATAAATATGGATTGCAGTCATGTGTATAAAGGTAAAGGTAAAGGGACCCCTGGCCAATAGGTCCAGTCGTGGCCGACTCTGGGGTTGCGGCGCTCATCTCGCTTTATTGGCCAAGAGAGCTGGCATTCAGCTTCCGGGTCATATGGCCAGCATGACTAAGCCACTTCTGGCGAACCAGAGCAGCGCACAGAAACGCCGTTTACCTTCCCGCCGGAGCGGTACCTATTTATCAACTTGCACTTTGACGTGCTTTCGAACTGCTAGGTTGGCAGGAGCAGGGACCGAGCAACAGGAGCTCACTCTGTCACGGGGATTCGAACCGCTGACCTTCTGATCAGCAAGTCCTAGGCTCTGTGGTTTAACCCACAGCGCCACCCGCATCCCAGTCATGTGTATACCCCTTCCCAAACCAGGGATGCAAATGCACTGGAATCAGAGTAAACGGTGGGTGGGTGTGCGTGCTCGTGCGCACACACACACAACCAAAATGTCTGTACATGTCCAAATTCTAGGGTCAGTTTTGTGGCTAATCTTAACGAATCTGCGCCAAGCAAAACAGAGGGCTCATCCAGACTTGGACTTATTGTGTGTCTAGAAAGCTGGATCCAAGCATTTTCCTGCTTGTCCTTTCTAAGCATGGGCTCAAGCGGTTTTGCCATTGCCCCAGGAAAACCCCCACTTTAGCAATAAACAAGAGAAAACCCAGTTGATGTTTGCTCTGATTCAGCGGTAAAGATCAGGCGAGGGGCGGGGTGGGGGGTACATGGGCAAGCCTGGATGAGCCCAGAGTTTGCAACGACATTCCTTCTTCTTGCAGATGCGACCTGCAGTGAGAATCTGTCGCAATCAGAGACCGCCATGCCCTGGGGAGACATGATCGAAGCCTGGGCCAGCGCACAGCAGTACTTCATATTCGGCAGTTTGCCAGCTGATCGGGAAGGAAGCATTCTTAGCTATACTCAGGTACAAACAGAAACACCCAATGAATCTAGGATGCAAGGCGGTCTTTTGGGAATAAAAATAATGTACAGAATATTTGTTGTTTGAGTAAGTGTGTTGAATTTGTTGAGAGCCAGTGTGGTGTAGTGGTTAAGTGCGGTGGACTCGTAATCTGGGGAACCAGGTTCGTGTCCCCGCTCCTCCACATGCGGCTGCTGGGTGACCTTGGGCTAGTCACACTTCTCTAAGGTCTCTCAGCCCCACTCACCTCACAGAGTGTTTGTTGTGGGGGAGCAAGGGAAAGGAGAATGTTAGCCGCTTTGAGACTCCTTCGGGTAGTGATAAAGCGGGATATCAAATCCAAACTCTTCTTCTTCTTCTAATGATTCTGTTATTCTACCTGTGTGAAGTTTTGGTAATATGCGTAGGCTGTGAACTATGTTCTGTTCGTGCTATGCCATTCGGCCCTCTCTGTGGGGGGCACAGGGGGGCAGGAGGGCTCTGAGAGTCAGGCCACCAGCAGAAGCTGCAGGCTGGTTTCCTACACTTTGCTTCATAATAATAATAATAATAATTTATTTATACCCCACGCATCTGGCCGAGTTTCCCAAGCCACTCTGGGCGGCTCCCAATCGAGTGTTAAAAACAATACAACATTAAATATTAAAAAATTCCCTAAACAGGGCTGCCTTCAGATGTCTTTTAAAAACAGGATAGTTGCTTATTTCCTTGACATCTGAAGGGAGGGTGTTCCACAGGGCGGGTGCCACTACCGAGAAGGCCCTCTGTCTGGTTCCCTGTAACCTCACTTCTCGCAATGAGGGAACCTCCAGAAGGCCCTTGGTGCTGGACGTCAGTGTCCTGGCAGAATGATGGGGGTGGAGATGCTCCTTCAGGTACAGTGGTACCTCGCAAGACGAAAGGGTTTTTGGTTTTTTGAGTTGCTTCGCAAGACGAATTTCCCCGTTGGCTTGCTTCGCAAGACGAAAACGTCTTGCAAGTTTGTTTCCTTTTTCTTAAAACCGTTAATACAGTTGCAACTTGACTTCGAGGAGCAACTCATAGCACACGGTGTGGTAGCCTTTTTTGCCATATCAGTGATTGGGTGACCATGTTCCATTTCCCCCTCTTCTGTGTTTGATGCAGAAAGGACCATTCCCTGCCTTGTTCCAGCTCTGCTCTTTCTGCCAAGGGTGTATCATTATTCTGCCCTTTACCGACAATCATGGTGTTCCCATCCACGTTCACCCAGCCACCACTGCTTAAGCACGCTGCATGCTTCTCCCTCCCCTTTTATGTGTTCTCACAGAATCACAGAATTGTAGAGTTGGAAGGGACACTGAGGGTCATCTAGTCGATCTCAACAAAAGCATCCATGACAGATGGCCATTCAACCTCACCTTATGCAAGATTTATTTTTAGACATGATTTATTCATTTTTCCAAATCTTTGGTCTTTTCTATTAAACTGCAACATATCACAATTACGGCATGTTGGATTTTTCATCTTTCAAATTCCAAAAATGAGGTGTGCTAAAAAGTTGTATCGTGACTTGGGAATTCAAAAGATATTTGGGTTAAATTAAGATAATTTAGTTTTGATTGGGAAGTAAAATGTGTGTGAAATTGCATAGAAATTGTTAAAAAAAAGATTGCCTGCTTGCAGTTATTATTCCTATATTCTCTCTCTCATTCATAGATAGATAGATAGATAGATAGATAGACACACACACACACACACACACACACTTATTTTTATTATTTAGCATTACTTGACATTTTCAGAACATAAAATTAAAATCTCTTGGTTTTTCAAAAGCAATTTACGTGCTTCTTCATCAAATGTAGACTTACCAAGCTAAATGTTTTTTTTCCTGACAGTAAGAGCTGTTCGACAGTGGAATTTGCTGCCAAGGAGTGTGGTGGAGTCTCCGTCTTTGGAGGTCTTTAAGCAGAGGCTTGACAACCATATGTCAGGAGTGCTCTGATGGTGTTTCCTGCTTGGCAGGGGGTTGGACTCGATGGCCCTTGTGGTCTCTTCCAACTCTATGATTCTATGATTCTATGTTGTCCAATAAGAAAAATAATAGCAACTTTGAATTCATCACACCCAAAAACATATTTTTAAGATCCCTCACTGAATAAATTTGCAAAAAGTAAATTTCATCCCATAAAACGAGGCACCCTAAATTTTCATATGACTCCCAACTCCCATCAAATCACCACCTTTCCTTCCTCCCTTCCTTTTTGTCTCAACAAAGAAACATTACTTAATATTTTAAACCCTATATATCCGAGAACTTTAATGGCAAGGGTATTTTCTTCCTTGCAGAATGGATTTGGCAGTTGAGAATCAGATGTGTTGCTCTGTTGTGTATCTAAAGAAGTGTGATAGTTTTATATGTACGCAGAGAAACAGTGTAAATGTTTAGGACTGAAAATGCATATTTTCTAGGGCTGCCAAATTTGCCGCAATTTTACTCTAGAAAATGGTCTCCGGGCAGAAAAATGGCTCCCTTTGTAAACATCTGGGAAAACCCGGGCGTATGGAACCCATATTGGAAATGGGTTTTTTTGCCTTTTCTTTTTAAGTGCAGAAAGTTAATCTTTTCATATCTTAAAGTGCTCAGTGTTCAAATGTAATTCTATATGGTTTCCTGGTTTGATGTGTTTCCCCTCTTATGTCCATAGCTCATTTGGTACAGTTCACATGAAGTTGGATGTGCGCTTGTTCACTGCCCAGAAAGTGCCTACCCTTATTTCTACCTGTGCCATTTCTGCCCTGGGTAACTATCAGTTTTGAATACAGTGTTCTTAATTTTCCTTCCATGAGAGCCCACATTTCATGCTCTATGGCTCTGTGATTTCAGCGGGAACACAATCGGCAAACTAGCAGAACCCTACAAAGAAGGCCCATCGTGCGAAGCGTGCCCTGGCAACTGTGAGGATAAACTGTGCAGTAAGTTACTTATATAAAGCAATTTCTCTGGACTCTGAAATTTGTGTTAGATATAGTTAAGCGCTCCAGAAACTTTTGTGAATGGAAGGCTAGTGGTCTTTCTAAGAGGCATCTATAGCTGTCTCACCACCCGGTGCTGAGAGCTGCCCTGGGGACTGAATCCCAGCATTTATTTACTACCACAAATAAGGCTTTATTCGGAATAGACTTTGCAGGGGAGCAGAACTCTAAGCAAGGCCCTTTGGGAGATCATTGCGAATGACCAAATTTCCTAAAATAAACTGGGCCTCTTGACCAGTTAATAAAATAATAATAATAATTTATACCCCGCCCTTCTGCCTGGGTTTCCCCAGCCACTCTGGGCAGCTTCCAGCAGAATATTAAAATACAATGATTCATCAAATATTAAAAGTTTCCCTAAACAGGGCTGCCTTCAGATGTCTTTTAAAAATAGGATAGTTGCCTATTTCCTTGATATCTGATGGGAGGGCGTTCCACAGGGTGGTCGCCACTACCGAGAAGGCCCTCTGTCTGGTTCCCTGTAACCTCACTTCTCACAGTGAGGGAACCAGCAGAAGACCCTCAGCGCTGGACCTCAGTGTCCGGGCTGAACGATGGAGGTTAAGACTTCTTTAGGTAATTAGTGACCGTCAGTGCTAACGCTGACATAAAATAGTTTGCACGAAAAAGGATAAATCACCCGGACTGTTGCAGGACTGAAGTCACAGAGTCAAGAGATAGATAAATGGCAGATAAAAGGAGGTGTGGTTTGCTTTCTGTTTCTCCTTTTGGATCTAACTTTTCTTTCTGTTTGATCTATTTCAGCGAACCCATGAAGGCATGTTGATTTTTACGACCGCTGTAAGGAAATGCTAAAACACTTCAAATGTAGTGCGGGAATATTGGCTGAATATTGCCAAGCTAGTTGTCACTGCCAGACAGAAATTATTTAACATGTACACATGAGTACCACAAGGTTAATTTTCAGAGGGTCATTCTTTCATTCTTCACCGAAAAGTATGAAAACTCAGCATTAAAAAGAAACTCTCCCCTCTAAAACTGGTGCATTTGCATGCTATTGGTTTTTTTAAAAAGAGCATTTGCAAGAATTGTTTGCAAAAAGAGTGACAGAAATATGTCAACCTCTGTGTCCACTTTGGGTTTAGCTTTATTTTATTTTTTAAAAAAACTATTATTATGTTTTAGAGAATGCTTTGAATACTTCAAAGCTAAATGTTTAAATATTGCAAATATTGCAAATATTGCACATATATCCCTACCCATCACATTCTAACGTTGCTTTATATTTCAGTTCCACACAAACCACTGTTTAGAATATTGTTCAGTAAGCTAGAAATTTGTTGTATAACTGCTTCAGATTGTGATTGTAATCATCAGGTGGTATGTTGTGGAACTCAACTTAAGTATAGCATTCCTATTTATTTTATGTTTAAAATTAGAAAGTGGCTGCAATAAACTTTTAAACAAACTATTAGACATTCATTATTAAGTTTAATTTCCTTCTCTCATAGCTTTTCATTGGCTGTAAAAAATGATAGTAATCTTGCAAAATAAATGCATTCTCAAACTTCACTAATGGCTGTCAATGATCACTCTTAATTCCCTACTTATTAAGAACAAAGAATCAAGCATGGGTAAAATCCTGCAGCTAATTAAATGCCAAGCGATGGTATGAGTTATTAGGAGCATAGGGTAAAGGGACCCTGACCATTAGGTCCAGTCGTGGCCGACTCTGGGGTTGCAGTGCTCATCTCGCTTTATTGGCCGAGGGAGCTGGCGTTCAGCTTCCGGGTCATGTGGCCAGCATGACTAAGCCGCTTGTGGTGAACCAGAGCAGCGCATGGAAACGCCGTTTACCTTCCCGCCGGAGCGGTACCTATTTATCTACTTGCACTTTGATGTGCTTTCGAACTGCTAGGTTGGCAGGAGCAGGGACCAAGCAACGGGAGCTCACCCCATCGCGGGGATTTGAACCGCTGACCTTCTGATCATCAAGTCCTAGGCTCTGTGGTTTAACCCACAGTGCCACCCGCATCCCTTATTAGGAGCATGCTGAGTGACAAATCAAAGAAAAATGAGCCAGAATGGGGCACCATTGCAGCAGTTCTTTAGGGGCTAGGACTTACTGTCAATGGCTTGGTGCTTATGACCCCAGGCACAACTGGAACTCAGACAGGAAGAAAGAAACCACATGAAACTCATGGTGGGATGCAAAGAAGCCATAAATATTATTGGCTACAACTTCCTAACTGACAAATTACAAACACAAATCATCAGGTCCAGATTGCATTGACCTGAGAACTCAGGTTTGAAACGGCTGATCTTCTAACAAAAATATGTAACTGGTCCCTAACATCCGTCTCATACCTGTGGATTGGAAAGTGGTCAATGTAACACCAATTATTAGAGCAAATGTGGGAAGGGTGTGGATCCTGGAAATCATGGCAGTTAGCCATGTCCTGTAGAAACTAGTGGAGAGTATTGTTAAGAACAAAAGAACCCAAGAATATAGAAGAGCAAGACTTGCTGAAGTAGAACCAAGGTCTTACTGACCTTTTAGAGTTGTTTGAGAGTGTCAAGACAGAGGTGATCCACTTAGCATTGTGTACAGTGGTGCCCCGCAAGACGAATGCCTCGCAAGACGAAAAACTCGCTAGACGAAAGGGTTTTCTGTTTTTTGAGTTGTTCCGCAAGACGAATTTCCCTATGGGCTTGCTTCGCAAGATGAAACGTCTTGCGAGTTCTTGCGAGTTTGTTTCCTTTTTCTTAAAGCCGCTAAGCCGTTAATAGCCGCTAAGCCGCTAAGCCGCTAATAGCCGTGCTTCGCAAGATGAAAAAACCGCAAGACGAAGAGACTCGCGGAATGGATTAATTTCGTCTTGCGAGGCACCACTGTATTTAGCCTTCAAAAGGCTTTCAGCAAAAGTACCTCACCAAAGACTCCTGAATAAGCTAAGCAGTCATGGGATAAGAGGCAAAGTGGCCCAGGAACGTCCTAAGTAACATGAAGCAGAGAGTAGGAACAATTGCACAGGTTTCCCAGGGAAGGGATGTGGAAAGCAGAGTCCTCCAAAAGTTGGCACTGGGACCTGTGCTTCTTAACTTGTTTGTTAATGTTCTTGAGTTAGAACAGGCATCCCCAACCTGCGGCCCTCCAGATGTTCTGGCCTACAACTCCCATGATCCCTAGCTAACAGGACCAGTGGTCAGGGATGATGGGAATTGTAGTCCAAAACATCTGGAGGGCCGAAGGTTGGGGATGCCTGAGTTACAAGTTACCAGTGAGGTAGACAACTTTGATTTCCAGTTTAGAAAAAAGTAAGGAAGGTAGTGGCTGATAACATTTTGGCTTGGTAGGGTTGCAGTTTTTAACCTTGATTTTCCATTACAAAAGGACTTGTGCACCCAGGCACAGAAATCCCCACACCACCTGACTTTATTATTAAGGAATACACAAACCCCAAAACTGTTGGCCAAATGTTATACCATAATGTTATTGATTACCGATGTAAGAGGATTGGCATAGGCATTGGGTACAACCATTAATGGCCAGCCCGTCTGCTGGCAGTGCTTTAAGTGCTCGACTGTTTGTGAGAAGGTCCTATGACATACAGTGGTACCTCTGGATATGCACACCTCTGTTGCGTATCCTTCAGGTTATGCACGTGGCAAACCCATAAATATTTTTCTGGGTTTCGCTGCATGTGCATGCACAGAAGCACTCTACCGCACCGCACACATGTGGAGAACAGGCACCTCTGGTTGCGAATCCCTTGGGATCCGACTGGAGCTCCGGAACGGATCCCGTGCGCAACTGGAGGTACCAATGTATATCAAATAGGATCGTCCTGATGGGATTGCTGATGTGAGGAGACCTATGGCCCAGTCCCCGCCTGGGTGTCCAGACAGAAGCACCTCCTCCCAGACACTTTTAACAGGATACACCTTTCTTTGGAGGGACAGGCAGAGTCTACAACCTCCCTTCCAACCAACCAACCAACCAACCAACCAACCAACCAACCAACCAACGCTAAGGTCAACCCAATGCCAAAGTTGAAACAATTGCTATGAGGTTGGCAAAATCCCCAGGTTGGACCAATTTAGTCTAGTTCTGTGACCAATGATATCGCTAGCAAAGTCAACTCAATACAAGCAAGGCAATATGGAAAGAGAGGGAGATTTGACAAGGAACTTCTGCAGAGGGTGGAGGGGGCTGTGGGGTGGCCCTGGGCACATTTTTTGAGAGGGCTCAAGGGGGGCGCCCACAACAGGCTCCCTCATCACAGCCAGAGCTGCAGGGAGGGAAGCTGTGCCTGAGCTGAGCCTTTGGGGCCTAGCGCCAGCATGCGAAGGAGCCATGAAGGCCTCTTCCTCACCCAACACTGCCAGCTGGCTGCAGTGCCAGTCCCAGGTCAGGCCATCATTTTGACATCACACAAATATTGACTAAAACACACTTGTGAGAGATTAAAAATGCCTTATCCAGAAAGCAACATTTTGGCAGGACAGGGGAATCTCCTGATTATGCAGAGACTTTTCTTTTCTCTTTGTGAACCGGCTTTGTTTCCATAATTGTGTGCCCAGGCAGAGACACCCCCCCCCCCCGGCCCCAAGAGACCACCAGAAGGAATAATGACTCGTAACAGTGTGTTATGAAATTAAAAATTGGCCACAACTTTATTAAACCTTTCAGATGTAGGAAGACATTGGCTTAGGCATTGGGTATGTATCCCTCCCAGCCCTCCAGTCTGGGGAACTGGGGCTCCTCAGGGTGAATGGGATATGGGAGGGTGCACAGCAAGACGCTTGTGTATGCTGGCAGCCCACCCCATATCCCCACAACACTGGGGAGTTCACAGACAATCTTTCAGTGTATGGTCAGTAACTCCCATATACAAACCCCTTTAAGAGGGGACCCTGGAATCGCCAACGCGGGGGGGGGGGTGGGGTGAGTCACCACTTCACGCCCCTCCCCTATTTAGGGAAGAAGACTAAAGGATTCCACCCAAGGCCTAAAACCGCCACCCGAGACCGCAAAATCAGCGTCTCGCCGCCAAGACTACCTACATCTGAAAGAAGAAAAGAAAACCCTCTAGCAAACCGACAACCAATCCTGTAGGTCACGCCTGATGTAGTTCAGCCAATGTTCATTTCCCAGAGTGGTGAGGTGCACTCTGTCACGTCTGAAAAGTTCCAGTCTATTGGTTTTAATGTCCAGATGCTTCACAACGTGGCCTCCGAGGCGCAAGATTGCCGAGTGAATGGCCCTGTTAATTTTTCCCATTGCATAATTCAGTCTGGATGGTATAAAGGCCAATGCAAAGGCAGAAGGAGTTCCAACCATAGGATGATGATGTTAGGGTGCATGGCGTGGAGGTGTTCCAAGTCCGCGATTGCTGATTTTGCCAGCACAAAGTCCTTGCACATGACCAAGTTGTTTTCACCCAGGTGGAACAAGACGGCATCTGGCGGACCATGCAACGCAAATTCCTGAAGCAATCTTGGTAGGAGGGCATCCCATCGCATTCCACAGTGGCCAAACCAGGTGATGGGAACCTTTGGTTGGAGGCCCAAGTGTTTTCCCAAGGAACTGGTGGCTGCCTGATCAGCTGCCCAATGTATGATACTATGGCCAAAAATCCACATCCACTTGGGGGTGGTACCTAGGAGATAATTCTTACAGAGAATCAGTTAGTGTTTGTTGACCCTGCCGAATGTATCCCTTATATGCAGTAGAACGCCATCGACCCATTGCCTTAATGCGCTCAGGAGGGAGACCACCTGCTGCCGCTGAGGTTGTAGCACCAATGCGGAAGGAGCGCCCAGCAAAATGGGTTGGGCTGCCGCCACACGCCGCACTGGCTTTATGCAACACAGCTGTGAACTGGTGTTTAGTCAAGAGGCGGCTGGACGCATGAATAAAAAGTTGTCCAGACCCCACCAAGGCGTACTCTCATGAATTTACGTGTGTCTGAAACAGGGCAAGGTCCAGATTGAGAGAAGGTAAAGTAAAGAGGTTACCTTGTGTACCTGATCAGTTTTAGATGCATGAACTCGATGAGTTGCAAGTTGCAATCAGAAAAGCTTAAATCCGTGACCGCAAAGGCCTTGACACACTAACCAATCCAAAGTGCCCCCAAGAAGGCTAACGACATGGTTGCTGCTGGCTCCGCCTCCTATTTAAGCAGCTGGCCCCGCCTCCCTGTAGGGCTGATTGGCTAACTGAGGTTTGGCGGGAACCTCCAATGACTAGCACAGGGAGGCAGGCCAGCCCAGCCAGCTGGTGGGTCCTATGGGGCTGTGGTGCTGTGCGCGGTCCCGCAAAGGGCGCCCACAAGGAAGGTGTGAGAGCTCATTGCCGCCATAATTAATTCCATAATAACTGAGTATCAGAGGCCATGGCAGGGATCTACACTAAAGTTACCAGATTTTTTTCAATGAATCCAGGGACACTTTTCAACTTCCTACTAAATAGATAGGGACGCGGGTGGTGCTGTGGGTAAAACCTCAGTGCCTAGGACTTGCTGATCGTAAGGTTGGCGGTTCGAATCCCCGCGGCGGGGTGAGCTCCCGTCGTTCGGTCCCAGCTCCTGCCCACCTAGCAGTTCGAAAGCACCCCTAAGTGCAAGTAGATAAATAGGTACCGCTTTATAGCGGGAAGGTAAACGGCGTTTCCGTGTGTGGCACTGGTGCTGGCTCGCCAGCTGCAGCTTCGTCACGCTGGCCACGTGACCCGGAAGTGCTTTCGGATGGCGCCGGCTCCCGGCCTCTTGAGTGAGATGAGCGCGCAACCCTAGAGTCGGTCACGACTGGCCCGTACGGGCAGGGGTACCTTTACCTTACTAAATAGATGGATTTTGTCAGGGGACTGATTTGTAAATCCAGGGACTGTCCCCAGGAAATGGGGACATCTGGTAACTTTAATCTACACAGAGCATACAAGGGTAGAATAAAGTTTGATTTCTAGACAGGGGAGGATACCAGCTAGTCATGAGTTTCTAAGATTGCAGTTAAAATTTACTACTGTAACCGTTATCTGAAACAAATGGAGTATGCATTGAACAAAGCACTTGTTATCTTTCTACTTCAGATTATGCACTTACTACCATTGTTCGCTATGATGTGGATGCCTTAACTGACAAAATAAAACTACCTCAGAAAAACCCCTTTGGTGCCCTGTGGTCTGACTCAGTAGAAGGCAGCTTATGTTGCCCATGTGCTGCTGCCCTGGGAGCCATGAAGGGCATTGTCAGGCAAGCCTCTTATTGCTTCTTAATACATCCTTTGTGCATCCAGTACGTCCAGAAAATCCACCAACGTTGGGAACGGAGTGCTCAACTGAGCAACCATTTGCTGTTGGTTTGTAGTTAAAAAACAGCTTCAGCTTATCTTTCAAGGGCAATGGTGCCCAACCATAAATATTAAAAGTACTCTGCATGTCAACCTTATACGTAGAGATTTATAAGATTGCACATGGTTTAGAGCAAGTAGGTAGTGACAAGTTTTTCTCCCTTTCTCATAATACTAGTAGTGTCCAATGAAACTTCACACAGAGCACAGATAAGCTATGGGATATAAGCTATGGAATGGACATAGCGTGATGACCGCCAACCTGGAGGGCTTCGAAGGAGGATTAGACAAATTCATGGAGGGGTGAGACAGCAGAAGCCAGTAAAGCAGTGTGGGCATTGCTCTCCTGGCTTTCCAGCGCAGTTGTCACTGCCGATAGCCATGAGGTGGAGGGAAGAGGAATGGGAAAGTTCAGTGTGGGGAGGCAAAGTGCGAATCTAAAACTCCAGTGAGAGCCAGTGTGGTGTAGTGGTTAAGAGTGGTAGTCTTGTAATCTGGTGAACCGGGTTCGCTTCCCCGCTCCTCCCCATGCAGCTGCTGGGTGACCTTGGGCTAGTCACACTTCTCTAAGGTCTCTCAGCCCCACTCACCTCACAGAGTGTTTGTTGTGGGGGAGGAAGGGAAAGGAGAATGTTAGCTGCTTTGAGACTCTTTAGGGTAGTGATAAAGCAGGATATCAAATCCAAACAATTCTTCTTCTCTTCTACCCGTAGGACTACTCTATGTTGGGAAGTTGCCTCCCCAGCTGCTTCTGGGGTAAGGCTATGAATGACATCACATTGGCAACTGTGAAGATCTGACACTGAGCTAAATGGGCCTTGTTGTAAAGACTTCTCTAGAACATTAGCTCCTCAATTAAAACGGCTGTGGCCTGAATCCTGTCCAGGACAGTCAAAAGCAGATGCAGTCTGAATAGTGATGCCTCCCAGCTGACCAGAAAAGTCAGGTCAGCAAAACACTAGTTGTGTGACCATGAACTGCAGCACGTACAACTGCACCCTTGAAATTGTCTCGTACTGTCTGGTTTAAACTAAATAGAGCGGTCATGTGATTACAGATAATTTATCTGACTAATAATCTTTTTCTAACCGATTAATCAAGTAACCAGTCTACTTGATTTATTTTATCCCCTGTGCAGTTTAATATTTACATGAAACAACAGCATGAGGCCAGTTGAGTATGGATGTCCTCAGTAGGCAGATGACATCCAATTCTATTTCACTTCTCAGCTAACCCAGGGAAGGCAGTTGGGATGTTTAATCAGTGCCTGGCTATGGCAATGGCTTCAATGAGAGGCTCAGCCCCAAGAAGACTGGGATCTCTGAGTGAGTGGAGGGTACTCAACCTAAGCTGGAAGGGGTTGAACTCATTCTAAAGCACCAAGTTAATAGTTTGCCGGTGCTCCTTGATCCATCTTTGTTACAAGATGGTTTAAGTGGTCTCTGTGGCACAAAGCACCTTCTACCTACTTAAGTAGGCATGGCAGCTACAACCCTCACAGGAAAAGGTCACCTGGCTTCATTTATCCATGCCTTGGTAATCTCCCATTTGGACTACAGTACTGTACTTGTGGGACGCGGGTGGCGCTGTGGTCTAAACCACTGATCCTAGGGCTTGCCGATCAGAAGGAACAAATGTCAATCAGCCTTTCTGCAGATTGGCGTTCGTTCCAATTCAGTGGTAAACAGCGGGTTTTCTCAGGGAAAGTGGCAGGACAAACATAAAGCTGCTCAGACCTATGCTTAGAAAGCTCAGAACAAAAGGAAAATCTCTCAGACCCATTTTTCTAGGACGGGGCAAGCGGAATTGTCGACGAGCCCTTCAGGTAGTGCAGAACGTAGGGAACAGGCTGAGCCAGGAGGTGGGATACTCTGCAAACCAGAAAGGCAGCTGGGAGACATGACCCAAGGGAAATAAAACCAGCCGTAGCTAGGGGGTGGTGAGGTGGGCCCCCGCCAGGGGTGCAGGTGATGTGGGGGCACAAAAGCGGCTAAAAATATGTCCATAAATATAAATATTGATTGTTGCCTCATAAGAAATGGTTTTAAATAGAGGGTGAATTGAATGGGTGGGTGGGTGGGGTTGGTTGGAGGAGAGGTGGAAAGAAGAGCTAATTTGTCCATGGCTAGGGGGATGCAGGTGGCGCTGTGGGTTAAACCACTGTGCCGCTTGGGCTTGCCGATTGAAAGGTCAGCAGTTTGAATCACAGCGACAGGGTGAGCTCCCGTTGCTCGGTCCCAGCTCTTGCCAACCTAGCAGTTTGAAAGCACGTCAAGTGCAAGAAGATAAATAGATACAGCTCCGGCGGGAAGGTAAACGGTGTTTCTGTGTGCTGTGCTGGTTTTGCCAGAAGTGGCTCAGGCATGCTGGCCACATGACCCGGAAAAACTGTCTGCAGAAGCGGACAAATGCCAGCTCCCTCGGCCTGTAAAGCGAGATGAGTGCCTCAACCCCAGAGTCATTCGCGACTGGACCTAATTGTCAGGGGTCCCTTTACCTTTACCTAGGGGACACAATCTGGACGGTTCTGCCAGGGGCGCAAGAGCATCTAGCTATGACTCTGCCTGAAAGAAAAGGCTTCAGCAACTCCCCTGTTGTAGAAGTGCTCAAACTGAAAGCCAGCTCAGGCTGTTTTTCATGGAACAAGCCAACAGAAACAAAACTTTTGGGAGACTGTTGTATGCACCTACTATATAATATCTGGGTTCAGTCACCCAGACTTGTGCTTGTTCTGCAGTTTCTCCCTGGGGAACAATTCTCTTTAGCACTGGATTTGAGCAAACGTCAATGGGGTTCCCTGTGGGTGGACAAATGTACTGATTCATTGCTAAGTAGTGGGTTTTCCTGGGGAAAGTGGCGGCGCAAACAGAAAACTGCTCAGGCCAGTGCCTAGAACTCATGGGGAAATGCTTCAACCCAGGAACAAGGCAAGCGGAAGGGTAGACGAGCTGTGGACTCAGGTGGCAGCATGAGTTGTGAAGGAGCGAAAAGCAGTTGGTTAGAGTATGGTGCTGATAACGGCAAGGTTGCAGGTTCGATCCCCGTATGGGACAATTGCATATTCCTGCATTGCAGGGGGTTGGACTAGATTCTCAGCGTCCCTTGCAACTTCATAGTTCTATGATTTCTATACTAAGCTATAGTTTGGCTTTGCATTCAGCCAAACCAGGCCAAAAAGTGACAATAATAGCTGAAAATAGTGTGTGTGTGTGTGTGTGTGTGTGTGTGTGTGTGTGTGTGTGGTTTTTCACAGAGGAAAGCTGTATCGCACTTTTCAGGATGCAGCTTGTGGATTTTTTTCCATGGGAGCTGCAATGCAGGGGTAGTCTTCTTTCCATCTTTTTATTTTTTTCTGCCCACAGAGGTGACAGCACCAGACCTTTTCTTTCTGTGGCGTGGGGGCCATATTCTGTCCCACGAAAGCCCCAATGCAGCTTCATCCCGGGACTTGGGGGGGGGGGGGACGGGCAGCTTCCACCTCCTAATTCATCATCATCATCATCATCATCATCATCATCATAAGTTATTTATACCCCGCCCATCTGGCTGGGCCTCCCCAGCCACTCTGGCCGGCTTCCATAGAAACCAAAAATACACTAAAATATCACACGTTAAAAACTTCCCTGAACAGGGCTGCCTTAAGATGTCTTCTGAATGTCAGGTAGCTGTTTATCGCTTTAACATCTCGTGGGAGGGCGTTCCACAGGGCGGGCGCCACTACCAAGAAGGCCCTCTGCCTGGTTTCCTGTAGCTTTGCTTCTCGTAATGAGGGAACCACCAGAAGGCCCTCGGTGCTGGACCTCAGTGTCCGGGCAGAACGATGGGGGTGGATACGCTCCTTCAGGTATACTGGAGCAAGGCCGTTTAGGGCTTTAAAGGTCAGCACCAATGCTCCATAATGACATTGTGTGTCTGGGGACTCTTAGAGGACCACCAGGAAATAATGGTTGCACCACCAAAAAAAGGAAGATGAGTTGCTGTCATCACAGGTTGTTCTTAGTGTCCCCGCACTCCCAAATAATCTTGTTTAAACACTATGCCTTGCATTGTATGGTATCATATCGAATTTCTTTTAGCTACAACCCATTCCGGGAAGTTCAGTGAAGGTCAAGTAATAAATACAGTAAATAAATAAATAGCAGTAGCAAACCTATCCCTGATCACGGTGATTTTATCCACCATTGTGGATTTTTCTGCAAAATGGCACCCCAACTTCACCCCCTGAGTTGCACCCTATTATACACCCATGCGTTCAACCACGTTGTTCTTCTTGCAGGGATCTTATGTGGCGAAAGCCTGTCACGATCAAATTTCGTCAGACCTTGGAGAGATGTCATCAAAAATTGGTATAGCTCAGTGGCAACTTTCAAATACGGCCATAAAGAATTTGGCAAAGGACATGATTTTTTGGGATATACTCAGGTATGACTGGGAACACTAGAAACATTCTTTGTACTTCTTCATTTGAAGATTTATATCCCCCTTGCTATGGCAAAATCAAAGACAACTTGCAAATAAAAATACAAATCACAAAACAAATGAAAAGAATCCTCACAAAAGAGCCGTTAAACTATGGAGCTCATTCACACAGGAAGCAGCGTTGGCCACCAACCTAGACATCTTTAAAAGAGAATTCGACAAATTAATGGAGGGGAAGTCTATTGATGGCTCCTAGCTTTGGTGGCTATGCTTTGCCTCCACATGACAGCTATGCTCTCCCTTCGGAGCACCAGTTACTGGAAACCAAAGGAAGGCAGAGGGCTTTTGGGCTCGAATCCTGTTTTCTGGATTCCCACCGGGGCATTTGGTTGGCCACCATGTCGGAGAACAGGATTCGGGATGGGACGGGATGTTGGCCTGATCCAGGGCGGCTCTTCTGATGTGCTTTCTCTCTCCACTGCAGATGGTTTGGTATAATTCACATGAGGTTGGATGTACATTTGTCCACTGCCCACAGCTTGAGTCCCCTTATCTTTATATGTGCCCTTTCTGCCCTTTGTGAGTATGAACTCTCATAGTACCTTCTTAATTCTCTCTGTTTAAGACTTCACATGCATGCAGAGAGCTCCGGTGTGTGTGTGTGTGTGTGTCCTCCATTTCAACACAAGTAACAGGTCTCTGTTTGCAAAGGATCACAGGCCAGGCCAGCCCAAACAGAACATGCGGCCTCCTTTGCCACCTCTTTGAAGGAGCCAGGCAGTGGTGAAGGGGAATATGGAGGTGGACACAATGGCAGCTGCCTGAGGCAACTGCCTCACTTTGCCTCATGGGCTGGCCAGTCTTGAAAGGAACATACCAACCCGCTGTTCTAACACATGAATGGAATAGTTCTTGTGGGGAGGGGGGGTCTCATTTGTATGAAACAGCTGAAACAAAACTGACTCCCTGAACCTGGGTGGCCATCATGGGCTCAGGTATCCTGCCCAATAATTTTACATGGGTTGGAAATGATCCAGCACAATGGGCTTTAATGGCAGCTGCTCTGGTAGGGGGCTGACTACTGTTTCCTTAACACAGATTCTATGCTTACTTTCTCACTGTGATGCACTGATGCTGTTTCAAATCCACTTGGCCAGTCCACTTCTAAGGATGACTGGGCCTCAAGAGTACCAGTGGTTGATTGCATGCCAGTTCAGCCAAGTAACAAAGGGCAATGGCTATGCTAAGCCTCCTTCTCTCATGCATTCATTTTTCCCCATGCAATTCTCCATTTGCACTCTGAATTGATACGAAGAAGGGATTTTACCATCTCTTTTCATGCAATATGTAGATTTGCCCCTTTGAGGTCAGGTGGGATTGTGGGACAGCGCCTCCACTCCCTGGCTGGATCCCACAAGGGGGCAATTATCTTGGGACTTTCCTTAGATGGACCCTTATGCCAGCTGGGAAGATGGATTGTAGCCTGCCTGCAAATTGGCCAATCACAGGCAGGCTGCTAGGCTGGCTCTTCCCCAGGGAAGCTTCCCCAGGAGGCTTCACTTGGGTCCGCTCCTCGGGTATAAATTCCCACCAGCCTTTTAAGTTCCACCAACAGTGTCACTCTCTGTAATCTATCACAGTCATTGTGTCTGCTGACTACCGTATTTTTCCATGTATAAGATGAGTTTATTTTCTTTAAAAATTATGTTAAAAATTGGGGGTCGTCTTATGCACGGATGGTGCAGAGGGGAGTACGGGCGATTCGTTGCAACTGCAAGCATGAGATTGTGAGCAGCTGTTGGGCGGTTGATTGGTGGCCATGGCAAGGGCTGTTGTCGATTGGCTGCCCCTGCGGCAGTTGGGTGGGCAATTGGCGGCTTTTGCGTTGCTTGCGATTTTCAGCATTGGTCAGTTGAGTGAACGATTTTCGGCAATCTTGTAATACTTGACAAATGACCTCACTGCATTTTAAGCCACTAATGTGAGCACCGCCTTGGTCAGATTCCCAATCAATCTCCATACTCAAATTTGCTTTCCACCAAGAAGTTATATATGACTGAGACTAACGTTTGCATACCTTTAGAGTCTCCCAGACAAAGTTTCTCAATTATTTTGAGCCCGCTGGGGCAATCCCTCTTTTATTAGCAAATGATCTAACATGGACTTTTTGAAACCAACTCACTGTGAGCCACTAAAGAACCAATCCATTTTTTCTTCCATTAAAGCTCTTCCCTAGTTGATTCCTGAACTTTATATAGCAATTTGCCTTCCCAACCTGCAAATTGCTTGTATTTATCCACATCTGCAATATCAGGGTGATCTCACAACAGCAATAATGGTGATTGTTTGGGTGCTAAAGGAGGTGCCCATTGTTTAAAGGAGAGCTTTTCAGCTCATGGCATAATGTCCTCTCCTCCAATATATTGTTAGTTTATACAATTTATATTCCACTTAATGGCAAAAGTCTCTAAGAGATGGAAATTCTGTGGGTGGTGAGAGAGTTAAAATGCATTGGGCACACTGGCCATGCACACAGAGGGAGCAGCTACTACACAGGAACCCCCAAAACAAGACCTTCAACTTCAAGAAGTGGAAGCGCTCATAAAGTATGGAGCATTTGAGAGATGCTTCTTTGACTACAAAGCTCTTTGGACCTGTAAAGGACTCCTTACATTATCAAGAGGATAGCCTTTAATTGAGAGTCAGGACACTTATTCCTGTTTCTCAAAGACGCAGTGTGCCTTCTCTGCTTTAAGACTCCCATCAGGGTATTCAGGGAACTAAAGCTATGTCAAGAGGACAGCTGCATTGGCCTGGCATGTCTAAGGATATTAGGGTTGTTTAAGAAAGACTCCAATATTGTTGAACATTTTTTCGGTTGACAAAGCCATTCAGAAATCCCCCCCCCCCAGATGTCAATTCTGCCTTTGAAATCCCACTAAGTTCCAGGAAAATCCGGACGTATGGCAGTCCTAAAGGATATTTAGAATGTGGTTGGAAATGGCTCTGTTTGTGCTAGGCTTGTTCCGGGTAATCAAAAGGAACCACTTATATTGCACGAGATCCCTGAATTACCATGTCAGAAGCTGAGTGTAGATTTATATATATATATATCATTCTTCCCCTTCTCTTCTCGTGGTTGATTATTTTTTGAAGTACCCAGAAGCATAGAGCATATCTTGCAAGATTGCAAGAATGGTGGTTGTTGAACTTAAAGCTGTATTTGCTTGCTATGGGATTCTAAGAGTTTCAGTGGTTTGCAGATGACTGGGGGTTTGAAAAATGTTTTACTAGCCCAGGATACCCCCAGTCCAATGGAACGGTTGAAAGAGCAATCCAGTCTATCAGACAGGTTATTTACTGAGGGAGGCAAAAGCTGATTGCTTAAACCTCCCTCTGGTGTTGCAGCAAAATGTCAGTTAGTTCCACTGGCTCAATGTTAATGGGCAGGATGTGCAAGAGTAAGCTTCCAATAATGACTAACTTATTACTCCCTAAGATACCTACTAATATACATAAGGAACTTCAGATACTTTGGGACAGACTAAAACATTTGTATGTTTGTGCAGCAAAGTCACTCAAGGCCCTGGCAAAAAAAGAAATTTTGTACGGATGGATTCTAATGATTCTTTTTCTTTTGATTTGCAAACTAGCGTCTTCATTACTGGGGTGGAAACAACTACCATGTCTTGGTTCATGGCTCTGTGGGTTTGTGCACAGGGCTACTAAAATTACTAAATTCAGAGGGAAAGATAGGGATCTAAATGGTGATGTATATGAGCAGGATGAGGCTTTATTACGGAAGAAGGAAGATCACGACTTAATTCTAGTAATGAATGTCTAAGATAGCATTTCTAATAACCTACTATAGCAGGAACAAATGATGGAGCTTTGGTTGAACAAAGTTACTAAAAGTTATGCGCTTTCCAACATGGTACACAGTGCTTTCCCCCCATGTACCCACTTTATAAACTTCTTTCATTTCTGCGTAACAAATGTGAACAACCTGAATGACAAAAAGAGCACCATGAACCATAAAGAGCATACAATGTTGTCAGGAAATGTTAGCAAGTGTTGTGTTACTCACTAAGTATTACTTTATGTACCCAGTTTGTCCAATAAATTACCAACATGGAAAACTAAATGTCCAACTTTCACCTATGTTTCTTTTCCTTATCAAATTTGGGCTTTACCAAACCTTCCAAGGCTGGACATCAACACCTGGGAAAATTCAAACGATACAGCATCTGGCAAAGCAGAACTAAATATGCTTTCTTACAGTGATCAAGCATCCCAAATCCAGTTCTACGAAGGTGACATGTACCATTGATCCACAGAGAGGTGCGTAAGTGGAAGGTTCAAGCTGACTTCATAGTGGCCTTTGGGTTGTGTGTGTGTGTGTGCGCGCACACGCACCTGTGCATGTGTTTCCATTTTATGGGAATTGTTCTGACAGCAAATCTTTTCACTGTGTTAAATAGCTGTAAACTAGCTCAAGTCACTTTCAGGAGAATGGAAAGGTAGCACAATCAGAATTGTGATGCCTCCCGTTTCAGACTAATCAGCAATCCGTCATTTTGACCTTGAACCTAAGGCACTGTAGAACAGAACTCTTGAAATTGTTTCATGATTGTACAAGAATACATTCATGTTGTAAGAATGTATTAAGGGACGCAGGTGGCGCTGTGGGTAAAAGCCTCAGCGCCTAGGGCTTGCCGATCAAAAGGTCGGTGGTTTGAATCCCCGTGGCGGGGTGCGCTCCCTCTGCTCGGTCCCAGCGCCTGCCAACCTAGCAGTTCGAAAGCACTCCCGGGTGCAAGTAGATAAATAGGGACCACTTACTGGCGGGAAGGTAAACGGCGTTTCCGTGTGCTGCGCTGGCTCGCCAGATGCAGCTTTGTCACGCTGGCCACGTGACCCAGAAGTGTCTCTGGACAGCGCTGGCCCCCGGCCTCTTGAGTGAGATGGGCGCACAACCCTAGAGTCTGTCAAGACTGGCCCGTACGGGCAGGGGTACCTTTACCTTAAGAATGTATTAAAAGGAATATAAAGAATAACTCAATAATAACTTATTTATTACTAGAATAAGGCTATATACTGGGAAATGATAGGAAGTCCAACTACACCTTATAATTCATTCAAGGTTGGATGTGGATTTGCCTACTGCCCAGAGTTAGTTTGGCCTTACAATCATGTCTGCCATTGTTGCCCTGTGTAAGTATCAGTTTTGAGTACCGTGTTCTAAACTCACACTGGTTGATCCAAATGTTTTGTCCCCCTGAATTACTCCACATTCGGGAGCTTTGGAGTAGAGTGAGGAAGCCCTCCAAAGATTGGGAACAGGAGCAGACCATTGAGTGGGAGGGGGCAAATAACCTGAGCGACTCTCAGGTCACCCAGTGAGGTACATGGCTGAGTGGAGATTTGAACCCCAGTCTCCCAGTAGCCTGCTTGCTGATAGCCAGTGTGGTGTGGATTTGAACCCCAGTCTCCCAGTAGCCTGCTTGCTGATAGCCAGTGTGGTGTAGGGGCTAGAGTGCTGGGAGACTGGGGTTCAAATCTCCACTCAGCCATGTACCTCACTGGGTGACCTGAGAGTGGGGGAAAAGCTTTTGAAGTGGTACTTATTTAAAGTCCAAGGAACAAGATGACCAGAGAGGTTCCTCATCTGCCCCAGTTTCCTAACATTTAATAGCAGAGCGTGTGTGCTGCAACATGACTGAGCACTGTAGCCCTAACATGTTTGGAAGAGAAACTGCAGAGGCCCCAGGGAGGTGGCTCAGGGATGCTTTTGCATTTTTCCCAGGGAATTGCACACACACAGAAAATCTGGTTCTTCCAACCTTCCCTCTTCCCACAACTGCGCTAAAATTCCTAACTTTCTGCTCTAGCCAGCTACCCAGCCAGGCATGAGCTCAAGGCAGATTTGAGGATGTTATATCCTATAGCCTGCAGTGTCCTCTATATGGCAATACTAGGCTGATATTCTTTGGGTTTCTCCTTTACACATGAGATGGTTGGCTGGAGGAAGAGGTAATTTCTAGCCTGCTTGCTGATAGCCAGTGTGGTGTAGGGGCTAGAGTGCTGGGAGACTGGGGTTCAAATCTCCACTCAGCCATGTACCTCACTAGGTGACCTTGGACGAGTTGCTGCCTCTCAGCCTACCCTACCTCAAACGGTTGTTGTGAGGCTAAGATTGGGGAGAGAGAGAACCATGTAACCACTTCGAGCTTGTTGGAAGAAACATGGAATATAAATATACAGTGGTACCTCGGGTTAAGAACTTAATACGTTCTGGAGGTCAGTTCTTAACCTGAAAGTGTTCTCAACTTGAGGTACCACTTTAGTTGATGGGGCCTCCCACTGCCACCGCCGCGTGATTTCTGTTATCATCCTGAAGCAAAGTTCTTAACCCAAGGTACTATTTCTGGGTTAGTGGAGTCTGTAACATGAAGAATCTATAACCTGAAGCGTCTGTAACCCGAGCTACCACTGTAATACATAATCACAATAAATGACACACCAAAGATACATTAGGGGGCATAATTTGCCATTTCTGCTAGAAAGCTGTGCTAATACTATGTGTTTGAGCCAGCAATTATTTGCGTAGTGGGTGATTTGTTTTAAACATTTGTTTGTCTGAAATTTTATGAATATACTTTTAGTTCTTCTGTCTTATGTGTGTAATTTGTCATGGCATGCGCTGTATACAATAAATCTTTGAGTGAGTCAATAACCAACCGCCATCAGAACTGCCACACAATGTAAGCTGCAAAAGTCATTCTGTGTAGCACCTTTGATGCAAAGCATATTGTATAAGGTAAAGATAAAGGGACCCCTGACAATTAGGTCCAGTCGCGGAAGACTCTGGGGTTGCGACACTCATCTTGCTTTATTGGCCGAGGGAGGCAGCGTTTGTCCACAGACATGTGGCCAGCATGACTAAGCCGCTTCTGGCGAACCAGAGCAGCGCATGGAAACACTGTTTACCTTCCCGCCGGAGCGGTACCTATTTATCTACTTGCACTTTGACGTGCTTTCGAACTGCTAGGTTGGCAGGAGCTGGGACTGAGCAACAGGAGCTCACCCCGTCATGGGGATTCGAACTGCCGACCTTCTGATCGGCAAGCCCTAGGCTCTATGGTTTAGACCACAGCACCACCCACATCCTAAGCATATTGTACTGCTCTGCAATTTCAGAGGGAGCATAGTTAAACAATTGCGAGACCCCTACAGACCAGGTCCACCATGTGGAGACTGCCCTCAGAACTGTGAAGATAAACTCTGCAGTAAGTTACTGATAATATGAAGCAACTTTTCTGGATAAGGTGGTCTTCTAAATCATTTTATTTCTAAAGTATCTGTTGCAAAGCTAGTTCTCCTTAGGGAGTCATGTGTTTTATTTCTTATAGAATAAGAGCCATCAATATTATGATTTAGTCCTGTGTGCCTCCCTGACTTATCATTTAAGTATTACCACAAATAAAACATTTCCCATAACAAACCTTCCTACTAGGAGCTGAATTCTCTTGGGAGATTGTTGTGAGTGAAAATATTCCCTGTCTAGGCAGGGTCAGGGCCATTTAGACCTCTGTAGGTTGTAACAAGTTCAATCAAGCCCAGAAATAGAGAGAAAGTCAGCATTACTATAGGAAGAGGAAACATCAAGACTGTGATGATATAATAAAGATTTAAATAGTGGTTTTCTCTGTTTTGCATCTAACTTTGTTTTGACTTGATTGCTTACAGCCAACCCATGCCAGTATGTGGATAAAATCAAGGAGTGTGATGTTCTGCTACAAATGGGCAAATGTACTGATGAATTGTTGGGGGGAAACTGCCAAGCTACCTGCAAATGCAAAACAGAAATCAAGTAATAAACGCATGAAAGTCACAAAGATCTGTCTTGAGAGAATGGTTGCTAACTGAAGAAGATAGAAATTTGGCATTGACAGGAACTTCTCGTTTCCCCCTCTAACTGGCCAAGATATGGCATTTGAAGTTATTAGTGTAAAACAGGAGTGGTACCTCGGGATGCGAACGGGATCCGTTCTGGAGCCCCGTTCTCATCCCGAACAGAACGTAAGACGCGACAGCGTGTCTGCACATGCGCAGGTCACGTTTCGCCGCTTCCACACATGTGCGTGACGTCATTTTGACTGTCTGCGCATGCGCGAGTGGCGAAACCCGGAAGTAACGCACTCCATTACTTCCAGGTCACTGCAGATGCAACTGTGAAAATTCTACCTTCATGAGTCTCCTCCTCCTTTCCTATCCCAGCACCCAACTCTGCTTCCCAATTTTAGTTGCCTGCAGACCAGTTTAACCGTCAAGAATGATGAAAAAGAGAAAAGCCAATACAGACAAGAAAGATTTATTATCAAGGTACTTTCCAGAATTCCCATCAGGAATTTCCACAGTTGCATCTATTTTTCTGTTACCAAGAAGTTCAGTTTTTGATTTGTTTCACCTGTCATTGTTCTGTTTTACTTAACATGGAGGGGGTGATCTTGTCTTAGAAAGCAGCAAATGTACCCACAGTTCTTTAGTCAGATATTTGAAGGTAATTGCTTCCTCTTTTCCTTTAGCTCGACAAATGTACAGCAAAATTTCCTATCCTAATTGTTCATCAGGGAGTTCCTGCTGATTACATTATAGTTTCATTATACCATGTGTGGGTGTAATAAGTACTTCACGTATGAAACTAGTAACACATCCTTTCTTATGATGAAAAAAAAAATGCATTTTATACAGCTGTGGGTAACCCAAAACATTTCCTTGGTGGTATTTTAGCACTCATTGAATGAAGTTCTGTGAGTTTCATTGACCTTTCCTACTCAGTATTCTAAGCCGAATAAACATTTATTTCATAGTCCTGAAGACATTTATTGAGTGGAAATAAGTGTGTGCAGGATAATTGTCATCAAGAGGCAAAGATCTTCAAAACCATGGGCCGTCTTGGAGAGGGAAAACCTTATAATACAAATCTGAAAATGTTACTCAATATCCCTGAATAAAATGCTCTGTTTTGTTACCTTTCAAAGTGAAAACGATGGCTCTTTTGATGCTAGCAGACCTATTATTCGAAGCCTTTACTCTGCAGGATTTAAGAAATTTCAAAAATGGGCTTTTGTTGTTGTTTTTTATCTGTTGTGGTTGAGTATTGATTTTTTTATACTTTGCCATAATAAGGTTTTGGCTGGAAAAGTGGGGTAAATGTATCTAAAATAAATGAAGAACCAGGCTGAGATTGTGAGCTGGGAAGGCATTGGTCCATATTTTGCTCCTGTTTTGAATTTAGTAGATGTACCACATGCTGTACACCCGACTCCACTCTGGGCTCAGTGGCCTGCCTTACAAAGCTGTATTAAAGAATGAGATGATATATCTGACGCACCAAGAACACTTTCAAACCACTAGAGAAATGCCAAGTAGTACTTATGATTGAGCTTTATTTGGTTCCCTTGGTAGATTAAAAAACCTTTATTCAGTGAAGACAAAGTTTTATCAGTTGGACTTCTCTTGTTTGGGTGAATTGTTAACTATAACGGGTCATAAGCAACAGCAAAGCATTGGAATTTATTGAAAGCAATCAACCGCACGTTATGTTACACTTCCTTCAGTTCCTCAGAAAGGCACCTGCACTTAGATTTGGGCAACACGCAAATGTATTTAGACTCGGTCAGTTAAGACAGATGGTTAATCAGTTTGTAAATCCTTTAATTGGTTGACAGTCCTTATTATTAGTGTTTGTCTGCAACTGAGAAACAAGTCCAGCTCCAGGTTTCAAGAGCCCTTGAATAAATAAACTCTGGTGCTCTCCCCAGAAGGCACCGTGCTTGCCCAGGATGGGGCAGTAGTGCTTAATAGAAGTTGTCACCACGCCTGCTTCTGCAGCTAGGGGGCTGTTTGCTTTCCTATGCAATCTAGGCGCTGCTGATTGGAGCTATGAGATGAGTGGGGTAGCGTGCCAGAATTCTTATTCCCACAATATTAATCAGGATCCTATTCCCTCTATGTGCCGACATCACAGGTGGCATATTTTAGCTGCCGTGACACTGGGGAGTTGGGTGGAGCTCCACCCACTGGTGTAGTGGTTAGAGCGGTGGACTCGTAATCTGGTGAACCGGGTTCGCTTCCCTGCTGCTCCACATGCAGCTGCTTGGGCTAGTCACAGTTCTCTGAAGTCTCTCAGCCTCACTCACCTCACAGAGCGTTTGTTGTGGGAGAGGAAGGGAAAGGAGATTGTTAGCCACTTTGAGACTCCTTAGAGTAGTGATAAAGCGGGATATCAAATCCAAACTCCTCCTCTTCTTCTTCTTCTTCTTCTGGCCTACACACAATCCTTGCTGCAGGGAATCAGCTTGCCCCGAACTGGAGACTGGAGGTACAGGGAAGCAGCAGTCCTGATCAGAGCTCCAGGCTACAGGCATGGGCTCCCCTGCAGTGTTGACTTGATGATGACAGACAAGTGGAGGTTGCTGGGGCCGGGGCATTTTGTTTGTGTGTGGGTCATACCTCCATTCAGCACTGCCTCCCCAATCCCTGCCAACCACAGAGGGCCAGCAAGCTGTGGCTGCCATTTTCTTTTCCTCCAAATGCGTTTTGATGCTTGTCATAAAGATGGCTTACACAAAACGAAATACTGTGAAAATCCCTGAAACGAGAAGTAATTGACTAGAAATATTATCTTATAGAATTAATCTAAATAACAAAAATAAAAAAGTTTAAGGAAAAATTTAGAAAAACCTAGAATTGAACAAAGCCTTAACAGGAGGCCGGCTACAAACCTTGTTTCACTGAACTATTCAGTTTCCTCAGACCAAAGGAGCGTTTCAGCCCTGTTTTTGAGTTTGTTTAAAAATTAAAACAGTATTCCTTTCTTTGAATTTGTGCTATGTAGGTTTTTTAAAAACTATTTGTAAAGGCAATACTAGAGTTTTCAGAGCCGAGTCTTTAACTCCTTATTACTACTGCTTGGCTTTCTTTAAATAGGGCTATGTCTAAAACTTGCCATTTAGGTTTTCAAACCCTTTTTGTAAACTCAGGGGAGCGTTTCAGCCCTGTTCTTGAGTTTGTTTAAAATCATTTAAGGTTTATGATTTCTCAATTTCCTTCTGAGGAAACTGAATAGTTCAGTGAAACAAGGTTTGTAGCCGGCATCCCGTTAAGGCTTTGTTCAATTCTAGGTTTTTCTAAATTTTTTCCTTAAACTTTTCGATTTTTGTTATTTAGTTTAATTCTATAATATTTCTAGTTGATTACTTCTTGCTTCAGAGATTTTCACAGTATTTCATTTGTTTTCTGTAATTTCTCGGTTCCTTGACTGTCTTTTTTCTATTCATCATAAAGATGGTGGCTGTTGACAGGAACAAGACCAGGACACAGTTTTTGTCATAGAATCATAGACTTGTAGAATTGTAGAGTTGGAAGGCGTCCTGAGGGTCATCTAGGCCAACCCCCCTCCCACAGTGCAGTGATCTCTCAACACATGTGTCAGAGCTGCCTCAGGTCCCAGCTCACAGAGGACCAACGCCAGTCCGTTATATAAAATAGTCTTTATTGGAGTTCAGTTTCTCTTTTACAGCCACGGCGCGCAGCTCTACGTCTTAAACCCTAGACCGCCGAAGCTCCGTCTGAGTCTCCTCCCCCCAGACACCAGTTTAAGACCCTCGCCTTGCTCCACCTTTTCCTCTGCTCCCTCCTCCTCTGGGTCCTCTTGTCCGCCGAAGTCTTGCCCTTCCTAGACTCTTCTGACGCTGAATCCCCTGAGTCTTCCCCCTCCCTCCGGCGAGCTTTAGGACCTGGTTCCCAATCCGGGTTTTCTGCTGTCCCACGCGCCTGCACATTTGAACTTGGCGCGCGCGCCCAGCCTGCCACCTTCCTTCTGACCGTTATACTGCTCCTGTCGCTGCTTCCCTCTTCGGGGATGCTAGCTGGGCCTGACTCCTCCTCCCTGCTTGCCGGAGGAGACGCTGACTCTGACCTATGGGGCTCTTCCCCCCCACTATGCTCTGGTGGGGAAGCTGGTCCTGATTTCCAGCTACTGCTTTGGGAGTCTCCGCTGGCCCCCTGCTTCTGGTGTGTCCCCCCTGGGACCCCCCTTGCCCTGGCCATCGGCGCCCCCTTCTGGGAATCTTCTGATTCACTGGAGAGGCTCATGGAATCTCTCGGGTCACTGTCATTCTGCCCTCCGCTGCCCTCAGATTCTTCCCCTTCGCTCTCCATTTCCTCTCTCCCCTGTGCCTCTGCTCCTGAGCCCCTGACAACATGGCTCCCCCTTCCAATTTGAAACCATACTTGATTCACTGTGGGTGGCTCAGGTTTGGGCTCTGGCCCAATTTCTTAACTTTGGGTTCAAAAATATAGGGGTCATCTTATACATGGGGAAAACCTATTCACTGAAAAATATGATATTCTTTCAACACACTTTTTGTGTGTGTTAATAAAAAAAATTCCAATTGCAATTTTTCCCACTTGGGCTTATATATAATTATATTGTTACCTTGCTGTATAATTTCAAAAGTTCATTTATACAGCTTTTGGGGCGTTACCATTGGCTTTGGTATATTGCGAAACCTATAGTTGGACATTGATTCTATGGAAGTAATGGCTCATGAGAGGGGAGTTGGAGAGGGTGGCTGATGGCCATGGCTTCCACTGCAGTCAGCTTTATTGTACTACCCAAAGGCATGACAAAACCATTCAAACACTATCCTCGTGGCTTCCACTGACTCGTCCCAACTTTCACAGGAAGTCCTCCCAATGTTTTTAATTCCACACCATGTTTTCTATGTCACCCAAGAGGAAATTTTCACCAGACTTTTCCTACTGAAATCTTTGATGATGATGATGATGAATGCTGCTTAGCTTTGGAAATGTGCTAGCAGTTGTGGCAGTTCTTATGAAAGTGTTAACCTGTGGCCTCACTTGTAGTTGGGGAAACAATGGTGCCAACCATGTGGGAAAAGTGAATATTCACACCATATGAGTGTGTTTTTTAAGGGGAAAAAATTGTACCCCACTGAAATGATAGGCTATTAAAAGGTGAATATTCATCGCAGCTCTAATAATACTCAGTTCCCTTCTGCTTACTGTAGTCACATCAGCAGAAGTCCTGACAAGTTATTCTATATTAAAAGTGATCGCATCCGACTTGTCAAATGAAAATCCAGCAAGTCTTGTCTTCTGGCTGAATAAATGGACCTACAATAGACTTTTTACCCTATAACTGAAATGTTGCATTCTTTGAAGATGGAATATCACAACAACAGCACAGCAGCTGATATGTTGATCTAAATTCAGTTAATGAGTTTGTGTGTTAGAACCTGTTCTACTATGATTATCTTCAATCAGGCAGATTGTGTCCAATATTTTATTAATAAATTTCAAATATTTGTACATAGAATAATATATCAAATAATTACATAAATAGAACAGTGTGGTTGTATGAATTGGTGGCAAACAGTTAAAAGAAGGGAAAATTAAACACTAATACAGAGCCTCAGCTCCTCGCGCTGCCTCTGCTGAAGGTCCAGCAGCTCTTCTTGCAGCCGTTTCTCTTCCTGCTGAGCTTTGTGGAGCTGAAGCTGAATTTCCTGCGTCAGTTCATCCAGCTCATCCATCCACAAACGCCATTTGTCCTCAAATCTCTGAGTGAAGGGATCATCATTCTCACTCAGATTGCTCTCCATGGCCTTCTCAGTCTGCCAGTCCTCGAGCTCCTTCACCACATCTTCCAAGGAGTTTGTGGGTTCATTCGGAGGGTGTGGTTCCCCAGAGCTCTGCAGGCGGCTCAGGCTCTTGCAAGATGGAGATGTTTTGTCTACAGCCAAGGGGTCCCGTGGCCCCCGGGAAGCCCTGTCTAAGGAGTCACCAGTGTGGTTGTTGTGGCCTATGGAAGCACTGAGCTGGGTTGGAGCAGGTTTGAAAGGTGGAGTGCTGGTGGGGAAGCTTTGGATAGCGTTTGTGCTCTCGTCCAGGCTTATGGTGTGCAGCAGGTGACTGCGGAGAGGGCTGCATTGCGAGGAGCTGCTGGTGCTGGTCTGGGCCAGGCTCCTGTTGCTCTTGGAGAGCTTCTGGCCTTTGGCTGATGACGGCCTCGGCATGCACAACAGGCTCTTCCATGATACCACCTTGAAGGCAGAGGGTCTGATCCGACACCTGCTGAAGCATCCATGTTCAGGCAATGAGCTCTTGGAGAAATCAGCTGCCAGTTGATGGTCCCAGAAATACCGCTCGGGGGACTGGTTCTCCTGGTCACTCTCATAGTGCCTTTGAAAGCCACCTCCAGATGACTGGTGCTTCTTCTCAGCTCGGGTGTCCCACTTGCCCCAATGGAAGTAGCCAAAAACTCCACGCTGTGACGTTCCTTTCTGGAGGAGCCCGTCTGGCTGACGCCTGCCACGCAGTCCTCCTGGAGAAGTTGGCAAGGAATCCCGTTTCTCTACTCGGCTGCCCACGTTGCCCATGCTGCCGTCGTTCTCAGGCTCAGAATCCAGAGTGAAAGGATCAAACAGACAATGGCAGGGGTTAACGGTCACATGAGAGGCCTGTTCTGTTGCTATGGAGTTTGAAACACAAGCGGAATGCCAGCACAAGATGGCTGCCTGCAGCCTGATCCCCGGCTAGACTGGGCTGGACTTCATTCCGCGACCTCCTCCTCCTCCTCCTCCTGCAGCCCCTTGGTTGGCTCCATAATCCTTGTCTTCCCATCCATTTACATATTCATTCTTTGCACTCTTATTTAGTTGCTAACAACATACCATATTTTTCCATATATTAAAGGATTTAGTCAAAATTTGGGGGTCGTTTTATACAGGGTTGGTGAATGCTCAGGGGTTCCGGCTCTGGCTCTGGTGCGGGCGGCCCAAGCTCTGACCTGGACTTGGGTTCGGGTTGGGCTTTGACACGGGTGCAGGCGGTGCGGGTTTGGGCTCTGGCCCGATTTCTTAATTTTGGGTTCAAAAAAATAAGGGTCGTCTTATACATGGGGGCATCTTATACAGTGGTACCTCGGGTTACATACGCTTCAGGTTCCATACGCTTCAGGTTACAGACTCCGCTAACCCAGAAATAGTGCTTCAGGTTAAGAACTTTGCTTCAGGATAAGAACAGAAATTGTGCTTCGGAGGCGCGGCAGCAGCAGGAGGCCTCATTAGCTAAAGTGGTGCTTCAGGTTAAGAACAGTTTCAGGGTAAGTACGGACCTCCGGAACGAATTAAGTACTTAACCCGAGGTACCACTGTACACTGAAAAATATGATATTCTTTCAACACATTGTTTTGTGTGAATGAAAAAAAAACCATTTGCAATTTTTCCCACTTGGGCTTTTATATATTTATATTGTTACCTTGCTGTATAATTTCAAAAGTTCATTTATACAGCTTTTGGGGCGTTACCATTGGCTTTGGTACATTGCAAAAGCTATAGTTGGACATTGATTCTATGGAGGTAATGGCTCATGAGAGGGGAGTTGGAGAGGGTGGCTGATGGCCATGGCTTCCACTGAAGTCAGCTTTATTGTACTACCCAAAGGCCATGACAAAACCATTCAAACACTATCCACGTGGCTTCCACTGACTCGTCCCAACTTTCACAGGAAGTCCTCCCAATGTTTTTAATTCCACACCATGTTTTCTATGTCACCCCAGAGGAAATTTTCACCAGACTTTTCCTACTGAAATCTTTGATGATGAGGAGGATGATGATGATGAATGCTGCTTAGCTTTGGAAATGTGCTAGCAGTTGTGGCAGTTCTTATGAAAGTGTTAACCTGTGGCCTCACTTGTAGTTGGGGTAAAAATGGTGCCAACCATGTGGGAAAAGTGAATATTCACACCATATGAGTATTTTTTAAGAAAAAAAATTTGTACCCCACTGAAATGATAGGCTATTAAAACGCGAATATTCATTGCAGCTCTAATAATACTCAGTTCCCTTCTGCTTACTGTAGTCACATCAGCAGAAGTCCTGACAAGTTATTCTATATTAAAAGTGATCGCATCCGACTCGTCAAATGAAAATCCAGCAAGTCTTGTCTTCTGGCTGAATAAATGGACCTACAATAGACTTTTTACCCTATAACTGAAATGTTGCATTCTTTGAAGATGCAATATCACAACAACAGCACAGCAGCTGCTATTTTGATCTAAATTCAGTTAATGAGTTTGTGTGTTAGAACCTGTTCTACTACGATTATCTTCAATCAGGCAGATTGTGTCCAATATTTTATTAATAAATTTCAAATATTTGTACATAGAATAATATATCAAATAATTACATAAATAGAACAGTGTGGTTGTATGAATTGGTGGCAAACAGTTAAAAGAAGGGAAAATTAAACACTAATACAGAGCCTCAGCTCCTCGCGCTGCCTCTGCTGAAGGTCCAGCAGCTCTTCTTGCAGCCGTTTCTCTTCCTGCTGAGCTTTGTGGAGCTGAAGCTGAATTTCCTGCGTCAGTTCATCCAGCTCATCCATCCACAAACACCATTTGTCCTCAAATCTCTGAGTGAAGGGATCATCATTCTCACTCAGATTGCTCTCCATGGCCTTCTCAGTCTGCCAGTCCTCGAGCTCCTTCACCACATCTTCCAAGGAGTTTGTGGGTTCATTCGGAGGGTGTGGTTCCCCAGAGCTCTGCAGGTGGCTCAGGCTCTTGCAAGACGGAGATGTTTTGTCTACAGCCAAGGGGTCCCGTGGCCCCCGGGAAGCCCTGTCTAAGGAGTCGCCAGTGTGGTTGTTGTGGCCCATGGAAGCACTGAGCTGGGTTGGAGCAGGTTTGAAAGGTGGAGTGCTGGTGGGGAAGCTTTGGATAGCGTTTGTGCTCTCGTCCAGGCTGATGGTGTGCAGCAGGTGACTGCGGAGAGGGCTGCGTTGCGAGGAGCTGCTGGTGCTGTTCTGGGCCAGGCTCCTGTTGCTCTTGGAGAGCTTCTGGCCTTTGGCTGATGACGGCCTCGGCATGCACAATAGGCTCTTCCATGATACCACCTTGAAGGCAGAGGGTCTGATCCGACACCTCCTGAAGAATCCATGTTCAGGCAATGAGCTCTTGGAGAAATCAGCTGCCTGTTGATGGTCCCAGAAATACCGCTCGGGGGACTGGTTCTCCTGGTCACTCTCATAGTCCCTTTGAAAGCCACCTCCAGATGACTGGTGCTTCTTCTCAGCCCGGGTGTCCCACTTGCCCCAATGGAAGTAGCCAAAAACTCCACGCTGTGACGTTCCTTTCTGGAGGAGCCCGTCTGGCTGACGCCTGCCACGCAGACCTCCTGGAGAAGTCGGCAAGGAATCCCGTTTCTCTACTCGGCTCCCGACGTTGCCCATGCTGCCGTCGTTGTCAGGCTCAGAATCCAGAGTGAAAGGATCAAACAGACAATGGCAGGGGTTAACGGTCACATGAGAGGCCTGTTCTGTTGCTATGGAGTTTGAAACACAAGCGGAATGCCAGCACAAGATGGCTGCCTGCAGCCTGATCCCCGGCTAGACTGGGCTGGACTTCATTCCGCGACCTCCTCCTCCTCCTCCTCCTGCAGCCCCTTGGTTGGCTCCATAATCCTTGTCTTCCCATCCATTTACATATTCATTCTTTGCACTCTTATTTAGTTGCTAACAACATACCATATTTTTCCATATATTAAAGGATTTAGTCAAAATTTGGGGGTCGTTTTATACAGGGTTGGTGAATGCTCAGGGGTTCCGGCTCTGGCTCTGGTGCGGGCGGCCCAAGCTCTGACCTGGACTTGGGTTCGGGTTGGGCTTTGACACGGGTGCGGGCGGTGCGGGTTTGGGCTCTGGCCCGATTTCTTAATTTTGGGTTCAAAAAAATAAGGGTCGTCTTATACATGGGGGCATCTTATACAATGGTACCTCGGGTTACATACGCTTCAGGTTCCATACGCTTCAGGTTACAGACTCCGCTAACCCAGAAATAGTGCTTCAGGTTAAGAACTTTGCTTCAGGATAAGAACAGAAATTGTGCTTCGGAGGCGCGGCAGCAGCAGGAGGCCTCATTAGCTAAAGTGGTGCTTCAGGTTAAGAACAGTTTCAGGTTAAGTATGGACCTCCGGAACGAATTAAGTACTTAACGCGAGGTACCACTGTACACTGAAAAATATGATATTCTTTCAACACATTGTTTTGTGTGAATGAAAAAAAAACCATTTGCAATTTTTCCCACTTGGGCTTTTATATATTCATATTGTTACCTTGCTGTATAATTTCAAAAGTTCATTTATACAGCTTTTGGGGCGTTACCATTGGCTTTGGTACATTGCAAAAGCTATAGTTGGACATTGATTCTATGGATGTAATGGCTCATGAGAGGGGAGTTGGAGAGGGTGGCTGATGGCCATGGCTTCCACTGCAGTCAGCTTTATTGTACTACCCAAAGGCCATGACAAAACCATTCAAACACTATCCACATAGCTTCCACTGACTCGTCCCAACTTTCACAGGAAGTCCTCCCAATGTTTTAAATTCCACACCATGTTTTCTATGTCACCCAAGAGGAAATTTTCACCAGACTTTTCCTACTGAAATCTTTGATGATGAGGAGGATGATGATGATGATGATGAATGCTGCTTAGCTTTGGAAATGTGCTAGCAGTTGTGGCAGTTCTTATGAAAGTGTTAACCTGTGGCCTCACTTGTAGTTGGGGTAAACAATGGTGCCAACCATGTGGGAAAAGTGAATATTCACACCATATGAGTATTTTTTAAGAAAAAAAAAATTGTACCCCACTGTCAGGGGTTCAGGAGCAGAGGGACAGGAAAGGGAGGAATTAGAGACTGAGGGAGAGGAATCCGAGGGAGAGGTCAGCGATGATAGCCGTCCGAGGTCTCTAAGTCTCTCCAGCGAATCAGAGGATTCACAGAAAGGGGCTCCCGTGGTCAGAGCTAGGGGGTTGCCAGAGGGAACACCTCAGGAAGGAGGGGCCAGAGGGGACTCAGAGAGCAGCAGCTGGAAATCGGGACCAGCTTCCCCACCGGAGAGCAGTAGGGGGGAGGAGCCCCAGGCATCGGCAGCAGGCAGCTTTCCGTCAGCGGAAGGACATGAGTCAGGGTTAGCCACGCCTGCATCAGAGAGCGAGGAAACGGTCAAAAGGAAGGTCAGGGGCAGCGCGTGCGCGCCAAGTTCAAATGTACAAGAGGGTGGCGCAATGAGCAGCCCGGAGAGGGAGCCGGGTCCCAAAGCCCGCCGAAGAGAGGGGGAGGAGTCCGAGGGGTCCGCATCCGAGGCGTCCAGGAAGGAAGGCACCCCGGGGGGTAGTAGGACCCAGAGGCGGAAGGAGAAACGAAGAAGGTGGAGTAAGGCTAGAGTCTTAAACTGGTGTACAGGGGGCGGAGACTCAGACGAGGCTTCGCTGGTCTAGGGTCTAGACGTAGAGACGCACGCTAGGGCTTGAAAATGGAAACTAAACTTCAATAAAGACTTTTGTACAGTTCTGCTGGCTAGCGTTGGTCTTCTGTGAGCTGGGACCTGGAGGCAGTCTCTGACAGTAAGCCTCGTCTCACATTTCATCGGTTTTCTTCGCCTCAAGCATCGCTACGGGAGCGAGGCAGGGAGGGCAGAAGACTGGTGCCTTGCGAGCTCACAAAAGTCAGGCGAGATGACTACAGAACAGAAAATAGCTTCCCTGCAAGAAGCGGTGACACAACTCAGCGCTGAAATAATCGCATCCAGGAAGAGAGAAGAAGAAGCGGCGGCTGCCTGCAAAGATCTTCAAGCCAGGTTGGAAGGGCTTGCGAAGCAGGGGCTACCGGGACCCAGATCCGAGGGGATTGGGTTGGGGAAGAGAGGAGGCAGCATTGTATCTCATTTTGATGGGAATTTGCAGCAGTACCCCAATTTCCGAGCAGACGTGCTGTTTGCGCTGCAGCTGCTGGATAGAGACTTTAGAGATGAGCAAGAGAAAGTGGGGTTTATCTTGTCCCATTTGCATGGGGACGCGAAAGCATGGCTGCGCAATCTGTGGAGGGATAAGGATCCAGCGCTCCAAAGCGCAAAAGCATTCATTAAGGCAATGGACTCCTGTTTCTTATCAAACATAGACATTGACATTGCCCGGAAAGACATATTTGGGCTAAGACAAGGGAAAGCCAGCGTAAGGCAGTATCATTCCCGGTTTTTTGCATTGGTCAACGCGCTGAATTGGGATAAGGATTCTCCGCCAGTTAGAGACCTTTTTTTGGAGGGATTGAGCCCACAGATCAAGGATGAGATGGCACGGGGAGAGAGACCCAAAACCACTCAGCAAGTGGTTGAAAGAGCGCTAACGATTGGGGTGAGGCAGGAAGAACGCCCATGGAGCAAAGAAGAAGGGCGTTGGGGACGCACACCAGCGAGAGTGCCCCCCCTCTTGCCCAGGGATGCAGCGCGTGCGCAGTCCACGCCTCCACAGGGAGGGGGCGAAGAGCCGATGGAGATTGGCGGTGCTAGGGCTCACTCAGCTACCAGAGCCTTAACACCGGGAGCAGTCAAACCGAAGCTGCCTAGAGGGAACAGGAAGTGCTATATATGTGATAGTGGACAGCACATGGCGAAAGAGTGTCCCCAGAGGCTCCACAAGCACACCGCAGCTTCAGTGACAGTACTGGAAACAACTCAGCAGAGAGAACCACAGCAGGGAAACGACGGAGTCTGGCTGGAAACGGAGGCACTGGGGCCCAGCCAGACGAGTCAGTGAGGAAGTCCCCAGAGATTTTGCAGCCCACAGACCCCCTCCCGCCCAAACCAGTGGTGCAGCTCACCGCATCGCTCCAGCTGCCCAATGGACTCACCTTAGAAGTGCCTATTACAATTGACTCTGGCAGTAATGCAGACTTTATAGGACTGGAGTTCATTCAACAACACAACGTAGCGCTACTGCCAGCCACGCTGCCCCTGAAGGTTGTCACGGTGGATGGCAGGGAACTGCTAGGGGGGCAGGTGGTACAGCAGACGCCGCCGATGGTGATGCAAATTGGGAATCACCGGGAGGTCATCAGCTTCAATGTCACCCAACTGTCGGACACGCCTGTAGTATTAGGCATGAGTTGGCTGCACAGGCACAGCCCAGCATTGGCTTGGTACCAGCGCCAACTGACTTTTGGCTCCTCCTACTGTGCGGAACACTGCATTATACCCAGCCCAGAAGGGGAAGAGGAAGACCCGCAGTTACAGTTGGGCACGCTGCAAGCAGTACCCCTCAAGTATGCGGAGTTTTTGGAGGTATTCTGCGAGAAGGAGGCGGACAAGCTACCTCCTCACAGACCCTATGACTGCAAGATTGACCTCCTGCCGGGGGCGACGCTGCCAACTGGGAAACTGTACTCCATGTCTGAGGATGAACTGCAGGAACTCAGGGAGTTCATAGATCACAATTTGAAGCGTGGGTTCATCCGGGAGTCAAAAGCTGTGGGAGGCAGTCCAGTATTCTTTGTGAAGAAGCGGGACACGCCCCAAAAGAGGCTGGTGGTGGACTATCGAATTTTAAACTCGAAAACCAAGCCCTCAGCCTTCCCCATGCCCAAGATAGACGACCTGCTCGCGACGGTGAGGAAAGGACGCGTTTTCACCAAGTTGGATCTACGTGGGGCGTACAACCTGATTCGCATGCGCGAAGGCGACGAGTGGAAGATGGCCATGTTCACGCCACTGGGCACCTACGAATACAGAGTTATGCCCTTCGGATTACAAAATGGCTCTCACTGTTTCCAAGCCTTTATGCATCATGTGCTGGCGGGACTCCTTTACAAGAAGTGCGTATGCTTCCTGGACGACATCCTGATTTTTTCAGAATCGCGAGAGGCGCACGAGAGGGATGTCAGGGAAGTTCTGCAGAGACTGAAGGAGCACAGGCTGTACGCCAAGCTGGAGAAGTGCCAGTTCGACATGACGGAGGTGGATTTCCTGGGCTACAAGTTGTCGGACAAGGGGCTCGCCATGGACAGCGCCAAGGTTTGCGCAGTTTTAGACTGGAAAAGCCCACGCAATCGGAAGGAAGTCCAGCGGTTTGTCGGCTTTGCCAACTTTTACCGCAAGTTCATCAAGGGATTTGCCATGCAGACAGCGGCCATCACCGACACGCTCAGCTCCAAGAAGAAGAAATTCATCTGGACGGAGCAAGCGGAGCAGTCCTTTCAGAAACTCAAGCGTCTCTTCACGTCCGAAGAGCAGCTGCTGCATGTGAATCCCAGCAGACCCATGAGGGTGGAGACAGACGCCTCAGACAGAGCCGTGGGAGCTGTCCTGTTGCAACAAGACCAGCAGGGGGACTGGAGGCCGTGCGCCTTCTACTCGAGGAAGCTCAGCAAGTCGGAGCAGAATTATACCATCTGGGACAGGGAGTTGCTAGCCATCCATGCAGCGTTCAAGGCATGGCGGCACTTCCTTATCGGAGCCAGACACACAGTGCAGGTCCACACGGACCACAAGAATCTGGAGTACTGGCGCACGGCTAGGTTCCTCAACCAGAGACACATTAGATGGGCAGAGTTCTTCGCGGACTTCGACTTCAAGATAGAGTACATTCCAGGCGACAACAACGTGATGGCGGATGCATTGTCCAGAAAGCCGCAATACCTTGAGGAGGCGGCACCGTCGGCGGCCAAGCACATTTTCGCACCGGAAGCGTGGGCATGCGCGTCGGCAACCGTGGACCTGGACGCCGTACGTCGCGCGCTGCGGGAAGACCCCTTCGCACAGGCCAAGATGGAGGAGGTGCACAGGGGCACAGCGAAGGCCGACGAGTTCCAGATACGCGATGGGTTGCTCCTCCACAAGGGAGCACTCTACGTGCCGGGAGACGACCTCCGCGCAAGGGTATTGCAGCAGCTACACGACGCTCCCACCGCCGGGCACTTTGGCAAAGAAAAGACTGTCGAACTAGTAGCCAGAGACTTTTGGTGGCCCAAGATGCGGGGGGAAGTAGCGGATTACGTCTCGAGATGTGACACCTGCCAAAGGGCCAAGTCAGTTCACAAACCGCCGGCGGGACTGCTGGAACCGCTGCAGACACCGTCTGAACCGTGGGAGAGGGTGGCCCTGGACTTCGTCACGGATCTGCCCAGTTCGAGGGGAAAGACAGCAGTGCTAGTGGTGGTGGACATGTGTACCAAAATGGCACACTTCATTCCGTGTGCGAAGGTAGCCACGGCAGAGCAGACCGCCAAACTGTTCATAGACCACGTGTTCAAAGTCCACGGTCTGCCACGGTCTATTCTCTCCGACCGGGGGCGACAGTTCATCTCGAACTTCTGGCAGAAGCTGATGGGCATTCTGAACGTCAAAGTCAATTTAGCGTCGGCGAGACACCCACAGACCAACGGACAAGCAGAGAGGGTCAACGCCATCATGCAGCAGTACCTGAGATGCTACGCCAATCAGCAGCCCACGACATGGGTGGACTACCTGCCACTCGCCGAGTTCGCTTACAACAATACGAAGCACGTGTCGACGGGGGTGACGCCATTCTTCGCCAACAACGGGAGGCATCCCAGAACCTTCCCGGGTTTAGAGAGAGTGGGGGAGGGGGAGCAACAGGCAGCGGAAGCCTTAGCATCGGAGTTGCAGGAAGTTCACGAACAGCTTAGGAGGCAGTTAGAACTAGCAAAGCACGCATACAAAGTGCAGGCCGACAGACACAGAAGAGTTGGGGAAGACATACAGGTGGGAGACTGGGTCTGGTTAGCAGCGCAAGCAGTGCCGACCAGATCGTTAGCGAAGAAGAAGCTAGGACATAAGCAGCTAGGACCTTACCAAGTCCAGGCACAGGTCAATCCAGTGGCCTTCCGGTTGGCTCTTCCGGAGGGTTCCAGAATGCATCCGGTGTTCCATAGATCGGTGCTCACGCCCTACAAAGCACCTCATAGATTTCAGGAACCAGACACAGCACCAGACCCGCTCAGAGAAGGGCCCAGAAAGGGGGGGTCGCCAAGAAGGGGGCACATCAACGAGGTCACAGAGATTTTAGACTCGAGATGGGGGGAAGAGGGAGTAGAATATCTCCTAGCCAGAGAGGGTACCCCGGCCAGTGCCAACAGCTGGGTACCGGACTATGCCTTGGAGGAGCCTCTGCTCAAAGAGGAGTTTCATGCCCTCTTCCCACACAGGCCCATGCCAGCCGAGTATTTCGACGACTGGCTCTTCACACCCACTCTTTCAGCCAGCACCTTCCAGGGGTTCGCCTCGGACGAGGAACAGGCCCCAGTCACAAGCTCCCCGGAGGGTTCGCCACCGGGGTCTGCCTCAGACCGCTCTTATTGGTGGGACGATCGACCAGAGGAGCAGTGGCGCAGGAAGTGGCTGAGGGGTCCTTGGCAGGAATCACCCGCAGAGGGGAACGGGGGCGAGACGGACATGGACGTGTTGGGGGAAGACGTGGGGTTCGAGCAAGGAGGCAGAGAGATGGAAGCAGAGGAGAGCGACGTCGACGAGTACATGGGGGACGAACTGTATCCTGCACGCACCCCCGCTACTACGGAGCACCCAGTACCCACACCGGAAGGAGGGGAGGGGGGAAGGGAGGGCTTCGAGGGGGGGATGGATGTCAGGGGTTCAGGAGCAGAGGGACAGGAAAGGGAGGAATTAGAGACCGAGGGAGAGGAATCCGAGGGAGAGGTCAGCGATGATAGCCGTCCGAGGTCTCTAAGTCTCTCCAGCGAATCAGAGGATTCACAGAAAGGGGCTCCCGTGGTCAGAGCTAGGGGGTTGCCAGAGGGAACACCTCAGGAAGGAGGGGCCAGAGGGGACTCAGAGAGCAGCAGCTGGAAATCGGGACCAGCTTCCCCACCGGAGAGCAGTAGGGGGGAGGAGCCCCAGGCATCGGCAGCAGGCAGCTTTCCGTCAGCGGAAGGACATGAGTCAGGGTTAGCCACGCCTGCATCAGAGAGCGAGGAAACGGTCAAAAGGAAGGTCAGGGGCAGTGCGCGCGCCAAGTTCAAATGTACAAGAGGGTGGCGCAATGAGCAGCCCGGAGAGGGAGCCGGGTCCCAAAGCCCGCCGAAGAGAGGGGGAGGAGTCCGAGGGGTCCGCATCCGAGGCGTCCAGGAAGGAAGGCACCCCGGGGGGTAGTAGGACCCAGAGGCGGAAGGAGAAACGAAGAAGGTGGAGTAAGGCTAGAGTCTTAAACTGGTGTACAGGGGGCGGAGACTCAGACGAGGCTTCGCTGGTCTAGGGTCTAGACGTAGAGACGCACGCTAGGGCTTGAAAATGGAAACTAAACTTCAATAAAGACTTTTGTACAGTTCTGCTGGCTAGCGTTGGTCTTCTGTGAGCTGGGACCTGGAGGCAGTCTCTGACACCCACTGAAATGATAGGCTATTAAAACGCGAATATTCATTGCAGCTCTAATAATACTCAGTTCCCTTCTGCTTACTGTAGTCACATCAGCAGAAGTCCTGACAAGTTATTCAATATTAAAAGTGATCGCATCCGACTCGTCAAATGAAAATCCAGCAAGTCTTGTCTTCTGGCTGAATAAATGGACCTACAATAGACTTTTGACCCTATAACTGAAATGTTGCATTCTTTGAAGATGCATTATAACAATAGCACAGCAGCTGCTATTTTGATCTAAATTCAGTTAATGAGTTTGTGTGTTAGAACCTGTTCTACTATGATTATCTTCAATCAGGCAGATTGTGTCCAATATTTTATTAATAAATTTCAAATATTTGTACATAGAATAATATATCAAATAATTACATAAATAGAACAGTGTGGTTGTATGAATTGGTGGCAAACAGTTAAAAGAAGGGAAAATTAAACACTAATACAGAGCCTCAGCTCCTCGCGCTGCCTCTGCTGAAGGTCCAGCAGCTCTTCTTGCAGCCGTTTCTCTTCCTGCTGAGCTTTGTGGAGCTGAAGCTGAATTTCCTGCGTCAGTTCATCCAGCTCATCCATCCACAAACGCCATTTGTCCTCAAATCTCTGAGTGAAGGGATCATCATTCTCACTCAGATTGCTCTCCATGGCCTTCTCAGTCTGCCAGTCCTCAAGCTCCTTCACCACATCTTCCAAGGAGTTTGTGGGTTCATTCGGAGGGTGTGGTTCCCCAGAGCTCTGCAGGCGGCTCAGGCTCTTGCAAGACGGAGATGTTTTGTCTACAGCCAAGGGGTCCCGTGGCCCCTGAGAAGCCCTGTCTAAGGAGTCGCCAGTGTGGTTGTTGTGGCCTATGGAAGCACTGAGCTGGGTTGGAGCAGGTTTGAAAGGTGGAGTGTCGGTGGGGAAGCTTTGGATAGCCTTTGTGCTCTCGTCCAGGCTGATGGTGTGCAGCAGGTGACTGCGGAGAGGGCTGCATTGCGAGGAGCTGCTGGTGCTGGTCTGGGCCAGGCTCCTGTTGCTCTTGGAGAGCTTCTGGCCTTTGGCTGATGACGGCCTCGGCATGCACAATAGGCTCTTCCATGATACCACCTTGAAGGCAGAGGGTCTGATCCGACACCTCCTGAAGAATCCATGTTCAGGCAATGAGCTCTTGGAGAAATCAGCTGCCTGTTGATGGTCCCAGAAATACCGCTCGGGGGACTGGTTCTCCTGGTCACTCTCATAGTCCCTTTGAAAGCCACCTCCAGATGACTGGTGCTTCTTCTCAGCCCAGGTGTCCCGCTTGCCCCAATGGAAGTAGCCAAAAACTCCACGCTGTGACGTTCCTTTCTGGAGGAGCCCGTCTGGCTGACGCCTGCCACGCAGACCTCCTGGAGAAGTCGGCAAGGAATCCCGTTTCTCTACTCAGCTCCCGACGTTGCCCATGCTGCCGTCGTTGTCAGGCTCAGAACCCAGAGTGAAAGGATCAAACAGACAATGGCAGGGGTTAACGGTCACATGAGAGGCCTGTTCTGTTGCTATGGAGTTTGAAACACAAGCGGAATGCCAGCACAAGATGGCTGCCTGCAGCCTGATCCCCGGCTAGACTGGGCTGGACTCCATTCCGCGACCTCCTCCTCCTCCTCCTCCTGCAGCCCCTTGGTTGCCTCCATCATCCTTGTCTTCCCATCCATTTACATATTCATTCTTTGCACTCTTATTTAGTTGCTAACAACATACCGTATTTTCCCATATATTAAAGGATTTAGTCAAAATTTGGGGGTCGTTTTATACAGGGTTGGTGAATGCTCAGGGGTTCCGGCTCTGGCTCTGGTGCGGGCGGCCCAAGCTCTGACCTGGACTTGGGTTCGGGTTGGGCTTTGACACGGGTGCGGGCGGTGCGGGTTTGGGCTCTGGCCCGATTTCTTAATTTTGGGTTCAAAAAAATAAGGGTCGTCTTATACATGGGGGCATCTTATACAGTGGTACCTCGGGTTCCATACGCTTCAGGTTCCATACGCTTCAGGTTACAGACTCCGCTAACCCAGAAATAGTGCTTCAGGTTAAGAACTTTGCTTCAGGATAAGAACAGAAATTGTGCTTCGGAGGCGCGGCAGCAGCAGGAGGCCTCATTAGCTAAAGTGGTGCTTCAGGTTAAGAACAGTTTCAGGTTAAGTACGGACCTCCGGAACGAATTAAGTACTTAACCCGAGGTACCACTGTACACTGAAAAATATGATATTCTTTCAACACATTGTTTTGTGTGAATGGAAAAAAAACCATTTGCAATTTTTCCCACTTGGGCTTTTATATATTTATATTGTTACCTTGCTGTATAATTTCAAAAGTTCATTTATACAGCTTTTGGGGCGTTACCATTGGCTTTGGTACATTGCAAAAGCTATAGTTGGACATTGATTCTATGGAGGTAATGGCTTATGGGAGGGGAGTTGGAGAGGGTGGCTGATGGCCATGGCTTCCACTGCAGTCAGCTTTATTGTACTACCCAAAGGCATGACAAAACCATTCAAACACTATCCACATGGCTTCCACTGACTCGTCCCAACTTTCACAGGAAGTCCTCCCAATGTTTTAAATTCCACACCATGTTTTCTATGTCACCCAAGAGGAAATTTTCACCAGACTTTTCCTACTGAAATCTTTGATGATGAGGAGGAGGAGGATGATGATGATGATGATGAATGCTGCTTAGCTTTGGAAATGTGCTAGCTGTTGTGGCAGTTCTTATGAAAGTGTTAACCTGTGGCCTCACTTGTAGTTGGGGTAAACAATGGTGCCAACCATGTGGGAAAAGTGAATATTCACACCATATGAGTATTTTTTAAGGAAAAAAAATTGTAGCCCACTGAAATGATAGGCTATTAAAACGCGAATATTCATTGCAGCTCTAATAATACTCAGTTCCCTTCTGCTTACTGTAGTCACATCAGCAGAAGTCCGGACAAGTTATTCTATATTAAAAGTGATCGCATCCGACTCGTCAAATGAAAATCCAGCAAGTCTTGTCTTCTGGCTGAATAAATGGACCTACAATAGACTTTTTACCCTATAACTGAAATGTTGCATTCTTTGAAGATGCATTATAACAATAGCACAGCAGCTGCTATTTTGATCTAAATTCAGTTAATGAGTTTGTGTGTTAGAACCTGTTCTACTATGATTATCTTCAATCAGGCAGATTGTGTCCAATATTTTATTAATAAATTTCAAATATTTGTACATAGAATAATATATCAAATAATTACATAAATAGAACAGTGTGGTTGTATGAATTGGTGGCAAACAGTTAAAAGAAGGGAAAATTAAACACTAATACAGAGCCTCAGCTCCTCGCGCTGCCTCTGCTGAAGGTCCAGCAGCTCTTCTTGCAGCCGTTGCTCTTCCTGCTGAGCTTTGTGGAGCTGAAGCTGAATTTCCTGCGTCAGTTCATCCAGCTCATCCATCCACAAACGCCATTTGTCCTCAAATCTCTGAGTGAAGGGATCATCATTCTCACTCAGATTGCTCTCCATGGCCTTCTCAGTCTGCCGGTCCTCGAGCTCCTTCACCACATCTTCCAAGGAGTTTGTGGGTTCATTCGGAGGGTGTGGTTCCCCAGAGCTCTGCAGGCGGCTCAGGCTCTTGCAAGACGGAGATGTTTTGTCTACAGCCAAGGGGTCCCGTGGCCCCTGAGAAGCCCTGTCTAAGGAGTCGCCAGTGTGGTTGTTGTGGCCCATGGAAGCACTGAGCTGGGTTGGAGCAGGTTTGAAAGGTGGAGTGTCGGTGGGGAAGCTTTGGATAGCCTTTGTGCTCTCGTCCAGGCTGATGGTGTGCAGCAGGTGACTGCGGAGAGGGCTGCGTTGCGAGGAGCTGCTGGTGCTGTTCTGGGCCAGGCTCCTGTTGCTCTTGGAGAGCTTCTGGCCTTTGGCTGATGACGGCCTCGGCATGCACAACAGGCTCTTCCACGATACCACCTTGAAGGCAGAGGGTCTGATCCGACACCTGCTGAAGCATCCATGTTCAGGCAATGAGCTCTTGGAGAAATCAGCTGCCTGTTGATGGTCCCAGAAATACCGCTCGGGGGACTGGTTCTCCTGGTCACACTCATAGTCCCCTTTAAAGCCACCTCCAGATGACTGGTGCTTCTTCTCAGCCCAGGTGTCCCGCTTCCCCCAATGGAAGTAGCCAAAAACTCCATGCTGTGATGTTCCTTTCCGGAGGAGCCCGTCTGGCTGACGCCTGCCACGCAGACCTCCTGGAGAAGTCGGCAAGGAATCCCGTTTCTCTACTCGGCTGCCCACGTTGCCCATGCTGCCGTCGTTCTCAGGCTCAGAATCCAGAGTGAAAGGATCAAACAGACAATGGCAGGGGTTAACGGTCACATGAGAGGCCTGTTCTGTTGCTATGGAGTTTGAAACACAAGCGGAATGCCAGCACAAGATGGCTGCCTGCAGCCTGATCCTCGGCTAGACTGGGCTGGACTCCATTCCGCGACCTCCTCCTCCTCCTCCTCCTGCAGCCCCTTGGTTGGCTCCATAATCCTTGTCTTCCCATCCATTTACATATTCATTCTTTGCGCTCTTATTTAGTTGCTAACAACATACCATATTTTTCCATATATTAAAGGATTTAGTCAAAATTTGGGGGTCGTTTTATACACGGTTGGTGAATGCTCAGGGGTTCCGGCCCTGGCTCTGGTGCGGGCGGCGCAAGCTCTGACCTGGACTTGGGTTCCAGTTGGGCTTTGACACGGGTGCAGGTGGCGCGGGTTTGGGCTCTGGACCGATTTCTTAATTTTGGGTTCAAAAAAATAAGGGTCGTCTTATACATGGGGGCATCTTATACAGTGGTCCCTCGGGTTACATACGCTTCAGGTTCCATACGCTTCAGGTTACAGACTCCGCTAACCCAGAAATAGTGCTTCAGGTTAAGAACTTTGCTTCAGGATAAGAACAGAAATTGTGCTTCGGAGGCGCGGCAGCAGCAGGAGGCCTCATTAGCTAAAGTGGTGCTTCAGGTTAAGAACAGTTTCAGGTTAAGTACGGACCTCCGGAACGAATTAAGTACTTAACCCGAGGTACCACTGTACACTGAAAAATATGATATTCTTTCAACACATTGTTTTGTGTGAATGAAAAAAAAAAACCATTTGCAATTTTTCCCACTTGGGCTTTTATATATTTATATTGTTACCTTGCTGTATAATTTCAAAAGTTCATTTATACAGCTTTTGGGGCGTTACCATTGGCTTTGGTACATTGCAAAAGCTATAGTTGGACATTGATTCTATGGAGGTAATGGCTTATGGGAGGGGAGTTGGAGAGGGTGGCTGATGGCCATGGCTTCCTTTTTTTTTAAACAGATATTTATTAGAATTCTACAAAATGAAAAAAGAAAAAAGAAAAATACAAAATAAAAATAGATAAAAAACAATTCCATCTTTCCATCACTTTCTTTCATTTGCTTATTTCCCGGACCTCCTCACACCTCCCTTTTTGTATTCCAGTTCAATTTGTTAGTTCAGCAAATCCTTCTCCTCTTTGTTATCCTAATCTTTAATCTTGAAATAATGTGTAACATTAACTTTTGACTGTTAATACCCCATTTTTTTCATACTCCTTATAGCGTTATAGGTAGGCCATGGCTTCCACTGAAATAAATTCAAAGAATATTCTCCTCAGTAAGTAAGCTTTATTGTACTACCCAAAGGCCATGACAAAACCATTCAAACACTATCCACATGGCTTCCACTGACTCGTCCCAACTTTCACAGGAAGTCCTCCCAATGTTTTAAATTCCACACCATGTTTTCTATGTCACCCAAGAGGAAATTTTCACCAGACTTTTCCTACTGAAATCTTTTGTGGGTTATTATTATTATTTATTTTATTTCAATACCGCTTTATATTTTTAAGGAAAATCTCAAAGTGGTTTACAGCATATTAAAACATCAATAAAACAATCCAGAACGAATCATTTCTGAAGAAAGTCAGATATAGAGTATACAGTGAAAGCAACATAATTAACAGAAAACTAAAATGATATCTTAAAGATTTCAAAATGAAACATTACAAAGGAGGTCAGCTACAGAATACATATTTAACACAAAGTTAAGAAAAAATATTAAACATTTCAAAAAATACAAAAGCATTTCTAAGTGAAGTCAAATATAAAATGCACATTTAAACCATCATATTTTATGCAATTACTTTATTCCAGCATCAGTTTCCCCTTTTCTAGGTGTGACATTTAGTCCGTGCAGGAAAACAATATAGGCACAGTTACCTTTGGCTTGGTTCAGCCGTCCCTGGCCAGCATCTCATTTCCACTGTGCTGCTCAAGCTCACCTTGTCAAACTTCTAGTCCACAGTGTGTACTCAGAGAGATCAGCATGTGGTATGTACACCATAAGGGTGCCGGTTGTCATGATACTCTGGCTCAACACAGTGGTTTGATTATTGGCTTCTGTGTAATAATAGAGATAGGTGCTGAAACCGATTCACAAGAGGCAGAGAAAGTATTACTTCACAGGGCATTTAATTAACTTCCAGAATTTGCTGCCGCAAGATGCGGTAATAGCCAATGAGTTAGATGGCTTTAAAAGTAGATTAGACAATATTGTGGAGAATAGGTCTGTCAGTGGCAATTAGCTACGGCAGCTAAATGGAATCTCCACCTACACAGGTAAACAAATACCGTATTTTTCCGTGAATAAGACGCCCCCATGTATAAGACGACCCCTATTTTTTGAGCCCAATTTAAGAAATAAATTTATTTATATATTTAATTGCAACATTCCGTGTGTGAGACGACCCCCAATTTTAAACTTAAAAAAATTGGGGAAAATATAGTCTTATACACGGAAAAATACAGTAAGTATTGGGCAATTGCTTACCTGTCCTGCTTGTGGCTTCTCATAAGCATCTGGTTAGCCTTTAATAAAAAAAGGAATATGAAACAATAAAAACAATTATCTATAAAATGCTGGTAGGTGAGATATCTGCCGCTCTGCTAATATAATTCTTCGTCAGCACTGTGTTGTCTGCACTTTACTTTGCTGAAGGTTGGAATGCTATCTTACACTTCAGGTTGGAATGCTATCTTACAGGGGTTTGTGAGGGGTATATTTTATATTAAACTCATGCAGACATCACAGATGCCATGATCCATAGAAACAAACCATGCAAAGAGTCCTGAGTAGGAGGAGAAGCTTCATCCTCTAGGGACAATTATGTCTACCTCAGAGCTGCCTGGAAATACACTTCCGGGTGGGGTGTGCATAATTTTTCTGGGTTGTTGTATGCCACGTAAGGACAGCGGTAGCCTGAGCATAATGCCCCCCCCCCCCAAGCAACTCTCTTGGTTGCCCCATCACCAAAAGACGTATTTTTATAATATGTTGTAAACTGCCTTGATCAGAAGACAGGGTATTTACTCTTTGAGATAAATAAAATCCGACCCAGAGGAGATTTCAAATTCTCCCCAACCCCCTTGTACTCACTTTCCTTCCTTGCTACTCTTGCTGTTGTTGAATATGGCAATTCCTTCCCTGTCTCTTTTGCTTGAGCGGTCTGGCACCTGGCACGCTGCTCGCTATCTTTGCTCCCACACTAAGGACTAGTGTACTTATTCCCTTCAGTTTGTAAAGGTGCAGTGCTCCTGCGGCTTGGCTTGCAGTCATAGCAGCGTGACATCTTTGAGAAGAGGGAGGGAACCTTCCTTCCCTTTGGGAATTCTGCCGCTGCTGCTACTGGAACAGCAAGCCAGATAGAGAGGGAGGGAAGTTAGCAGGGGTGTGGGGGTGGGTGTGTGGTTGTAGGACTCAACAAGGAGTTCAGAGAGGGGCTGCACACCATCACATTTCTGATAACATGTGTGGGTTGCAGCATGGGCCCAGTTTAGCTCAGAACAATCGCAACAATCCAACCCAATATTTTGGGTTTCTGTTCCAAATTATTAATTATTAAATTCCACACAGACTTCCCATATTCTGGACCTCTGAAGAACTCCTTTCACAATAGTTATATTTCTGCCCTCTTCTTCTTGTTCTCAAGAATGTGGTTTATGAGCAAGCTGTAGAGGGAGGTGGGGGACAGGCATGGCTTGTCCACCTGAGAAGGTAGACCATCTAGGATAAGGAAAACTCTCATCCGAAACCTCTGTTGCCTTGCAGGATATCTTCGGGAGAAGAAAAGGCTAAGGCTTTCTCTCTTTTTTTACACCTAACTTTGTTTATTCTTTTCAGCCAAAGGATGTGCATACACAGATAACACTGAGGGCTGTAGGACACAAAGATGTGACTCACAGCTGTTGGAAAAACACTGCCAAGTCACCTGTAAATGTACAACATAAATAACATTGTAAGAACGTTCTTGAGATAACTATTCTTAATTTAAGATAGAACTACAGCATTAATTTAAGATAGAACTACAGCATTAAAAGGGACGCGGGTGGCGCTGTGGGTAAAAGCCTCAGCACCTAGGGCTTGCCGATCGAAAGGTTGGCGGTTCGAATCCCCGCGGCGGGGTGCGCTCCCGTTGCTCGGTCCCAGCGCCTGCCAACCTAGCAGTTCGAAAGCACCCCCGGGTGCAAGTAGATAAATAGGGACCCTTACTGGCGGGAAGGTAAACGGCGTTTCCGTGTGCGGCTCTGGCTCGCCAGAGCAGCGATGTCACGCTGGCCACGTGACCTGGAAGTGTCTCCGGACAGCGCTGGCCCCCGGCCTCTTGAGTGAGATGGGCGCACAACCCCAGAGTCTGTCAAGACTGGCCCGTACGGGCAGGGGTACCTTTACCTTTTTACAGCATTAAAAGTAAATAATCTTTGACTTTTTCTTTCAAAAACTGGTTTAAAATTTACATTATTGGCACCAAGAATATTTCCCAAAGACCAGCTCTTGGAGGTGATGACAAAGTCCAAAGTCCAGCTATTGAGGTTGATGTTGTTTGTGTGGTTAGGGCTTCCTCATTGGGAATAAGCTCCTTCACTGTAAACTTGGAGCACAAACAAATTAAAATTAACTTTATACTTTATAACATAAGACTACATGACTTTAACTGCTTAATGATGTCAAATTACGTAATGGGTAGAATTACAAAAGGGCAATGTATGTGCCACAGATCACGTGCGCACGTGAGGGTTGGGAGAGGCACATAGCACAATTTAAAGTAAATAACACTAAACAGAAATATAATTTAAACAAACCACATTATCTGCTGCTGCTGAGGCTGAACTGTGAGTAGCAAAGTATGCTATTTTTTTATTAGATGCATAGGATTGAAGATCAGCAGGCAAAAAGGGAAGGACAAAGGGGGAAGGAATTTGATGTAATTTGGAGGAAAATATACAAAAAGCTACCTATCTGCTATAGAAGGTGCTGTCAGAATTATTTTAATTATTGTTATTTTACACATATATATCTGGACCATCAGAAAATGAGCCCAGGGTGCCTTATCCAACCCCATAGTTTATCACACGGAGTAAAGGGCAGGTAATGTGTGGTGTAGTGTGGTGTAGTGGTTAAGAGCGGTAGTCTCGTAATCTGGGGAACCGGGTTCGCATCTCCGCTCCTCCACATGCAGCTGCTGGGTGACCTTGGGCCAGTCACACTTTTCTGAAGTCTCTCAGCCCCACTCACCTCACAGAGTGTTTGTTGTGGGGGAGGAAGGGAAAGGAGAATGTTAGCCGCTTTGAGACTCCTTAAAGGGAGTGGGACGCGGGTGGCGCTGTGGGTTAAAGCCTCAGTGCCTAGGACTTGCCGATCGAAAGGTCGGCAGTTCGAATCCCCGCGATGGGGTGCGCTCCCGCTGCTCGGTCCCAGCGCCTGCCAACCTAGCAGTTCGAAAGCACCCTCGGGTGCAAGTAGATAAATAGGGACCGCTTACTGGCGGGAAGGTAAACGGCGTTTCCGTGTGTGGCTCTGGCTCGCCAGATGCAGCTTTGTCACGCTGGCCACGTGGCCCGGAAGTGTCTGCGGACAGCGCTGGCCCCTGGCCTATAGAGTGAGATGGGCGCACAACCCTAGAGTCTGTCAAGACTGGCCCGTATGGGCAGGGGTATCTTTACCTTTTTTTAAAGGGAGTGAAAGGCGGGATATCAAATCCAAACTCTTCTTCTTCTTCTAATGTGTGTGTTTTTCCAGCATCTCCGAGAAAAATGTACAAAAATGGTGCAAATCTGCTTGCCTCAACCTCCCAACCAACATGTACAGAGAAATGAGCACCCCACAAATAATAACAATACTGACATCACAATCATTGACATATACTCGGAGTCGAGTGTGGATTTCATGCTCTTTATTCAGCTCATAGTAGCGAGGAATGAAAGTTCCCCCAAAATATCTGCTTTATGTACATTATTTACACAATGGGCTGCAAGTGATTGGCTAATTCCGGGATTCTCCTGTAGGCCAATCAGCTTGCGGGTTCACTTCCACCTGGAGCTGGATTGGGTGGCTCCTGTGGGCCAATCATACTGCTGCATTGTTCTAGGACCAATCATACTGCTGCATTCTGAATCCTATTGTTCTAGGACCAATCAGACGGCTACATTTTGGATCCTATTCAACTCACTACATAACAATCATCATCATCACCACCACCATCATCAACAATCCACATCAAAAAGAACCTGTATTTTTGTGGTTCAGAAACTGATGAAGAGATGCATTGAGAAATGGGAGAGATAGACTAAGATCAAGCAAATCTGTCTGTCGACAAAGCTGGGAAGCCGACATCCATGAAGGGATAGGTACCTGACAGAAAAAGGCGGCATTTGCAGGCCTTTCAGAGACCATGTTGTTTTGCAGCATGCATTGCTTCTTATTTATTTAATTATTAAAATTATTTATATCCTGCTTCACACAGGAAACTAAAATGTAAGAGCTGCTGTGGCTCAGTGGCTAAGAAACTGATCTATGAGTGAGGGACTTTGAATCTTGACTCTTCTCAGTTGGAGGTGGGATGGATAGGATGGCCTCTAGTGGTGGACCTGCTTTGAATCTTGACTCTTCTCAGTTGGAGAATTCAATCCTGCTTTGAATCTTGACTCTTCTCAGTTGGAGGTGGGATGGATGGGATGGCCTCTAGTGGTGGACCCCAAACTTTGCCTAGGCAGGTGATAAAGTGCCACTGGCTGTAGACACTGGGAGTCCCCAGAATGGGACACTTGGCTGTACAGGGGGGTACTGACATCTTTGGATCCTCTGGAACTAACATAGCAGGGGAGAAAACAAGAATGAACAACAAGCTGACTGGTGTAAGAGCTCTATCACAGCTGTCCCTTTTCTTGCGAGGAATCCTATTCAGAATAAGGGAATTTCCCTTAAAAAAAGGAAAAAGTTGACAGCTATGAGCTCTAAGCCTGCCTGGCCGCTGGTTGGGACTCACCTATCTGCTGAAAGCACTATACAAAAGTGCCGTCATCATCATTAATAACAGCAAAAAACTGAAAGGCAGCAGCATTAAACCAGTGCCCCATAGCAATAATAAATTCTAGGTTGCCTTCTGGAGTAAAAATATTTTCAGTACTCATCACGGACATAGTTCCAGAACTGTGGCATGAGAAACCCTCTGCCTCTGCTACTCACCAACAGAGGCACCATTCTGAAGCGCACTGAGGAGTCCTGACGTTGTGCGCACAATGTTGCATGAGGTCCTGACGTTGCTCTGCACCCGGATCCAAAAAATAAGGGAGTGCCACCCTTAAAAAAAAACCCATTGAAGGTCCTCCAGAGCCTTCGCCACCCAGAGCCAGCTCCTATGCTTGTCAATCAAGTATCTGCTACTGGCAGATTTTAAGCTCAGGTTCTTCTTCGCTGATGTCATGCGCCTGGCTTTCTTTAGCACTCTTGTGGGAGCCAGCTCTCTTCTCCCTCCACCAGGGGCGTAGGAAGGGGGTGGGGGGGCACCCCAGGTGCCATCATGGAGGGGGGGTGACAAATTATCAAGGAACAATGGCGCTGTGGGTTAAACCACAGAGCCTAGGACTTGCCGATCAGAAGGTCGGCGGTTTGAATCCCCACGACGGGGTGAGCTCCCGTTGCTCAGTCCCTGCTCCTGCCAACCTAGCAGTTCGAAAGCACGTCAAAGTGCAAGTAGATCAATAGGTACCGCTCCGGCGAGAATGTAAACAGTGTTTCCGTGCGCTGCTCTGGTTCGCCAGAAGCGGCTTAGTCATGCTGGCCACATGACCCGGAAGCTGTACACCAGCTCCCTTGCCCAATAAGGCAAGATGTGTGCCGCAACCCCAGAGTCGGTCACGACTGGACCTAATGATCAGGAGTCCCTTTACCTTTAGAGTGGTTCATAAAAAAACTTTTTTAAAAAAATGCCTGCTCCAAAGGTCTTATCTTACTACACTAGGGATAAGCTACATATGAAATTTCATGTGTATCAGTTAATATCTTGACCCTCCTCCACGAAAATAGCTGTTTACTTGACCGTTTTCCTATGTTGTGAAGGCTCAAATTTCAACAAAGCACGTGTTTTTGCTAGACTCTTTTTGGGTACCTGCTAAAAGCATTCTTCTTTAGACAAGCATACCTAGATGCTGTGGAAGTTGAAATAATTTTAATCTTAATATTTTAGCTTTTGCATGTTTTGTAAATGCCTGCTCCAAAGGTCTTATCTTACTACACTAGGGGTTATATAGCTATATCTGAAATTTCATGCATATCAGTTAATATCTTGACCCTCCTCCACGAAAATAACTGTTTACTTGGCCGTTTTCGTATGCCGTGAAGGCTGAAATTTCAATTCAGTGGAGTCAAACACAATCCATCCTGTAGATTTAAGTATCTGTCCACAATCGCCTACTTGTTATCAGGGGCCCAGAATCCACATTCCTCTGTAAGAAAATATGAAATAACGTAAAACCATTTTTGCAGGCAAAAAATAAAATACAAAATACAAGAAATTTTATGCACCAGGTACCACCTGACCTTTCTACACCTCTGCCCTCCACATGAATGTCCCAGGGGAACAATGCAGTGTTGGTGTCCTTCCAGCACTATTTTTTTGCAAAATTTTACAAGGTCTGGAGCGCTAATGCAGAAACAAAGAAATGAGGGAAGGGGGGAGTTTGCATTAAAAAAACACAAAGTTTGATTTAGACTTTTGCTTCCATTTTTCATTGTGATAACAGGCTTGCAGCCTAGGCCCCTCCAAAGCCCTGGGTCCCCCTGACTAAAAATTCTCTCCTCCCCACCAATGTGTTCACTACTTTGCACATTAATTGTTCCCAGACTTAGCAGGGATTTTATTTTTTCCTTTCAGAACCAGAATTACCTATGGTAAGGACGGCAACCATGGTGACACTTGCAGTTCATTCTCACGTCCAGATGCAACCTTTTGATTGACTGGGAGGGGTCGTAAACGAAACGGCTTGCCACCCTTTAAGGATCCAGAGCCAAGGCAACTCCAGTTCTTTTCCACAGTGATATGCAAAAGAGCTTTTATCTCTATTCAACAGCTTGCTGTGGGCTGTCTGGTTAACCGTAGAGGGAACTTTACTTTCTGCTCTTGCATACATACATTTGGGTGACGTGCAGCAGAAAAACCAGCCAACACATGCTAATCAAATAAAAATTTACCTCAGAAAGTGTTGAAAAAGTCCCATTTGCCATAGATAACTGATCTGTTTGTCTGAGAGGCAAATACCATTCTTTCTAATGCTATAATGTTGGAGAGAATTGAGTGTGAACAAGCAGAGCTTAATACTATTAAATTTCCACATTGTCTGGTCTGCTGAACACTCTAAAGAAGATGTTCCCATTCCTGCCCCTTATGAACCCTTGAAAATTGCTGAGGGTCTTGGCAGACCATTTCATGATTCCCACCCACCCACCATCTGTTGTAGCAACTGTTATGCACTGTGTTAGATGCAGTGTGGATTTAAATTGCATTTTTATTGCTTCTTTTCTTTCTCATATCGCATAGGGTTCAAAGTGTATGTGTTCTTCACAGCAACACCACAGACCACCTGAATAAAGCTCATGGGTCACTGGGGGTCCATGGAATCCAGTTGGGGAACCCCTGCTCAAAGGCTGATTAAATGGAGTGGTTTTTGGCAGGGCCAGCCCACACCTGAGGCAAGGTGAGACCACTGCCTCAGGCGGCAGGATCCACAGGGGCAGCAAATTCGAATTTACTGTAGCTATTCCCCCCCACCCTTGTTCCCAAAGTAGATTAAACAGAGAGATTAAAAAATTATAGAGCAGCCCACCTCTTTGTTTTGGACCTCTCCTTATTTTTCCTCCCAGGGGGTGGAATGGAGAGTTGACTGTAGAAATCAACAGAGAACTCCAGGATATTATTCTAGCTGTGATTAGACAGTTATGTGCCCATCCACCCAGGTGAGAATTTTTTTGTTTGAACTTTTGCCCAAGGTAGCAGCAAAAATGCAATTGTTCTGAGGGTGTTCTGGATGTCATCTCAGGATTCCTTCCAGCCCTGTGGAGTCAAGGGACTGGGGGTCTGCAGAAGAGGCTGGCTACTGAAATGGTCAGACTGTAGCTGGGTCCGGTAAGCATCTCCTTTGCTATGTAAGCTAGGGACAAAGTGTTGTCACAGAAACAAGGTAATTGGAGATGCCTTACGAAGGTGACAGCAGATGTGGCAAAAGAGGGCACCTCTCCCCTCCGCTGGCTGGAGGTGATGTCACTGAGGGGTCATCTGTGGGCAAAAACACCACAAGTGACCTCACTCAAAGGATACCAAATAATAATAATAATAATAATAATAATAATAATAATAATAATAATATATTATTTATACCCTGCCCATCTTACTGGCTTTCCCCAGCCACTCTGGGTGGCCTCCAACAAAGTATTAAAATACAGTTGTCTGTTAAATATTAAAAGCTTCCATAAAGAGGGCTGCCTTCAAATGTCTTCTAAAAGTCTGGTAGTTGTTGTTCTCTTTGAAATCTGGTGGGAGGGCGTTCCACAGGGCAGGTGCCACTACCGAGGCCTGGTTCCCTGTAACTAGGCTTCTCGCAGTGAGGGATCCGCCAGAAGGCCCTCGGCGCTAGACCTCAGTGTCTGGGCAGAACAATGGGGGTGGAGATGCTCCTTCAGGTATAAAGGAACAAGGCCATTAAAGGTCAGCACCAACACTTTGAATTGTGCTCAGAAATGTACTGGGAGCCAGTGTTATGTGGTCTCGGCAGCCGCTCCCAGTCACTAGTCTAGCTGCCACATTCTGGATTAGTTGTAGTTTCCGGGTCACCTTCAAAGGTAGCCCAACGTAGCCAATGTAGGTCTTTCAAGACCGGTGTTATGTGGTCTCGGCAGCTGCCCCCAGTCAACAGTCTAGCTGCTGCATTCTGGATTAGTTGTAGTTTCCGAGTCACCTTCAAAGGTAGCCCAACGTAGAGCGCATTGCAGTAGTCCAAGCGGGAGATAACTAGAGCATGCACCACTCTGGCGAGACAGTCTGCGGGCAGGTAGGGTCTCAGCCTGCGTACCAGGTGGAGTTGGTAGACAGCTGCCCTGGATACAGAATTGACCTGCGCCTCCATGGACAGCTGTGAGTCCAAAATGACTCCCAGGCTGCACTCCTGGTCCTTCAGGGTCACAGTTACCCCATTCAGGACCAGGGAGTCCTCCACACCTGCCCGCCTCCTGTCCCCACAAAACAGTACTTCTGTCATGTCAGGATTCAACCTCAATCTGTTAGCCGCCATCCATCCTCCAACCTCCTCTAGACACTCACACAGGACCTTCACCGCCTTCACTGGTTCTGATTTGAAAGAGAGGTAGAGCTGGGTATCATCCACATATTGATGAACACCCAACCCAAACCCCTTGATGATCTCTCCCAGCGGCTGCATGTAGATGTTAAAAATATATTCTGGAATCCCTGAAACCTCACTGCTTGGAGACTGAGGTGTGTACAGCAGTTTATCTGATCACTTCAAATGACCTGCTTGTTGAACATCCATCCTGGTCTGTTTGCACAAAGTTTGTGGGCAAGTTAGATTAGCAGACCCTCTTAATTTCACTACTTACGCACTTGCAAACATCATTGGTAATGAACAGAGATGAGGTGAGAAATCAGATCTGGACTAAACAAATGCAACAAATAAAATAAAATTGTGCTTAAATAGACCTTCCCCATTAGTAGTTTATGTAGCCTGTACCTCACCTGCCCCTTTTCTCTAGTTGCCTCCGATCCCCTACGAAAAGGAAAATATCCTTACCTTGGGGAACTGGGAGGTGGATAGGCTCACTTGCCAAATACATCACTTCTCACATCAAAATCCTCTCTTTCTCCCTCTTAAAAAAAACAAACCAATGGAAAATGGTACTAAATGGTACCTGCAGAGACAATTCTGTTCTTTCAGTAAGAACAACACACCTCTGATTGTCAGTAATATGGAGAAGGTAGAAGGAGCAAGGGGGGGGTTTAATTTATTTTAACTCTTAAAACTTGAATTTTAATGGATTTTGATTCAAATTTGCTAGGGCGACTTGGGTACCAATGATATTGAGTTAGTCCTGATCTGGTGAATCTCTGATCTGAAACTTGGGCAGTATGAATTTAAGTGAACAACTTAATAAACAAAAAAAGTTCAGCCATTAGTAACTTAAAAACCTGCTTCATTTTTGAAGGAATAAAAATGTTAATATAAATAATGAAATGTAATAACCCATATAATAACAAAGTTGTTTCACTTAATATAAAACATTATTTGCGTTAGATACATACCACAGAATGATGAACTTCCTTCCTTATAAAAAGGGGATTGTTTGCCCAGCTTTATTCTTTTGACTATATTCTATAAAACATTATTTGCAGTAGACACATACCACAGAATGATGAACTTTAATCCCTATAAAAAGATAATTGTTTACCCACCTTTATACTGCTGGGGGTTATAATCCCATACACACTTCGCAGGAGTAGGCCCCAGCACATTGAACTAAATGGGGCTTATTTCTGAGTAGATATGTATAAGATTGTTCTGGAGAACACAAATAAGGCATTTAAAGCAAAATAAGGCAGTCACATTTATTAAAATGAGCATTTATTATGGCAAAATATTGTTGGTATCTCTCTTAGTAGAATTTTTTAAATTTAAAAATCTGTTTTATCTGTGGAAAAATACAGTTGTGGGTTGTATTTCCTTCTTTATTTGATTTCTCATTCACCCTTCACCGCAAGGTCACAGGATGTGTTAGAACAATATACCATATTTTTCTGTGTATAACACGCCCCCGTGTATAAGACGACCCCTATTTTTTGGACCGCAACAAAAAAAATGGGGGGGGGGGGAGATTGCCCACGGTTGTTGAGCTAGCTTTTTTGGGAGGGGGGGGGGAGATTGCCCAGAATTATTTAGCTTTGGGGGGGGGGTGGTCACCGCCTGTCCACCAATACAAATCGCACACATCGCCATGGCCGCCAATCATATGCACACTCACAACAAAAAGCCGACCTCCTCCTCCTCCTTTTCTCAACATTCATTGAAATGCCAATATTCAGTGGCAGAGCATATACTATCACCACTCCAGGATGGGGCACGGAGGGATCCCGCTGCAGCTCGCCTCACAAATTGGCGTGGGGGCGCACTTGCGTGCCACAGTCCAGCCAGGGAGAGGGGCACTGTCTCCAACTCTCCTCCTCCTCTCCGCCGCTGAGTCAGGCGTGACCCAGGAGCAGAGCTGCGGCTGGACACAAGGAAGCTGCCTAGGCAGGTTCCTCGCACGCTGCAGTCCAGGAGAGAGGGAGGCAGCGTTGCTGCCCACTCTCCTCTTTCTGCCCGCCCCCACTACACCACTGCCAATATTTATTCTCCTCCTCACCTCCCCTTTCCCTCAGTTTGCTTAAAAAGGGAACCCCCTCTTTCTTTCTCCCAGATCTTACCCTCCTTCCCATTCCTTAGCCCAGCTACTTCCTTTCTCCACTTCCTCTAGCCTAGGAGTCCTCAAACTACGGTCCGTAGCCCAGATCTGGCCCACCAGAGTCCTGAACCTGGCCTGCCCGGCAATTGCAGAACCCTCCTTCCCGTTGCCCACAGCCAACGCGAGCTTCCTTCCCTCCAAGCCCCTATGTGATGGCCTGGGACTCTGGCTCGGACTTGGAACCGAAGGAGTCTTGGTCCACACCGGATCCCCTGCCTCAGGCGGCATCTGAACTGAGTCTGGGGCCTGATTCTGAAGAGCCCCAGTCTGCACAGGTTCCCCTGCAACAAGCACCAGCTGGGTCGAGTCAGGGGCCTGAGCCTGCCCTGGCTCCAGATGCAGAGACTGAGGTCTGAGAGAAGGAGAGAACCGAGTACTCGCAGGAGGAGTGCTCACCTTCGGGCGAGACAGGGAGGTGAATCACTGGGGGATCAGGACCAGCCGTTACCCCGACAGAGATAAAAGGCTGTGGGACCCCGTCCCAGGTTGCGGGAGCAACATTGCTGCTTGCTGGAACTTGCCTGAGACCCTGTGCCTGACCTAGCCTGGTTTCCTGCCTTGAGACTTGCCTTGGCCCTGTTGGACTGACTCCTCATAGAATCCTTGGATCTGGGACCAGACCTGGACCACGTCGCCTGGGCCAGCATACCCTACTCCTGCAAGTGGCTGGGTCCAATCCCTTCCAGCTTCTCCTCAGACCACACTCTCCAGCCGCATCCCACTTGGCCGCCCATCAATCCCATCACGATCCCAGGCACACAGGCGCTCCAGGGAGGTGTGTGTGTGCATGTGTGTGAGAGCAAGTGAGATGTTGCCCGTGTTAGTGACAGCTCCCTCAAACCGCTGGGAAGGGACCACAGGTTCGGCGGTGACTGCAATCCCACCCAGCTTCTCCTTCTCCACACATGCACCTCCTCCTCAGTTGCCGGGCGAAGCGGGTCCAAAGGGGGAGGGACCGGCCCATGGACCAGCCAGGCCTGGAGCCAAGCCCAGGGGAGCCATCACCATCACTGAGAAAGGCTTGTGGAAATGCGGGCATAGCGCGAAGGCGCAGCGGCTGTCGCCAGTGCTGCCGCTGGGCCCAGGGCGCCGGGTCTCTCGCTGGAGGGCACTGAGGGAGGAGCAGCCAGATGTTGCCACTGCTGCCCAGAGCCTGAGGTGGCGCCTCTTTCCTTTCCTCCCTCTTACTCGGTCACCCTCCTCTCTCTCTCTCTCTCTCTCTCTCTCTCTCTCTCTCACACACACACACACACCCATTGAAATACTTCCAAGTTTATGTTGATTAAAATTGTTCTTCATTGTAAGTATTTTATTGTTTTTCCTGTTTTTTGTGCACTACAAATAAAATATGTGCAGTGTGCATAGGAAATAATTCATATTCCCCCCCCAAACTATAGTCCGGCCCCCAACAGTGTCTGAGGGACAGTGAACTGGCCTCCTGTTTGAGAACCCTGCTCTAGCCCTTTCTCTCCCCAAACATAAGAACACCAAAGTGTGCTAATAGTAATAATAATGATAATTATTTATACCAAGCCCATCTTGGGTTGCCCCAGCTACTCTGGATGGCTTCCAACACATAAAAAGATCAAAGATTAATAGTAACAATCTGATCCAATATAAAGGATCACAATAACTTCAAAATAAACAAAGCAACATTAAACAATCCATCAGAATCTAATAGTAAACAGTAAAATTAAACACCAGCAAATAAAAATTAAACAGTTTACACTTATCAACCACAATAAAGAATTACCAATCTATAATCAATAAAAATAACAGCAAATCACAATGCATAAAATACCACAAAGCATACAAAACCATGTAAAAGGATCAAATTGAGAAACAAGGACACACAGCTTATAAAACAATTAAAACGTCTCTCTTCTCAGCTGCTGCTGCAGCTGCTGTTCTTAACGTCCTGGTCTGGGAAAGGCTCCCAGGCCAAGGCAGGTGGAAACACCATTGCATGATGAGGAACAGAAAGTCTCTCTCCCTGCACAGTTCTTCCTCTGTAGCAGCAGTAGTAGTGATAATAGTCTTCTGGATGTGGATATTTGAGAAAAGAAATGAAAAAGTGCTGGTACTGCGTACCGTTGAGTACTGTCTGAAAAAAAACACTGGTTCTGGGCACCTATTATCTATATCTAGATATCTGTAGCTGTTTCTGTTAGGTTGTGGGCGAACATATCAGACAACACAGCGATTCTTCCAAAGCAGCTCTTTATTTATAAGCTGGAACAGAACTGAACTGAGGAGCTCAGTCAGCCTGCTTATATAGAGCTCCACTAGAATGCAACAGTAACCATTTCCTGCAAAGCCACTCCCGACATAAGGGGGGGGGGTGTTGCGGGCTCACGACCCCGTCTACAATCTCGCGGGGCTGGGGCAGCACCGCAGGAGTCAGGGATTCCCCACTCTCTTCCATATTCATCACCCCCGAGCCGGCCAATCAGCTGCCGATAGGGGCAGGTCTACCTAGGTGAACTTAAGGTCGGGGCAGCCCTGGCTCGCCCCTTTTCCTTCTCTGCAGCAGCAGCATTTCCTGCAACTAGCCAATCACTGAACGTCACTTTCGATCCTTCATTTGCATACAAACTATCCAATCACTGAAGATCACTTTCGATCCTTCATTTGCATAACTATCTACAGTATCCCCCTGCTGGCCCAGGGTGAGAACTTCAGTACATAACAGTCTCATCTATAAAACCATTACAGTTCCACAATTTAGGGGCTGCCACAGAGAAGGCCCTCTCCTGGAGTGCCATTACCCACTGAAGGGTGTTTACCTTAATACCTGAGAAGGCCACTAGGAATAGATGGAGTGTTGCAGATATTTGGAGCCTAAGCCACCTGAGGTTTTAAACCACCTTGAGTTGGACCCAGAAACAATTCTGGCAACCAAATTGAGAAATACCTTGCAGAGCCTATTTGAACTTCGTACTACAAATCATTTCCGACAGATTATAGTCTCAGTTGCTGTTTTTATACCTTATAAACAATATGCAGGGGCGGGAACAGTTAGAAATAATAGTAAAAAGTGTTCCGAAGCCTTATAAGCGTGAGTCATAATTTCATGACATTTCCATCTTTGCCATGACTTAGTGCTACTTTGGTTACAAGCCTATATATCCCACAGAATATTGCCTCCCTGGTGTTTTTTTGGGGTTGGTTTTTTTTTGAAGAGCAGCATATAAAAATAACAATAATTGTAAAGTCTGAGACAGGAGACTTTTGTGAAGTCCTCCTTTCAGTGAGTTTGACATGGGCAAGGGCAAGTTTTTGCCACGTCATTCTGTTGTAACCCAAAGGAATATAAACATTGAGCCTCTCTCTCCCGTTATCACTCGTCCGCAGACTGCTGCAAGGCTGGCCAACACAGATCCATCTTCCTTCACAACCATGAGGATCAAATTCCCCATACTTGCCATTTTCTTGGAGGTGGTCATTATAAGTTTATTTGGAGTATTTGTAAAATATGACACAGTGGACAGGAGACAAGTATACCCACGTGAGTGTTTTCTATTTGTTACCTTTGTATATTCCCCGTCTCATCAAGTTCTTGAAGAAGCCTGCTTTCTTGGTTCATAAACTTGCTTTCTGGTACAGGGAGGTGCTATTTGCATTGCTGCACCATGGTGCACATGCACAGACTAACGTTGGAGAATGTTTGTCTCCTGGTGAGCATGTTGCACACCTTAAACTATCAGCATATCAAATGGCCGTAAAGGTGCTGAAGGCTCTATCTCACTTCTGCCGCACGTTGCTTCTAGAAAGCAGACTTTTGTGGTGATAATGTGAGACTTCTGTTCCTGCTGCACCCATCAAAGTTGTCATTTAAAGTTTTGTTTCTGTCCATCTAACCGCTTAGCAGAATTTGGGGATTCCAAGTGTCTTAGGCCTTGTGCATCTGAAATCTTCTGGCTTCAGAGACGACACAGAGGATTCTCATTTACCATTTTGAACTCCTATCTCGTTTTCCTGCCTTCTCTCACACCCCAAGGGCTGAATGCTAGATTAAAACAGCCAGGCAATATAGGAATGACTATCTTCTAACCCTTTGGCTTGAGCACTTTTCCTCCTGAAACTACGAAGTCACTGGGTTTGGGGGCTTTAACTGATGGTGAAAGAAACTTACTGTCCTTTAGCCAGGCATAGCTTTTGTCATGTTACTGCAGTTCATCATCTATTCTGCAGAAGCCCTTAAATAGGATTCAGTAGATATGCATTCAATTGAGTTAATTTTATTAATTGTCTGTCCCATAAACAATTAAACCAGGATTAATTTGCTAAAGGTGGCATAAGTGTTATTACAAAGGTACCAAATACTCATGTAGTGCTCAGCCATTTCACAAGTTATAATATGTAAACTTGTTTAATTAATTAATTACAATTAATCAATTCCTCGGCTCTATTTGGAAAGTTTTGGAGACCACATACCCTTACGTAAGGCCACAAACAGCCGTGGACAGATCAGGTCCTCCACTCCCACCCTCAAAAAGCAAATAGGTGGAATTTTAAACATATTAATGCAACTGTTATTTTTAAATATATATCTGTTAATTCTTTTTATAAAATATATTGCAATATATTCCCAGAAATATGCATCTTTATACAATCCTGAGTTTGGGGATTTATTTTCCATATTTGAGAATATTCTGCCCATGTGCCTGTTGCTTGTTGAGGACCCCATAGCCACCCTCAGATAAAGACATAATTCACACAAAATTTTTGTTAAAGGTTTTGGGGATAATTTTTGGCCACAACTTTATTGATTGCAGCATGTGAGTGGTTGCTTAGGCATTGCTTCACGACTATCTGTTCCAGCCTAGAGGTAGGAACAAAACTGACATCCGCAAGCCTGCAAAAGTCAGTAAGGGTAAACAATTTTGGGGAGAGCATAGAGCTGGGCACCAGGCTCTCACCTCTCCCCAAATGCTCCCAGGGGCTCTTGTGTGGCCCTAGCCCCTTGACAGGGGTTTGGACAAGAGCATGGTGAGCACCTGGATTCCTTTAACGGAATACCCTTGCAGCAGCAGCAGCATTGGAGGGGCTGGCACAGCAAACCATACCCCCTCCACCAAACAAAATTAACCAATGCCTAACTGCAACCTTATAGGGGACACGGGTGGCACTGTGGGTTAAACCACAGAGCCTAGGACTTGCCAATCAGAAGGTCGGTGGTTCGAATCCCCGTGACGGGGTGAGCTCTCGTTGCTCGGTCCCAGCTCCTGCCAACCTAGCAGTTCAAAAACACGTCAAGTGGAAATAGATAAATAGGTACCGCTCCGGCGGGAAGGTAAACGGCGTTTCCGTGCGCTGCTCTGGTTCACCAGAAGCAGCTTAGTCATGCTGGCCACATGATCTGGAAGCTGTATGCCGGCTCCCTCGGCCAATAAAGCGAGATGAGCTCCACAACCCCAAAGTCGGTCACGACTGGGCCTAATGGTCAGGGGTCTCTTTAGCTTTACCTTAACTGCAGCCTTACAAGTTGTGACGATTTGCTACTCAAATGGCACCAGCCAATCAGCCAAATGGCAAAATTCCTACCAGGCCCCTGCCCCAAAAGCAGACGACCCCATGACAGACATAGCAAGGTCAACGCAATAGCCCCAAATTAGGGAGGGTGGGTGGGTGATCCAATGCGTACAGCGGAAAGAGGAAGCTCAACGATGCGTGCAGGGAATAAATAGCCCCTCATCAGTCAATCATAAAACTGCTACACCAAATTCTCTCCAACGACTGAGGGGTTCCCAATCAGAATCGTAGCCATCTATACTAACCCGCCTAGCAACAGAGGGATGTCTTGGTTGCCCCTACCGCAACATGTGCTCTCCAGGAAGGAGAACCCGCTTTCTCAGAAATGATTGACTGCACTTGTTTTAAAAATATGCTCTGTGGGAAAAGAGAGGATTCTTCATGGTGGCCATTATTAGCTTTCAATTTATGCAACCCATCGTAGGCCCAACACATTGACTTCCTTTTCCTTCCAGTCTTTCAGGATGTTCATGTGATGATATTTGTTGGGTTTGGTTTCCTGATGACTTTCCTGAAGAAATACGGCTTCAGCAGTGTTGGCATAAACTTCCTCGTTGCAGCCTTGGGTCTCCAGTGGGGCACCCTGCTGCAAGGATTCTGGCATATGCACTCAAATGAAATCCACATCAACATTGGCAGGTAAGGGGGGGGGTATCCTGAGAAGCCCCTGTCACTTAACAGACACCCCTGTCGCTGCAAAGCCCACAGGAATTCATAAAAGAGTCCCGTGGCTCCTTAAAGGCTGAAAATAGGATTGTGCTGTGAGCTTTTGCAAACTCGAAAACTAAAGCTCACTTCATCCGACCGGGTGTCCATGCTTAAACCAATGCTGTCTCCCACATCAACTTGTCCAAACATTAAACATTAGAAGCCTGTCCCTGTCCCATCACAGAAAAGGCATGCGGGGGGAAAGGAGAAGGTGAGCCCCCCCAAAAAAACACTGTTGCTGCTTACTCTTATCTTTTGGGCATGAAGCAAAACTGGAGAATAAGAAATGCAAAAACAAAAGCATTCTCCCATTCTCCTCTTTGTTTAATATCCCTCTGATATTGTATAGGGCATTCTGGTATTTTAACTATTTTTGTTGTCTTTGCTGTTTGGTAGTTATTTTCTTTTTAATAAATTTCTTTTTTTAAAAAAGTAATATTTATTAAAGTTTCAAACAAAATTACAGTAATACAAGAAAAGTAAAAAAAGAAGAAAAAGGAAAATACAAAAAACAGAAAAAATAGAATAACAATTAAAAACAAATCAGTCTTTCCATATCTTGTCTTTCATTCACTTGTTTCCCTGACCTCCTCACACCTCCCTTTTTTGCATTCCAGTTCAGTTAGTTAATTCAGCAAATCCTTTCCCTCTTTGTTCTTATCTTAATCCTTTATCTTAGTATATTATTACTTCAAGTTCACATCTATTAACAATCCATTTTTACATAGACCTTAATAACATTGCTGCTAAAACCACTTAACTTCATTCCAACATCATTCTAACATTCATTAATTTTGCAGTATTTCTGTAGATATTCTTTAAATTTCTTCCAATCTTCTTCCACCGACTCTTCTCCCTGGTCTCGGATTCTGCCAGTCATCTCCGCCAGTTCCATATAGTCCATCACCTTCATCTGCCATTCTTCCAGTGTGGGTAGATCTTGTGTCTTCCAATACTTTGCAATAAGTATTCTCGCTGCAATAAATTTCACTTATGTGCATTATCAAAGGCAGTACAGCAATACCCTAAATAAATAAACGTGCCAAAATAAAATACCAGTTTATGCATCTGATGTAGAGGGTTCTACATGAATAAACTTTGTGTTGGAATACATTTGTTAGACTTTAAGGCACCACAAGACTCTTGGGATTCTTTCCTCTCAATGCCCCTCCCTGACAGAAGGCTGGAAAACCCCTCTGCCCTGTTTCATGGCCCTCTGAAAATGAGGAGATGGGTCAGCCCAACACTTCAGGGGAGTGATTCTGAGCTATGCAGCCTCTTTCCCATGCTTCTGGGAACTGCCAGAATGGTGGCCGAATGCACAATCTGGCCAGTGAGCCAAATATGCATCTAGGAATCAGGCTCACCTTGGATTTGAAGGCTGAATGTAATGTTGGTTTCTAGAAAGTAGTATTGCTGGGTGTTATATTGGGGTGGATGAGTTGAATAATGTTTATATTCCCTTCTTTTCTTTTCCCTTCATTTCCTCTGGATTTTTAACATTTAGTTTGGACAAAAAATAAAATAAAATCAGGCTCACCCATGCATCCTCTTTTTGAAGTTTCAAGCCACCTTTACCCATCTGGTACTAGAATTGAATTTTATGCAGAAATAAAATCAAGCAAAAATTGATTTCAATAGAACTGCTTAGTTACTATCATTTCCCCATAGTGGCTGGAGAAACCCAGCCAGATGGGCGGGGAATTATTATTATTATTATTATTATTATTATTATTATTATTATTATTATTATCATCATCATCATCATCATCATCACAACCACCCTCCCAATAGCATTGTTAAGTATATTGTAAAAGTCATGAAGTCAATAAATAAGACTCTTACACTTACATGAAAGTTTAAAACGAAGCAAATACAATTAAAATGAGTTTCACTTGGAGCATATATTTTAACACAGTTCATAGAGCCTCTCCACCTTATTGCAATTTTCATGCAAAACTACACAGCTCATAGTCAGCTGCTGCAATGAATTAATGTATCTTCCCTCAAGGTGGTGCTCTTGCAAATGAGTTCTTTGCATCTTTGCTCAGCGCATTTTCCCAGTGTCAAAATGCAGAGGGTTATCGTTAACGAAATACAATTTGCCGCCAGCAGCTCCACTGCTATAAATGTCATAGGCACCTATTAGAGACAGGTCTGCCTGTGACATTGCTACTGGCAAGTGGCAAAACCTCATCTCTCATGCGCACACCTGCACTTTCCTGCTGCAATGTTGTGATGTGCATTCCCCATGAATGCAAAAAGCTGGATGCATTTCCGCTCCCCATTTTTTACCTGAGACAAAGGAAACAGAAGACAAACTCAGCCAGGCAAACTCCTGGTCTTTTTCCTGCCATGGCCCCAGAAAGGAATTTGTAAGAGGATTGAACCAAAGGGGAAATGTGAGGTTAAAGTACATTTTTTCAGGGTTGTCTGGGTAAGGCCTCAAAGTCTCAATTCAATAATCAATTCAATAAACATCAGACTAATTTTTCAAATTAATTGCATTTATTCCTTCAAATGGTTCGGGTCCAAACTAGACGTTCTAAGGCATGCATACACTGACCCTTGTCTTTTCTCCCTCTCCTCTCCTTGTTACACAGAATAGGAAGGGACAATGGTTCTCCCTGACATTAGCAGCCAACATTGTGAGCTGCAAGTGCAAGGAGATGCCCTAACAATGATGTCTGGTTGTGCTGTTTTATAAAGAAGAAAAAGATGGACAAGAAACACTGAGTGGGGGCAGTCTTATGTGGTACTTTTAATATCTGGGTTGGCCCTCAGGATGTTGACACCATAGATTGTTCCTAGTACTGTTGTTGTTTTAGAGTTTACCTGGAGGCCATTTTTTATTTTTTTGAAGCACTAGGAGCTGTTGGGTCCTGCTCTGGAATCTGCTCCTGATGCAGCCTGGGAGTATATTCTGCACTAGAGGACCATGACTGCTTGTTCTTCAAACTAAAAATGGCCTTAAACTTAAGTGCACTAACCATGAAGGGTGTAACTGGTAGCTGAGATCTTTCATACAGTCCCCATACAGCTTTCAAAGCCACATCTGCTTAGGCATACGATAGCATCATCACGCCACTTCATCCTGGTCTCTGAACCCTCATACATCTGTGACGTCATACCTGACTTTGTTTTTATTCTCCACGTTCCCTTCCAATTGAAAGCATGATCAATGCAGACTTCAGCACAGCAGCTGTCCTGATTTCCTTTGGAGCTGTCCTGGGGAGAACAAGTCCTATCCAGATGCTGATCATGGCCATTTTTGAAATCACCATCTTTGCCTGCAACGAACACCTCGTCGTGTCAGTATTACAGGTAGGAATTTTCTATGACATATATGAAGGGAGAAAAGTTGTTCACTTACCATATTTTTCGCTCCATAAGACACACTTTTCCCCTCCTAAAGAGTAAGGGGAAATGTGTGTGCATCTTATGGAGCGAATGCAAGTGGGCGGCTCTGCTCAGCGCTCCCTTTAAAGAGCTGTGCGGAGCATGTGTGCAGCTCTTGCTGGCTTTTCCCCAAGGAGGGAGAAGGGACTGACGGGCTGCCCTCTATCCCTTCCCACACCTCCTGGAAAAGCCAGCAAGAACCGCTGCCAGGCTCTGCTCAGCGCTCCCTTGTAAGGGCTCCCTTTCATCCCTCATCCCGCTTTGCTGGGAAGCCAGCAAAAGAAGAGGTGCTGCGCAGCTATTGCTCTTGCTCTGCTGGCTTCTCAGCGAAGCGGGAAGAGGGACGGAAGGGTTTAAAGCAAGAAAAGCGAGAGCTGCTTACATGCTCTGCACAGAATATTTTTTTCTTGCTTTCCCCCTCTAAAAACTAGGTGCGTCTTATGGAGCGAAAAATGTGGTATATTCTGCCCGTACTTTATAGTGGAAACATATCCTCTGTTTAGTTTGATGTGCCTCAAGGCTTTGTGCTTACACTTGTTCTGTTTCATCTTTGTTGAAGCTTAATTCATGCAATAGTGTCTAGTGGGGTGGGGTGACTCCAGGGTCAGGAAGACAGCTCCACCCCAACACATCAGCTGCCCCTGAATTCAAGAAGAACAGCAACATTTGACTGTCATTTAATGGTCGCTCCTTCAGGAACCTTGCATTGATGCTGCCATGCCAAAAGATCCCCTGCAATCTGTCCTTTAAAGAGAGAGAGGGGGGGAAATATAATGAATAATGAATGTTAAAAATGATTTGAAATAGTGTTGCATGGAAAACCCCTCTGGAAGGCAGTCCTGAGAGCTGACATTCTTGCCACGCTCACTTTTACATTTTGATTCTGTCCACTTTCACATGGCTGAAATCACACCATGCAGGCAAAAGCACAGCCCTGCACCTTGCATGTGCCAATGTTAACCTGGCTTGCTGGGGCTTGCAAAACACACTTCCTCCTTAGAAAGAAAATGGTGCATTTTCCTCACCCATCTCTATCTGCCCATCAGTTTCTAACTCCAAAAGCCTGATATAGTCGTAGTAATAGTAATAAACCTAGCAGCTGTTTCTCCTCCAGCTTTAGGAGAGAGGAGTATAGGGATGCATCTCAAGAAGCCAACCAACCTCCCCATCTCAACCCTCCTCTTCTATGTAGCCACCAGACATTGTCTACGGACAAGGAGGGAGGGAGGGAGCCTTGCATACTTGTGCACTGGCACCAGAAATGAAAAGGATTCATTTGGAAGACTCCCACATATTCACAGTCATCGTTATCTGAAGTTTTCACCCTCTTATGATGGCAGTTGTTGCTTGGCTTTAAGACAGCAGTTCAGCATACTACATGGTTAGGATTAACAATTAATTGTTGCAACTAATTATGCTATTTTGCAGGCCACTGATACTGGTGCATCCATGACTATTCATGCTTTTGGAGCCTATTTTGGGCTGGCAGTAGCTCGGGTCATATACCGCCCTGCTTTGAGAAATGGACATAAAAATGAAGGTTCTGTTTACAATTCCGACATGTTTGCTATGATTGGTGAGTAGGAGGCTTCTTTCTATTATGAGTCAATTTTCATGATACTGTGGAGAAGAAACATATCATACCATGAGGGTGGCCAACAAAAGCTCTTTTCAAAAGCGATGTATCATATGATGCTTTGCCTGGCATTACTGCATGGTCAAGGGTTCTGAACCAGTTATGCCAGGAGACTCAGGTAATTAGGTCTGTGTGAAAGAACCATGAGGGCCTGATGCCACAGACATTAGGCACTTTTAATTCCAGCTTTTGGATTGATAGAAACAGTTGTCTCACTTCTCCAAGGGATGTGGACTTGTGGCATGTTTCTAAGGTATACAGCTGTACTAAGCCACTAAGTGTTCTGGATGAAGTCCTAAGTGCTGCCCTGACACAATTTCCCAGGCATGATGGAACACCAATATTGGTGTACCAGTGCAATGATAGTTCAGGTGGTCACATTGGACCAAGTGTATGATAATTGGAGGGAAGAAAAGTATAGGAAGGTTCCATTCCCAGAATCACTGGTTAAGAGGATCAGGCAACAGAGGATGGGGAAGATCTTTCCCTGGGACCTTTGGGAGTCATCAGAGTTTTCTTTTCTTCTTTTTTTAAATGTATTTTTATGAAAGATTTTTTTGATTTACAAAGGTATGTGCAATGTCTCTCTCTTGTATTCCCCCCCCCCCATGTAATGTTTTGTTTTTGTTTTTTTACAAATCACTTTCATTTGTTGAGACATTAGGAAGAATAGGGGGAAAGAGGTGGAGGGGGAAAAAGATGAGTGGGGTTGGGGTCGGGTGGTGATGTTTCTATTTTACTTAATATATGTGGGGTTTTGTGTCAGCGCTGCTTGTGCAAGTTCTCTGCTGTTCACTTGTGTTCCTTTGGTGGTGAGAGAAGTTGGGGTTGGGGACTTCCGGGTTAGCGCCATCGACTAATGGCGATTCCCTCCGAGCTCCGGAGGGAATCGGCTCCGTAGAAGATGGGTCTTGCCGCGGCGGCGACGCGGGGACCCTCAGAAACCACAGGTGCTGCAGCCAGTGGACCTGGTGACTCGGCGGGCACCATTTGCGCCCCCGACCCGCAAAGGAGCCTTTTTAAAGGCTACGGAATGGGGGACGGGGAGTGGCGCGGTGCTGAGAGTCGACTGCTTCTCCTACGGAGCGAAGCCGCATGCCATGGCCGGAGAGCGCTGACTTCTTCCTTTGAACAATTGGACTCTAAAAGTAACAACCCGTGAGTAGCACGGAAATTGGAATTACAAAGGGAAAATTCTTTTTTTTCTTCCGAATTAGGCACGATCGGGGAAGGCGCAAAAAAGAAGTCCGTCTCCCCGTCCTGTAGATAAATTAAAGCAAGGACTAGATAACTAAGGTCGAGAGAACATCTTTTTCTTCACTGGATAAAAGTTATTAATTTCACGACTTGGCAGTATAAGTAATTTTGCTGGAGGATAAGAGTTGATTTTGAGAGCTGAAGTGCAACCCCCTGGGACCCGGGAGTGATCCGCGAGAGAGCCTGTTGAGGAGACATAGAAGATTTTGACAGCTGTCAAACTAGCTGTCAAAGCTGAAAAAAAGAGAACTTTGTTTCTGTTGTCTTTGCTGGTTATATTTGTTACAACTTGGTTTTAAATTGTTGAAAACAAAGAACTGAAACAAGCTAACTTGACTTTTGGATTGGAACTGGAAGGAATACTTAGTAACCAGAATCCCTCTAGAGGGGGTTCAGGGACACTACAAGAATGGCTGCAGGTGGAAAAATACAGGCTGAATTGAACAGAGTGTTTTTTCTCTTGGGAAAGTTACAAGGTCAAAGTGACATTTTGGCTACAAATGTTACAACTTTGAACTTAACAGTAAATAAACTCACTGAATTTGATAAGGACTTGACTCAAGAAGCCCATGCAGCTGAACAAGAAAAGAAATCTGAGATTTTTGAGAGAGTGGAGAAAGAGATACATGCTGTTCCGGAGGAAAGGGAAGGAGGAGCTGTAATGCTGCAGATGATAAAGGAGAGCCAGAGGCCTGCTAAGATGGATACAAAGGAAAACAAGATCTGGATGACGAAAATATGGTTTTAATTGGAGAATGAAGAATGGAGAGATCTCCTTATGGGGAGATCTGAAGACCTATGGATTACAAATCTGATTAAGGTGGAAGCTGGAGCTTTTGGGACATTTGGACTTAAAAGGAGTAAGAAACAAGATTTGGGCCCCACTTTTAAATATGGAGGTCTGGCTGGAAGAAACATGGACCCTATTGGGACAGAGCTTCTCTGAGACTTGGTGTTCAATACAAAGGACCATCAAAAAAACCGGCAGAGAGGAATTGAGAGAGAATTAAGAGCCTCGGACGTGAGGTCTCCAGGCTGATAGTTGATAGACTGATGGACATTTGTTGGGGATCGAAACCGGGAAAGGGGGGGGGGTTGGGAATCCAAAGGGTGTACAATTAGATTTTGTTTCTTTTTATTCTGTTTCGGTACTAGTATAAAAACTGGGAAATTCGTGGAAGGGAACTTGGGTCGACTTTAGAAAAGGGTTTTAAGAATGAGCATTGATGTACAAATTGAGGTTTATAAGTTAAAATTGGTTAATTAAAATGAATTAAATATAATAAGGTAAAATTTGGGGACAAGAACTTGCTGAGCTAACAATTGGAACTGGAATACAAGAAGGGGAGGTGTGGGGAAGTCAGGGAAAGAGGTTATTGAAAATAAGAAATGTAAATTCTATGTGTTTTTAATTTTTCTTTTGTTTTTTCTCATTTTTTGAAAATTTCAATAAATATCTTTTTTTTTTAAAAAAAAGAGAGAAGTTGGGGTTGGCCTAGGGTGTGGCTGTTCATTTGTGGTTGGCTGTGGTGGTCTTTGTTTTCATGTGTGAGTGGGGTGGGTGGGTGTTTTGGATCAGGTTAGCCATATTGATTTGTATGCTGTTGGTGGATTTTTGTCATTGTTTTGTTGGGCTGTGTATGTGATAAAGGGGAGCCATACTGGGAGTCATCAGAGTTGAGAATACAGGGAGCTATCTGGGTCTGACCAGCTTCCAATGTCCTTCAAAGAAGACCAGAGGAGATTAATTAATGACATCCTGCATTTTTTTGTTATATTATTTATATAGGTACCCTTTTCCTCTGGCTGTTTTGGCCCAGTTTTAACTCAGCAGTTGCAGCAACAGCAGATGCCCAGCAAAGAGCGATCATCAACACATACTTTGCTTTGGCAGCTGGCACACTCACAGCATTTGCCACCTCTATTCTGGTGGAAGGCAGAGGCAAACTTGACATGGTAAGCTTTGTCTTGAACATGATGCATATCCATCACAATTAACAACCACACATTTATGTCGGGGTTTCTCATTTCTCTACTCTCTAAATTCAGTTCACCACATTCCCACATCTGTTTGCAATTCAAGAAAGTCATCACAAAAATTCATCAGCATTTGGATTCTCTTAATACACAGATTTTTGTATGCAATTTTGCTTATTGTGCACAATTCTTTACAAGCTAATATGATGCTTTTTAACACTTTCCCCCAATAAATGCATTTTGCAAATTTTTTTTGGTTGGAGGACTGCATCACAAAATTTGGAGAACCAAATTTCTTCCTTATCACTAGTATGGATTCAGTTGGGTTTCTCAGAATGTCAGTATACAATTGTTGCCTCAGAGCCACCCAAATCAGGGATTGCTTTGCTTTGGCTAGAATGAATTTTTATAGACTTCATAAAGGTTTATGTCTTCTGGGGCTGTTCCTATCTGATACACTTTGCAGAACATGTTGGCAATCGCCTTTTTAAAAACATACCAGATTTTTACAAGATAGGACAAATCCAGATTAAATGGGGCAGGGAGATGATACAGACTAGGATTTTGCTATCAATGCCATCATGTGGACACTTTGAAAAACCTGTGTCCACAAGAAGCACTCATCCTACAATAAACATCCATCAGGAAGACCCTTTGTTGAAAAGGTAATTAATTGTATGTAGGGATTGCAAAATGTGTCCATTTTGCTTTCTTTCCATTTCTCATTTTTACACTCTTAAATTCAGTTCTCCACATTTCCACATCACTTTGTAATATATATATATTTTTAGTCCTCATGAAAATTCACCAGCATTTTAATGCAATTTTCTCCCAACATACACGTTTTTGTTTGCAATTTTGTCTTATTACTCATTTTGCAAAGCAATTTCCTCTAATGTGATGCATTTCCTATGCCATTTTCACTAATGTATTCATTTGTATGCACATTTTTGTGTATTTCTGTACACATCACTTGAGTAAAGAACTGCAGTTCAAAATTCAGAGAAGTGCAAACTTTCCAAAGGATGACTGTTTCTAGTCATATATTTTCTTACAAAGTGTGAATTAGGAAGGTTCACCTTTAAATGCAAAGTGGATCTAATTTCTTCTCCACCTCTAGTTGTAAGTCACCAGCTACAGTGAAAAGACCAATTTGTGGGGCTAGTGGTATGGGTGAGGGAAAGAGGATAACTCTGTGAACTACTTCCAGCCAGAATGCAATTCTGGTTAGCCTGCTGGTCACATCTAATTTCTGCATTACAGGCGACTCCCCACTTACATGAAGGTTGCGTTCTGGGCCACTCCGTGCTTAAGTGAAATGTGCCCCTGGTCACGTGAGGATGCGAAGTCCAGCTTTAGCTCAATTGTCTTCAACTGCTTTTCGAAGCCATCTTTGCAAATTCCTTTGCAACTATCTTGCAGTACTAGTCAATTACAGGAAAGGCAAACAGTCTCTTGGTTTTACTGATGTAATATAACGTGTTAATATGTTGTGCCCCACACAGGTACACATTCAAAATGCTACCTTGGCAGGAGGAGTTGCTGTGGGTTCCTGTGCCGACCTGAACATCTTACCGTTCGGTGCAATGTTAATTGGCAGCACAGCTGGATTCATCTCAGTTGCTGGATTCAAATACTTGACGGTGAGTGCTACTTTGTTCTTTTTAGATTTGTCCTACCTTTGATAGGGACGCGGGTGGCATAGGGACGCGGGTGGCGCTGTGGGTAAAACCTCAGCGCCTAGGACTTGCCGATCACATGGTCAGCGGTTTGAATCCCCACGGTGGGGTGCGCTCCCGTCGTTCAGTCCCAGCGCCTGCCACCCTAGCAGTTCGAAAGCACCCCCGGGTGCAAGTAGATAAATAGGGACCGCTTACCAGCGGGAAGGTAAAACGGCGTTCCGTGTGCTGCGCTGGCTCGCCAGATGCAGCTTGTCACACTGGCCACATGACCCGGAAGTGTCTGCGGACAGCGCTGGCTCCCGGCCTATAGAGTGAGATGAGCGCACAACCCTAAAGTCTGGCAAGACTGGCCCGTACGGGCAGGGGTACCTTTACCTTTACCTTACATTTGATAAGAGAATTTGCACACTGTACTGAGTAGGCCGAAATCCAAGCTGTGCTTGTTAGTTTACTTAACAGTTATTGCTGTGGCTCATGTTGCCAGGATTCTGCTCCTTTCTGAGTGCGTTTTCAAAGCCAATGAAAGGGAGTAATGGGAAATTTCAATATAATCCTGACTTATTCTGGTATCTAGATAAATTTCCTTTGGTACATCAGCGCCTGCCACAATTAAAGATTATGGTTGCTGTTGAGTGAATGTCCTATTCCATTGCCCTTGAGCAGGCCGGCGTCTCTGCTGAGCATCACACCATTCAGCACCTGGCAGCAATGGGAGTTCATGCCTCTGTCTGGTGCCCTTACACAATTTGAGCTCTCTCACATTCTTTTGAATGGCCGGAGACCGTTTTTGTCAGACTGATTCCACATTTGGAGCGGGAAAGAAAAACGTTCCCCCGGTTGTTACGATTGTAACTAACACCTTATCTTGGTGGGGAGGGGTGTTATGTACTGAAGTTCTTTCCCTGGGCCAGCAGGGGGATATTGTAGATAGTTCAGGTGGACATATGCAAATAAGGGATCGAAAATGACGTTCAGTGATTTTGCTCGGTGTTTCAGCTCAGTGATTCAGCTCCGCTCAGAGGGTGGCTGCATCTGGCTGTGCTCTGTTGTCCATCCATCCCACCTTCGTCGCCAGTGTTAAGTTGTGGGTGAACATATCAGACAACACAGCGATTCTTCAAACAGCTCTTGTTTATTCACAGGCCAGAACAGAACTGAACTGAAGGGTTCAGCCAGCCTGCTTATATAGAGCTCCACTAGAACGTAACAGTAACCATTTTCTATAACTATCCAATCACTGAACGTCACTTTCGATCCCTTATTTGCATATGTCGACCTGAACTATCTACAGTATCCCCCTGCTGGCCCAGGGAGAGAACTTCAGTACATAACACCGGTCATACTAGGAATTTGCCCTATTGCCAACATAGAGGTGTGCAACTGTTTTTTCTTACCATATGGGGAGACTTGTCCCGTCGGGTGGCAAGGAAAATTGTGTTGGATTCTGAGTCAGTAGTCTTACTAAAGCCAGAAACAGCTTCCCATTCCACCATTACTCCTCTGAAGTCTCTCAGCCCCACTCACCTCACAGAGTGTTTGTTGTGGGGGAGGAAGGGAAAGGAGATTGTGAGCCACTTTGAGACTCCCTCGGGTAGTGATAAAGCGGGATATCAAATCCAAACTACTACTACTACTACTACTACTACTACTACTATTCTTCTTCTTCTTCTTCTTCTTCTTCTTCTTCTTCTTCTTCTTCTTCTTCTTCTTCTTCTTCTTCTTCTCCCTTGCATGGTCACAGCCTCAAATTCAGTTGTCCAAAGATGTTACTATGTTGTATCCTATCTAGGGAAATATTTTTGAAATGATCAATAAATCACAGAATAGGAAGGGACCATCAGAGTCATCTAGTCTGACCCCCTGCAATGCAGGAATCTCAGCTCAAGCATCCATGACAGGTGGCCATCCAACCTCTTCTTAAAAACCTCCAAGGAAGGAGAGTCCACAGCCTCCCGAGGGAGACCTTTCCAAAATGTAGATTATATTGCAGGATACAGTGGTGTCATTTTATGTTGTGCAAATTTGCTCTTCGATCATGTAAGACAACCTGTGAAAGCAAGGAAGAACAACACCCTTTCTAGATACCCTGTTTTACAGTGACTTGGAAATCACCTTTTGTTTCCTTACAGCCTTTCTTTGCCTCAAAGCTGAAGATTCAAGACACCTGTGGAGTCCATAACCTGCATGGCTTACCTGGCCTTTTGGGAGGCATTGCAAGTATCATTGCAGCTGCTTTACAAGTCGAGAACAAGTGAGTTGCATAGAATCAGGTTGTATCTGCTAGTAAAATAACATGTTTTAATTGGTTGTTTTGACAGGTGACAAAAATGGCCAAACTAAGAATGTATGAAATGTTGCTTTTAGATTGCCTTCTTGGGATGCAGTCGCTTTGCAGTGGGAGCAGTGTTAGAGCACAGATCTAATCTACAGCACAGATTCGAATCATAGAATTGTAGAGTCAGAAGGGAACCCCAGAGTCATCTAGTCCAACCCTCTGCAATGCACAACAGACCACAAGGCCAACATAGTTTCAGTTCCACTTTCTCTCATTTTCTCATTCCCCCCCAATCTTAAGATCTGCTCTCTACATTCCACATCACTTTACGATTTACTCATTTTAAAGTCCTTATGAAAATTGCCCAGAATTTTATAATGTGTGTCTCTCACTTTGTATATTCTTGCAAGCAATTTTCTCTTACATACTGCATTTCATGTTATTTTCACCAGTATATGAATTCTTATGTGTACTTTCTCCTAATATATTATTTGGCTGGAGAACTTTGAAATGTAAATTTAAAAGAATTACTGCATTTCAGTTTGTGTATTATTTCAATAAGTGAAAAAGTAGTTAAGTTTGCTCTAAACTGCAAACTGAACTGAACTTCTGCCCCATGCTGACTTCATTCCCGCCCTGAATTAGCACTACATATTTTTAGATGCTTTTATTGTTTCAAAATATTTTTAATTTTTTTTAAAAAAGTTATTTGTATTGTTTTGTTACTGGTGTTTTTTCTGTCGTGGGTTCCTTTAGGAAGAAAGGCAGGATTGAAATTTAATAACAGCAACAAGAATAATAATACTACTAATAATAATTTACCATTTATAAATGGGTTTCCCCAGCCACTTTGGTGGCTTCCAACAGAATATTAAAATACTATAGTCCATCAAACATTAAAAGCTTCCCTAAACAGGGCTGCCTTCAGATGTCTTCTGGTAGTTGTTTTTCTCTTTGACATCTGATGGGAGGGCGTTTCACAGGGCGGGCGCCACTACCGAGAAGGCCCTCTGCCTGGTTCCCTGTAACTTGGCTTCTCGCAGTGAGGGAACCGCCAGAAGGCCCTCGGCGCTGGACCTCAGTGTCCGGGTAGAACGATGGGGGAGGAGACGCTCCTTCAGGTATATTGGACCGAGGCCGTTTAGGGTTTTAAAGGTGAGCACCAACACTTTGAATTGTGCTCGGAAACGTACTGGGAGCCAATGTAGGTCTTTCAAGACTGGTGTTATGTGGTCTCAGCGGCCACTCCCAGTCACCAGTCTAGCTGCCGCATTCTGGATTAGTTGTAGTTTCCGGATCACCTTCAAAGGTAGCCCCACATAGAGCACATTGCAGTACTGTGGTACCTCATGTTAAGAACTTAATTCGTTCTGGAGGTCCATTTTTAACCTGAAACTGTTCTTAACCTGAAGCACCGCTTTAGCTAATGGGGCCTCCCGCTACCGCCGCGCCGCTGCTGTGCAATTTCTGTTCTCATCCTGAAGCAGAGTTCTTAACCCGAGGTACTATTTCTGGGTTAGTAGAGTCTGTAACCTGAAGCGTCTGTAACCCGAGTTACCACTGTAATCCAAGCAAGAGATTACCAGAGCATGCACCACTCTGGCGAGACGGTCTGCTGGCAGATAAGGTCTCAACCTGCGTACCAGGTGGAGTTGGTAAACAGCTGCCCTGGACACAGAACTGACCTGTGCCTCCATGGACAGCTGCAGGTCCAAAATGACTGCCAGGCTGCACACCTGGTCCTTCAGGGGCACATTTACCCCATTCAGGACCAGGGAGTCTTCATCACCTGCCTGCCTCCTGTCCCCCCAAAACAGTACTTCTGTCTTGTCAGGATTCAACCTCAATCTGTTAGCCTCAGTCTGTTAGAAACACCTGTGTTTGGGATAGGAAGGTGTAAAGGTTCCTAGGACACACTAGATGGGGCCTGCCCAGTCAGCAGGGTCATCCTGTGGGTGGGAGAAATGTCGACATTCTGTCTCTGTTGCCTTAGACAGCATAGAAGCTGGCTGCCCATTAGCCTCAAGAGGGTGCCTGTCCATAGAGGAAGAGTCACGTGTTTGCTTCCTTTCATTTATTAGCTGAGTGAGGGGAAATGGATCCTTCAAGAAAATGTAAAGTAAATTATACTCCACTAATATGCTCCGTTCTCCCTTTCACAAATCACATAGACTACTTGGGCTTTCTACAGGTTGGGCGGCTTCTCCCTCTTCCCTCCTTATAGGCAGGATCAGCCCACCCATGAGGAGACTGCCTTGGGTGGCAGGATACGTAGGGGCCGCAGATCTGGCCTCCAAGGAGTGCACTGCGCTGCCGGCTCCTTGGCAGCCTCCCCCCAATGCCACCTCTAAAGCGCCCTCTTGGCATAGCTGTCAACCTTCCCTTATTTGGCGGGAAATTCCCTTATTCCAGCGCCGTTTCCCGCTGCTATCCCGGATTGTTAGGTATGCCGTAAATTTCCCAGATTTCAAAGGAAGCAGCTCCTCTCCCTCCCTGCCGGCCAGGGAGGTTCCTCAACTGCATTGCACGGCTGCGTTGCTCACCAATAAGGAGTCTGGAAATGACTGGGGGGGGTGGAGCTTGCATGCCTTGTGCTGATAAAATCGGCCGCTTTGCCTGGGGAACTTGCCTTTGCTTCAGCGCTTCCCAGCAGTGTGGTTTCCTTGCTGCTGTATCCCTTCACCGGGTCGCTGCGCTGTGGGAACCACTGCTTGAGGCTTCGTTTGGCTGCTGGCTGGGCTTTCTGCCTTTGGGCCTTTGGCTCAGATGGGCTCAGAACATGCCTGTGCTCGGAATCGGATGGATACATCAACGGCCCACTCACCCTTGCCGGGGATAAGGTCTGTCTGGAGCAGGGGCACATGGGGGAAGAGAAGGAGCAGCTGGTTGAGTACAATGGCGGGCAGCGATCTCATGCGAGGGGGGGCTTTTGGATTTGTTTTGGAGGCTCCTTCGATTGACTGTTATGGGGGAAAGGAAAGGAGCTGGTTGATTAAAATGGCGGGTGGCGATCTCGAAGCTACCAGCATGAGTTTGACTAAACTGCGGGAGGCAGTGGAAGACAGGAGTGCCTGGCGTGCTCTGGTCCAGGGGGTCATGAAGAGTCGGACACGACTAAATGACTAAGCAACAACAACAACAAAAGCCTGGTGTAAATTAATTTGTAGCCTGGGGGGATTACCGTGGCATGGACTGTCCCTGAGAACCGTAGACTGTCCCGTAGACAGGTGAGGCTGCTGATCCCTTATTTTGGCTGCTGATCCCTTATTTTCAAGGCTGCTGATCCCTTATTTTCAAATCTGAGAGTTGACAGCTATGCTCTTGGCGAATCAGAGGCATGCTGGTCCTCTCCAACTCCTAGGGAGCAAAGCTTTGGGGTTGCCCTCTGGGGTCTCCTGGGCTCTGCACCCACCCAGCATGATTCAAAACAGGCCTCTTCTTCCCCACCCCAATGGCCTTTGAGTCCCATTTCAACTATCTGGTAAGGTTGATTCCTCTCCACCCCCCACGTGTTTCCATTGTAGATCTTCACTCTCCCCTTCTTCCCTGGCTGGCGGGAAGAGCCAGTGTGGTGTAGTGGTTAAGAGCGATAGACTCGTAATCTGGTGAACCGGGTTCGCTTCCCTGCTCCTCCACCTGCAGCTGCTGGGTGACCTTGGGCCAGTCACACTTCTCTGAAGTCTCTCAGCCTCACAGAGTGTTTGTTGTGGGGGAGGAAGGGAAAGGAGAATGTGAGCCGCTTTGAGACTCCTAAAGGGGAGTGATATCAAATCCAAACTCTTCTTCTTTGGGGCCTTGCCTGCTGAAAGGGGAGACAAAAGGAGTGAACATTGAGCCTCCTCCTTCCTGTCCTGAAGGCAGGGACATTGGAGAAGTCAAGAGGCAGCAAAGAGGACGACCCTGGCAGCTAGGGGACCACTGAATATTGGACCCCCATATTATTTTTAAAAAGCTACATGTGTTTTATGTCCCAAAGAAGTTCGAACACACCTAACAAATTCCACTCATCATGGGTGAAGGTGATGCAATATGTATTTTGTCTCCCCATCCTACAGTTTATCGACTGGTATGCAGGCTGCTGCTCTGGGATGCTCCATTGCAATTGCTTTGGTAGGAGGAGCTTTTACAGGTCAGTAAAATACAGACCCTTATCGGCGCTGTCTGAGGCTGCTTTCAGACGGGTGTTTGTTGTGGGACAGTAGCACCCCATTTATCTATTTAACAGCATTAATATGTCGATCAGTTGTAATAAAACCTCTAAGCAGTTTGCAAGAAGTGTTAAAACGATTAATAAAAACAGTTTAAGACTACTAAAAATATTTAAGGAGAAAGAAGAATAAAAGTAAAAAACGCTAAAACGTGTCTGCTTCTATGTGTCTGGATAGGCTTGAAAGATGTTTGAAACAGGTGCTGAAAGAGTGCGTGGAAAGCCCAAGGGTTTTTTTTTTTGGAAAAACAACAAACATATTTACAATATTAAACCACAATCTGGAAACCTCCTTACAAGTGTGTCTGTTTTACTGTGTAGAACCTAGTGTGAAATATAATTGCACTAGGAAGAAAACAGAAGACCCCTCAACATTCTATTGCTTCAAGTTGAATTAAAATACACAAAGCTAATGTGAAGCCTAAATTTTACTTTGGGGGCACAAATTGATGAGATAATAGACAAATGATGTTTCTATGGCATTTCTCCAATATTCCATCTTACTATTGTTATATAAAATCTGTTATGGGATGTTTTTAACTACGGCTGTGTTTCTCCCCCCCCCCCCCAATGCAGGGTTGATTCTACATTTGCCTTTCTGGGAGCAACCACCTGATCAGAACTGCTATGATGACTCCGTGTATTGGGAGGTAGGACAGAATAATACAACCGAGTGCATAAAAATAGCATTTTTCTTTCATGGTATCAGCACGATTAGATAGACAGTGCCAATGTCTCTTTCTGGTCCACCCAGAGCAATCAAGTTTGCTTCCAATTTCTTAATAAATGGCTCCACTTTGCAGCGCTCTTTTCTTGATCACATTTGCCTACTTGGGAATCCCAGGGCATAGAAGGATGTGCTGTGAGCTGTGCTGTAATTTCTTCAACCCAGAGTTTTAGAAATCTCACAGGATAGTTCCCCCCACCTTTTATTGTTAGATTTTATTGTGCAGGGATTGTTTGATTTTCAATTAGTTTTTCTTAAAGTATTTTTAAAAACAGATAAAGGGGAAGATCTCCACTGTTGTCTCCACTTTCAATTTCTAGACTAGCTGAACTTTAGTGTGAAGCCTGGTGTTCTGCTTTTGAGAGCCATTAAAGGTAAAGGTACCCCTGCCCATACGGGCCAGTCTTGTCAGACTCTAGGGTTGTGCGCTCATCTCACTCTAGAGGCCGGGAGCCAGCGCTGTCCGCAGACACTTCCGGGTCACGTGGCCAGTGTGACATCGCTGCTCTGGCGAGCCTGCACCAGCACAGCACATGGAACGCCGTTTACCTTCCCGCTATAAAGCGGTCCCTATTTATCTACTTGCACTTTTAAGGGTGCTTTCGCACTGCTAGGTGGGCAGGAGCTGGGACCGAACGACGGGAGCTCACCCCGCCGCGGGGATTCGAACCGCCGACCTTACGATCAGCAGGTCCTAGGCGCTGAGGTTTTACCCACAGCACCACCCGCGTCCCTTTTGAGAGCCATTACTGCATTCCTAAGTTAACCATGGGGAAACTTTTCGTGTTACAATTATAACAGTATTTTCCATTACCCTGTTCTCTATTAACCTCCCATAGAGCTCCTTTGTATCCTTTCTCTGGACTCCATAGTGTAGGCACCAGCCCATCTGAACCCCACAGCTCACCCACCCCTCTGCTTTCCCCTTGTTTTCCCACCCCACAGGTCTCTCTGAATTCCCTTTCCTGCCTCGGCACCTTAGAGAGCATAGCAGTCTCTCTGCACCCCAGCCATCGCCTTAAACCTCTTCATCCTTCCGACCTCACAGTTCTCTCTGCAACCAATTCTCAATCATTTTCCCTTTCCTCTTCAGCCTTTCCCTCTCAGAGCCAAAATGCACATCACTAGCAAATGCACGGTCACATTTAACATATGGGGTTTGTTTTGTTTTTAAAACAGCTCCCTCCAGCAGCAAATGGCACATTCAGGGCAGCAGAATGTTCATCACTGTGAAGCTGTGATTTTTTTTAAGCAATATTTTTAAATTGGTTTCACTCCCATTTTTAATGGACTTGGACAGGCAACTGATGTTCTTTCCACAAATGTGCAAGTTAACTGGTATCTCTTGCTGAAGATTCAGTAAAAAGACATGTCGCCATAGACAGGTGGAAAAGGACCACATCTTTGAATTTCTCAAGGGAGGCTTAAAAAGTTAGGCAGAAGACTGCCTTTGGCCCACTTTTAAAGGAAGAGCTCTTCTGCATGTTACCTTGTACAGCAGGAAACTGACAGAAACGGCAAATCACGTTTTTAAAAAATGGGATTATACCTGTACAAGGAGTTTGAAGAATGCAGCTAAATCCCTCTGCAAGTTGTTTGCTGACTTTGAATTGGGTTTGTCTTTTGAAGTGAACTCATTGTTGGAAACTAGCAGAGGTCTGGAGGCAATGGCTTAAAATCCCAGCTCTGGAACTTTCTGAATAGATCAACCATCTATCATTGCTGCAACCATCCAGTTTACAGTCTTCAGCACTAGCTAACCTGCATAAAAACATAACAGTCTGATCTTGTTTATCACAATGGTTTAAGGGATTACGAAAAAGATATTGAACTCGCTTTAGATTTTGGTATGTGTGGTGTAACTTGCTTTGTCTACCAACTAAATTCTGTCTACTCAAACATCTTGTCTGGTTTCCTTCTAGGTTCCCCTCGAAGAGCCATCATACGAGAGCAGTTTTCATTTACCCAGAGAGCCACAGGAAGCTCAGCATTGAAGCACAGAAGGAACTATACATATTTAGCTATTTTCCCAAAGGTGTTTTCTGTTTCTGGTGAAATAACTGGACCATGCATTGTTTTTTTCAGTTTATATCTGCTTTAATTTACTGCAAAAATAAAACCAGAGTAAAATGTTTTTCTGGACTAGTATTAATATTATGCACATTCACGCATTACAGCACTACCCACTCAACGCTTGTGTTTCTAATGTATTCAGAACATGGCAGCAAAATAATTTGAGAGAATGCTTACTGATAAAATAAATACGCAAAGTGACAAGTGACTTCACACCCAAGCTGCAAACTCCTGGGTTGATCAGACAGACCCTAAAATGAAACCAGATGCTATAATTTAGTGCCTCTTTTCATAGATAGTGCATTTAACTCAACTCTTTCCACCATAACAAAGGTAAAGGTAAAGGTATCCCTGACCATTAGGTCCAGTTGCAGACGACACTGGGGTTGCGGCGCTCAACTTGCTTTATTAGCCGAGGGAGCCGGCATACAGCTTCTGGGTCATGTGGTCAGCATGACTAAGCCACTTCTGGCAAACCAGAGCAGCGGACGGAAACGCCATTTACCTTCTCGCCGGAGCGGTACCTATTTATCTACTTGCACTTTGACGTGCTTTCGAACTGCTAGGTTGGCAGGAGCAGGGACCGAGCAACGGGAGCTCACCCCGTCACGGGGATTCGAACCGCCGACCTTCTGATCAGCAAGCCTTAGGCTCTGTGGTTTAACCCACAGCGCCACCCGTGTCCCTTCCACCATAATATTGGTAGTTAAATTTTAAAATCCTAATCTGGGCATCAGTTGCATAAAATAAACAAAACAAAAAAAAATTCCTTCCAGTAGCACCTTAAAGACCAACTAAGTTAGTTCTTGGTATGAGCTTTCGTGTGCATGCACACTTCTTCAGATACACTGAAACAGAAGTTGCCAGATCCTTCTATATATATTCCTGGAAGGAATTTTTTTTGTTTTGATATGGCAGACCAACACGGCTACCTATCTGTACATAAAATAAACAGTAGCTATTGATTATGATGATACTGAGTAAAAGGAAATAATACCACTGTAGTCAAAGAAACTGAAATACAAGCCGTACAATTTATTTAAGACACTTCAAACCATGGAAAGCATTACTTGTGACTAGTGCTTTTTTCCTTGTTGTTGTTTAGTTGTTTAGTCGTGTCCGACTCTCTGTGACCCCATGGACCAGAGCACGCCAGGCACTCCTGTCTTCAACTGCCTCCCGCAGTTTGGTCAAACTCATGCTGGTAGCTTCGAGAACACTGTCCAACCATCTCGTCCTCTGCTGTCCCCTTCTCATTGTGCCCTCCATCTTTCCCAGCATCAGGGTCTTTTCCAGGGAGTCATCTCTTCTCAAGAGGTGGCCAAAGTATTGGAGCCTCAGCTTCAGGATCTGTCCTTCCAGTGAGCACTCAGGGCTGATTTCCTTCAGAATGGATAGGTTTGATCTTCTTGCAGTCCATGGGACTCTCAAGAGTCTCCTCCAGCACCACAATTCAAAAGCATAAATTCTCTGGTGATCAGCCTTCAGCTTTTTTCCTACATATGTATAAAAAGGTGCCACTGATGTGAACCACAGAGTTCTGCCAGAAAAAAGCACTGTTTGTTACATAGGTTGCACACCACCCCCAATCTCTGCTGATCATTAGCAAGATTTCAGTTGGGTTTCAGGAGCTTAGCCAGGGTCATGTTTCTGTAGGGAATCAGGACATGGCAGAGACTGGCTTGTCTTTAAGAAATTTGGTTTATTTTACACATATTTCAGTGGAGGACTGCAGCGTTTGCAGCACTGCTTGTTCCCCACCGCAGTGCAGCACTGGACTCCAAGGCATCTCTGTGCCTCTGTCCTAGTCTGCCTTCAGCCAGCCCCCAATATGGTTCTGACCTTCCACCCCCTCATGCAGTTCTGGCCCCTTCTTTTCTTCTTCCCAAAAGCCCTCAGTTTTAAAAGGACACCTTTCTTCCTGGGGAGGTGTCCCACACCCCTGATACCCTGGCAAGCTCCCCACTTTCTCGTCTGCTGCTGAATGCCTCACCTTTTATCACGGCAATGATTCACAGGCTCCTTTCAGAAGAAGGGTGGTGTGGCGTTTGCCCGTTCGTTTGAGCCTGTCTGTACAGGAGGGAGAGATAGGGTTAAAAACATAGACCAATAGGAAAGACGGAGGTGGAGCCCACCTGTGTATAAAAGGGCTTAGCTCGAGGTTTGAGTTGTTGTTGTTGGAGTTGTTGGTGGGTAGTTGGTTGGTTTTAGTGGGTTGACTGGTTGGGAATGGCAGTTGGAAAAGCAGTTGGCAGACAGTTGGTAATAGAGAGACAGTTAGGGCAGTGGATTCTTGAGTGAGGGGAGGTAGAAGAGATAGAGTGAGGAAAATAAGACTAAGACAGTAAAGAGTAACAATGTTTGGAATGCCGGAAAAGTTTGTTTGTGTCTGAAATAAAAATACACTCTTCTTTACTAATTGAGAACCTGAATGAGGCTGAAGTAATTTTCCCGGGGAGGACATGGTTGGTGGCAGCCCCAATCGCTGCTGATCATTAGCAAGATTCCAGCTGGGTTTCGGGAGCTTAGCCAGGGTCGTGTTTCTGTAGGGAATCAAGACATGGCAGAGACCGGCGTGTCTTTAAGAAATTCAGTTTATTTTACACATATTTCAGTGGAGGACTGCAGTGTTTGCAGCACTGCTTGTTCCCCACCACAGTGCAGTACTGGACTCCAAGGCATCTCATCGCAGCGACAAATAAAAGAGGATGCCTTCACCCCGGTGTGGCTCACCTTTATTCTACACACAGCCCAACAAGACAACAACGTGAACGCACCAACAAATGAAACCTAATGAGTCAGTAGAAAAAGAACCTACCCACATGATGCTGCCGCAAAAACTACCCCCCTTCTCTCCCCCCCCCCCCCCGGCTTTCCCCCTCAACCTTTTACTGTGTACAACAGCTAGGGTTGCCATAGTTCAAAAAGTGAACATCTGGGGGGCAAAGTTTTGCACAAAATTGTTGAGCTTTTTCTGAGGGGAAATTGCCAAAAACGACACTGCTGGCACAGGTTGCCATATGTTGGGATTTTCCTGGACATTTCAGTGTTTTTTCACCCGGACGCTGTTTCCAATGGCTATGTCCGGGAAATTCTGGACGTATGGCAACCCTAGCAACACTGAAGTCTCACATCGAATACAGCTGATCTGTAAAAAGGACTTTATAATCCGAAAATGGAGACAATGTTTGTACTTCTGTAACCCAAGAAAACCTTTAAGAAAAAAATTAAAAAGAAAAAGAAAAATGCAGATTCCACTCCATCACATCATTGAGCTGGTTGATGTGGCAACATCTTTGTGAGGGGTTCAATGGGAGAAATTCAGGAAATACTGGTGCACTTTCTTTTTTTCTTTTTAATTAATTTTTATTAAATATTTTCTTGTTTTAAAAAAGTACATACCGTATTTTCCGGCGTATAAGACAACTGGGCATATAAAACGACCCCTCCAACATTTCCAGTTAAAATATAGAGTTTGAGATATACTCGCCGTATAAGACTACCCCTCTTCCAACGCACACCAAATAAAAATTAAAAAAAACAAACCTAGTCTCCAGTCTGGCTCGGAAATCCGCTCCACTTTCCAGCGGCCAGGGGCTTCTGGGGCCAATTTTCAAGCGTATTTCTACTTCATCTAGAGAGCTTGGTGTCCTCTGATTTAATTTGCTGTCGTTTTATCCTTTGGTGGGGAGTTACTGCAGGAGCTGCTGCTGTAGCCGGCGTATAAGACGACCCCTGACTTTTGAGAAGATTTTCCAGGGTTAAAAAGTAGTCTTATACACCAGAAAATACAGTATCTTGTCTCTTTTTTCAGGTTGTACAGTCTTTCTTACAAATCAGTTACATTTGTTGTGAGACATTAGTGTTGACTACAGTATAAGGTTGGGGAAGAAACGAGGGGAGAGGAGGTGTGGGGTGGTGAGGCTTATATTCTTCTGTATAGTGTATGTGTGGGGTTTCCTGTCAGTGTCAACTGAGCAGGTTCTCTATTAATTTATTACATTTCCTTGGTAGTGAGAGGGATTGGGGGAGACAAGGACGTGGTTGGTTCTCTGTGGTTGGTTGCAGTGGGGTTTGTTTGCATTTGTGGGGGGGGGGGGTTGTTGGGTTAGGTAAGCCAGATTGATCCGTATGCTGTCAGTGGATTCTTGTTATTGTTGGGCTGTGTATGTGATAAAGGGGAGCCATACTGGGGTGAAGGCATGCTCTTCAATTTGTCCCTGTGTCAGTTTCAGTTTACAGTGGAACCTCTGGTTACAAACACCTCGGGTTACAAACACTTCGGGTTACAGACTCCACTAACCCGGAAGTAGTTCCTCGGGTTAAGAATGTTACCTCAGGATGAGAACAGAAATCGCGTGCCAGCAGCGCGGCAGCAGCAGGAGGCCCCATTAGCTAAAGTGTTACCTCAGGTTAAGAACGGACCTCCAGAACAAATTAAGTTCGTAACCAGAGGTACCACTGTATTAGTTAGCTTTTTTAGTAAGGCCATTTCCCATACAATTTGATACTATTGGTTCATGTTTACTCCTGACAGGTCTCTCCAGTGTCTGGCTATGAGGCTTCTGGCTGCTGAGAGTAGGTGGGTTATAAGCTCTGTATAATGTGAGTGGTCATTATGATCTTGGAAGATGTTCAGTAGGGCCAGTTATTTTGCATATCTCTTGTAGGACTGCTGTCTAGAAGGGTTGGATTGGAGGGCATTCCCACCACATGTGGAGGTATGTGCTTGTGGAGGTGCAGCCTCTCCAACATTGGGTAGGGTTAATTTCATAGCTTATGTTGTGCTCCCATTGTTCTTTGATTGTGTCAAGGGGGTTTGTGGGGTTTTGGAGCAATATTTTGTATATTGTGGTTACCATCCCTTTGCTGTGTCCCTCTGCTGCCAGAAGAAAGTTTTCGAAGGAGGTCAAGGGCCTAATAGCTGCTGATTTTACTGCTGGGTTGTTTAAGAAGGCATGTAGTTGATGGTGTGTTAGCCAAGGTATTTAGGTGTCCCCTAGTTTGTCTTGGATTTCATGTGTTGGTATGGGTTTGTTGTTTTCGTAGAAGTCTCTTAGACAGTGTAGGCCTTTGGCTTGCCAGGTTTTTATCTGGAGGTTTTTACTTCTTTGGCTCTGGAGGCCTCCAGGCCTTGGAACTCTGCTGGGCTGTCGATGAGATTCTTCAGGTCCCAGTGGGGTCAAGGCCACTGGGGAGACTGGAAGGTACAACCTCCCTGGTTGTCGTGTTGGGCCCCGTGCTAACCTACTGGTCGTGGCAGCGGCCAGGTTGGCAGTGCGGGCACCAGCCAGGCATTGCCATTGGTGCTTGTGGTCCTCAGAGGCTCCGTGCTGCTGTGGGGCTTGCCATCTTGCCTCGGTGGAAGTCCACACTGGTGCACTTTCAAACATCCATCCCTAAATGCAGCTGAATTATTACTCTAAAGAATTTCACAATGCTGCCCTTTACTCCCATTATAACAGATTAATTTTACAGATAATCCAGAGTGGCAGGTCTGCGGCCAGATTCAAGAGAGTTTGAATCTGTTCTGGAAAGCATTAGTTTGTGGAACTGGGCACTTCCCCCTTGAGTAAACATTAAACTGAAAGGCAAATCATCCAAGATACAGCTTTGAATAGTTGTGGAGGAGAAGGAAAAATTGGAGGGACAAAGCAGGACACTTTCAATTTTACTGGGTGGTTTAATGACTCGCTAGAGACAGTACCTAGCATAATATATATGCTGCTCACTGCAATTGCAAGACATTGTCCTCGACCAAACTGCGCTGTGGCTTTCATTATAACCACTGCAAAAAAGTGCTTGCTGGAAAAAAATGGATTGGACAGAGCCGATTTCAGCATTGTTCCTCTTTATCCTTATGATTTCCTTTGTCTTGAAATTGGGCGCTTTCTGGAACAAGAGCTCCCAAAATCTTCCACCAGGACCAAGGCCTTTACCTCTCATTGGGAATCTCCACATCATGGATCTCAAGAGGCCTTACAGAACCATGTTAAAGGTAAAGCTTCCAGTTCTTCCCTTGGCAAGGCTGAAGGGTACTGGGGCAGCCCAGTCAGCAGAGCGGGGCAGAGAATTATTATTCTTGTTGTTGTTATCATTATTACTACATATTACATTACATTTTGTTCTCTTAGAGCCTATAAATCTCATCTCCCCTTTGTGTGCTATAGAACCTCCTCTTATCTTTCCCAATAAATAGCCATAGGTCCTAGTTGCAATTTATAACTAGTAATTTGAACAAGGTGTCTGGGGGTGTCTGGTGTCAAAACCCGTTTGACTCTGCCTCCATTTTCAAGGATGCAAAAGTGCTGGTACAAACCTTGCCCAGCCCAGCCTCCTCCTTCAGCCTATCTTTCTAAACAAGATTTGAGAGGTGCCATTAAAGGTATAATCACTTTTATCCTTACAACTGCCTATTTTGTTCTGGTTTCCTGAGCATTCCTAACAAATATTTGTGCTGCCGCACCACAACTGAACTGGGTGAAAAGGCTGAGCTGCTGTATCATGAGTCCAGCAACTGTTGCTGCTACAGCTATTAGTAGCAAATGTCTTTAATGCCATTGAGGAATAGACAAGGCTCTTTTAGCTTTACCATTATGTTATTTGGATTCTGTTTTGCATGGTGATTTGCAAAGATACAAAAAGGGAATTCATTCCACAAAATTACTATTCTTAAGTCATATGTTTTCAGCTCGGTCCAAGGCACAATGACATGGAAGTAATTTCGACTGAGTTCAATAGTAGTTATTGAAAAAAGCTGAAAATAATAGTAAACCTTTGCTACTAGATTCTGTGGAATGTATAAAAGAGTCTTTTCTTTTAGGTAAATGTGCAAGCTAATGCAGTCAGTTCTGTCAGAGATTATTTGCATTATTATATATTTTGGGTATACTCTGTTTCCCATTTTTTCTTCTATTGAATTCCAGTTGTCAAAGCAGTATGGCCCCGTCTTCAGCATCCAAATGGGACCCCGGAAAACTGTGGTGTTGGCAGGATATGAGACAGTAAAGGAGGCGCTGGTTAATCAGGCGGACGCATTTGCAGACAGGCCCATCGTTCCATTATTTCAAGGGCTTGCACAAGACTTCGGTGAGGCACTTCCCTTTTTATTGAAACTGGTAATGTGAATTGTGAATAATTGTCAGGCTTCAGGGAATTGGCTTCCTCCCCCCCATGGCAGTAGATAAGCAGAACAAAGGAAACAGAGTCTTCTTACCAGTTAGAATTCTTCAATAATCACAGCAAGGGACAACAAATGCCTCCCGCTAGAATGGAGGTGCTCCCAATTAAGGCTCCCCCCTCCCCCTGCCATCCCTATCCATCCACGTCACTCCTACATCTCATAACCTGAGCATGTAGTTGCTGTGCTTTCTGTTCGGAGACTTTCTGAGCCCTCCTAGATCGAGGGGAGGGGGGGGGAGGATGTTATCCAACAACTGTGAATGTGTAAACCCTCTCTCTTCCAGTGTTTCTTCTCCTAGCTGTTCTCCAACCAGTATTTCCCAGCTTTTGCCTTCTCAGCTATGCTCCTCTGCAAACCACTGATCTAAATCTATACTGTCCTCCTGCTCCTGGGGAGATTCAGGGTGAGGGGGAAGAGGCAGCTCCCACCATTCCTCCTCATTGTAGTTCTCCTCAGCATGGTACCTGACAATAATCATCCCATGGAAAAGTAATGCTACACACCGGGTGGAAACTGATTAACCATTTTCTGATCCAGTCTATACAGAGAGGAAACATGAAGGAGGCATAATGTCCGCCCATGGATGACAAAGTAACAAACTAAGTGCTGCTGGGACCCCTGACATGTACAGACAACCCTCTACTCTTTCTTATCTATGTGTTCTCAGGACATGCTCTGATGGCACATCTACCAGCTACTTTGTCAAAGCTCAGACGTCTGAGTCTGAATGGGAGAATAGCTGGGACCCATTCTCAGTTCCATGGAAGAAATGCAGAACATAATTTATTGATATTTTTGTACACTGGCCATGCAGACATGAAACCTTTCTTCCCATCTCTTCAGGTATAGTTCTGTCTAATGGTGAGAACTGGAAAGTGATGCGGCGGTTTGCTGTAAGCACATTACGGGACTATGGAATGGGAAAGAGGTCCATCGAGGATAGAATTGTTGAGGAATGCAGTGTCCTGATAAAGAAATTTGAATCTTACGAAGGTGGGTTGGTGTTTTCCTCTGGTGCATAGCTACACTACCATAGTATCGTGTTACATATTCCTAACTTCCAGAAGCACAGATCCAAGTGTGCCTCCAAGGGTGAAGTCAAACCACTGCATAAGCACAGCACTTTAAAGGTGCTTGGAGTGTTGTGTTCCATAGGGCTCATCCACATATCATCTTCTCCCATTGCTTTCCCTTGGGAAAAACCACGATGTTGAGCAATTTGGGCTTTCCCCAATTGCCATTGGTTCTGATCTACTGCTAAAGAGTGGGTTACCCCTTGGAAAGGAACAGGGAAGGGGGGGGGGATGCTTCAAAAATCCCTAGAAAGTGTGTGTGAAGTGGAAGTGTGGATGAGCCCATACTTATGGCTAACTCCACAACTACAGTTCCCAGGGTTTCCTGTGGAGACGTAATCAGTCTGTTTCTGTAGTGTGTAGATTATACCCCAATAGCTTCTGTGACTTCCAAGCCCCTTTAAGCATTTCTTAGCCCAGCTATGGCCACATCCAGCAGCACTTAGGATCAGTTTCTTTGATAAATGAGGTCTACACATAGGGAAGCTGCCAGTAGGGATTTAAGGCAACAAAGAGCAGACTTAAAAACAATGCCCTTTCCATACTTTGAATTTCAACTGAATATTTTTGTTTAACTGTCATATTCATGTATAGGAAACCCGATTGAGACCACCGCAATTATGAATGCAGCTGTTGCCAATATAATAGTGTCCATACTACTAGGCAAGCGATTTGATTATGAAGATCCCACATACATAAGACTTCTGAAGTTGACCAATGAAAATGCCCAACTTTTTGGAAGTGCTTCAGTCCTGGTAATCTATTTTTTACAATTAAAAGAAACAAACAGTTGCTTGTAATGGCAGTGTGTGCAAAGTAGACAGGGCTACCTGTTTATTGTATATTGTTCAGGTTTCACCACAAAACACAGAATATTGATATCTTGAGAAACTTGGTGATGATTCAAAATATTTAGAAAACTCACGTGGCACAGTCATCCCATAACTGTAACAAAGTCTCTTTTGCGCACACCCTTTCTTGTCTCACTGCCATCGGGACTCCAAGGACAAGGAAGAACAAGTGATAGTTGGTTCCATGATGGCTCAGAAGAGGCCTCCAAGGGCAGATCTCCCTCTCTGAAGGCAAACCTCCAGAGGAGAACTCCCATAGCGTATTATCCCGGGGTTGCACATAAATTATGCTATGCTGAGTTACCCCACCCCCCATTCCAAATGCCATTCAAGAGCTTTGTGTTGTATTTGGGCAATCATGCTTTGAGAGACCCAGCTGAGAGAACTGTACTGAGCTTTCCTAATGTCTCTTTTCCTTTTTTCACATTTTTATCCTTTCAGCTGTATAACATGTTTCCTGCTCTTGGTTTTCTTTTGGGGGCTCCTAAGACTTTCATTCAAAACAGAGCTGAGCTGTTTGCCTTCATAAATGCCACCTTCATAAAACACCTCAGAGATCTGGATGAAAATGACCAGAGGAGCTTTATTGACTCATTTCTTATCCAACAGCAAGAGGTAATGGAGTCTTTTAAGTTGGCCCAGAATAAACGTTGACATTTTCAATTTGTGTTTGCAAGTGAATTCATAAGGAGTAGTCAGGAAGTCTCACTTCAGAAGGGACCAACATGGCATACTTCCTACCATTTCCCAATAGTCAGCCATTGTTAATGTGTTACAGAAGTTGCCTCTGCAGGGGCAAAGGTTGCATGCTCACCAACATTTCTGAAAAAAATTCCCTGATCAAGAAAACCGGCCAATGGGCGTATATGAATTTCCAGGGGTGGAATTATGTCAGGCTGACCATCAGCTGCTGGAGCTTCTGCCAAGAGAGATCATTATGCAGTGATAAGAGGTAATGGTTGCCAGACTCCCTTTTGATACAAGGGGGGATGGGAAAATGCCTTGTGTGCTGAGAAGAAGGCGTTTTTCACACTGGAGGAGATAGGAAACTTTCAGGGTGGGGAGGCATCTCAGAGCAAGGAAAAAACATTGGCCTATGCACTGACCAATCAGCCTTAAATTAGGGCTTCATTTCTTTTAACCATTACTAAGATTGGAAATTAATATGAATTGGAGTTTCTGTTTACCAATTAATTAGCACCCAGAAAAGGAAACAGGTGGTTGGGTGACGACAGAGTTCTAAATAACAGGCTGGAAATTATTTTTAAAGGGTTGGAAAAGTTATAAGATATATAGGTCTGAATTTGCTTTTAATTTTCAATCTACACTGCCTGTAGTGTAGATTGCTGCAAATTCACAGCAGTCTGAGACTGAGCCACTTTTAGATAGGCAGGATGGCCATTTGGGAGAGCAGTTGTACGATGGGGGGGAAATGGTAGAAAGGAGAATTATTGGATGCTAAGATCCAAGTTTTGGGCAAGTACTGTTTCATGAAAGAACTCCAGCAGAGATTTAAAAATCACAAAATATGCAGCAAAGTAATAGTGGAAATATAAGTTGTTGAAAAGCATCTTTTAACATATGTATCAAATAAAGGTTCTAAACAGCTAATGTTTTAATGTTATTTCACTCTGCTTTTGATCCTCTGCCTCACTTGTGAATCTGCTGGTTGTAATGTGAAACTGCATGGCTGCGCCTTTGTGAGAGAGAAATGCTAGGAATGTATCCCTGATAAGCAAGGACTTTGTGGATCTTAGAAAAAGTGCTCAGTATGGTGAATATCCTGAAAAACACACCACTGTTGGTTGGTGCCGTACGGCAACTATTGAATGAACAATTGGAAGAACTCCTTCCTCTCTTCACTTCCTTCTGACTCCCAGCAGGACAGGCAGCTATTACAACCAGCAACTCTATTTGTGTTACAGGTGTTGAAAAGTGTGGCTGAAGGTAGTTGCTATCTCCAAAATATGGAGGGCACCACATTGTCTATCTCAGTTTAATGAAACAGTTCCAGATGAATATGTGGTATTTCTGAGTCATTTTTCCAGTTTAAACTATGAGTAAATACATTAAAGATCTTATGAGATGTTCAGCTGAGAACGATATATGTCAGCAAAAAGCAACACTTTATGGTAACCCTGATTTCAGATCTCCACAAGTGTTCACCAGAAATGCTGCCTTCCATGTATGTAATCATATAATACTGTTGCAGGTTTATGGGGTCAGTCTGCATGATGCCTGAGTACGTTCCAAATTGTGGGGATCTTGTACCCAGTAAGGGTTAATTCTAATGGAATTGAATCTATTGTTGAATCAGTCAGACAAGTTTCTTTGTGAGATGAGGGCCATATACGTGTCACGTAAATACTACCACTAGTTCCTTTGTCTAAACCAGGCATAGGCAAAGTCTGGCCCTCCAGATGTTTGGGATTACAATTCCCATCATCCCTAGCTAACAGGACCAGTGGTCAGGGATGATGGGAATTGTAGTCCCAAACATCTGGAGGGCTGGGCTTTGCCTATGCCTGGTCTAAACCAGGGGTTATCAACCTGGTCCCTACCACCCACTAGTGGGCGTTTCAGCATTCTAGGTGGACGGTAGGGGTTCTACAGCACAAGCTGAATCCTCCTTTCATTGAGCACTGGTGGGCAGTAAGGAAATTTCACCATCAAGAAAGATGCATTAGTGGGCAGTAGGTATAAAAAGGTTGACTACCCCTGGTCTAAACAAAGGCATTTGGCTGAGGAGTTAAGCACCACTATGAGTATCAAAGAAGAAGGAGCTGGATTGCCAGGCTTCCCCAACCTCCTCTCTTAGCTGGTAGATGGAGAGCAACAGCTGTGACTATGGAGAAGCAAGACATTTTGGGGTCTTGATGCTGAGCCCCTCCATCTTAGGCTCGGGTTGTATATATGTGTAAATAAACCCTATACCATCATCATCGCATAGTCTGGAAACCTGGAATCTCTCACTGCTCAGCAAGCAGCAATACTTTGATCATCAGGTCCTGTCAGGTATTCATTTTTATCTCTGCATATGAAATTTTCTCACTCCATTCGTTTTAACCCATTCGTACTCTTTGCAACCCAGGAGGAGAAAAAGAACAAGACGAATGGATACTTCCACAATGAAAACTTAAAAACTGTTGTGGCCAACTTAATAGCTGCAGGCATGGAGACCACTTCTACCACACTGCACTGGGGACTGTTTCTAATGATGAAATATCCTGAAATTCAGAGTGAGTGCTCTTAATTGGGTTGGCTCCCATTATTCTGAGATATCTTACTTCCAGTTATATCTAAATATTAGAGAGAGAAAATGTTTATAATTTGCATGTGTGTGTGTGTGTGTGTGTGTGTGTGTGTGTGTGTATAACAACAATTGTTCAGTCATAAGTTTAACATTTCAACCTGGACTCCCTTCTCCCTCTTTCTGTGGCACTTTACATTTCATTTCATATTCCTGCATACTCCAAATTATCTCAACATATTCTTTTAGATATATATTCCTGTATAGATCCCATATATATATTGAGACTGCAGGTTTTTACATTAATCCTGCCAATGTCTTGGTATGTTTACAGTTTGTTTGTAAATATTCAATAAACCATTTCCATTCCTGTCTTTTTTTAAAAAAAAATATATGTTATCTTCTGGCTTTTTAAACATCTTAAACATCTTTTTTATTTTATTATATATCATTTCCCAGTAAGCTTTAACCTTATTACAAGACCACCACATATGAATAACAGTACCTTCTTTCTCTTTACGTTTCCAGCACATATTCAAGTTGGATTTATACATTTTAGCCAATCTAGTAGGTGTTAAGTACCATCTATATAATGCTTTCATATAATTTTATCTTAAACTATAACATTATGTAAATTTTATATCCACGTTCGATAAATTTTCCCATCCATCCATTTCTATATTATTACCAATAACTATTGTTCAGAGTATCCTTGAAGATTTCACTTGTTCGTCCTTTGTCTCCCATTCCAATAAGATCTTATACATTTTACATATCACTTTAACATTACAGTTTAACAGGTCTCTTTCTAGTTGTGATGTTTTTCCCCCAACTCCCCGCTTCATATCCCTTTTAAAGACTTCATTCAAATGAAGATATTGTAACCATGTTGTTAACATCTCTGATAAATCATTATTTTAATTTCAATTCTCCACCTTCTCCACTTAAATTTCTATGTTGCCCAATTTTCCATCATGTTTTTCTTTTTCACCGCTATGGGTTCTAAAGGTGAAAGCCATAGTGGTGTTTTGGTCTCCAACAGGTTTTTATACTGATCCCATACTCTATAATCCCCCCCCCCCAATTATATGGTTTGCATTTTTAAAATTATTTTTAATTGAATTTCTGTTTTATAATATTTAATATGATTGTATGGTTTGTAAAACCTTTATGTACTTTCACCTTTTCATACCACAAATAAATGTGCCAACCAAAAATGATATCATGAGCTTCCAAATCTAAAATATGTGGATTCTTCAATAACAACCATTCCTTCAACCAGTACAGACAAGGTGCTTCATAATATTACCTCTTTCAATACAGTTTTCAACACATTAGCTAATTTGTCTGCAAACAGTTTAGAATATTTATTCAACAATGAAATAGGTTGATAGCTCTTAACCAGCTTTGGATCTCTATCTTGCTTGTGAATCAAAGTTATGCATGCACTCTTCCCTGCATGCAGGATTTGGGTAACTTTCCTGTATTCAAAGATGTATTCATAATATCTTTTAAAGGTTGTATTAAGTAATCCTTTATTTTTTTATATTATATTGATGAAAGTCCATAAGGTCAGGGTACATTTCCTAAGTTACTGTTTAAAATTGCTTGCTGTAATTCCATCATTGTGACAGGTCCATTAACAAATGACATTTTATCTTTTTGTATCTTAGGTAGTCTGCTGTCTTCTAAATATCTACCCACTTCTTCTAAATTACCTCGTATTAGCTCAATATAGTTCTGTATAAAAACCTCACAAATTGATTTCTTATTTCTTTCAGATTTTGCACAACTCTACCTCCTACATTTATTCTATTAATGCAGGTTTTTTCTTGTTTCTTCTTTATTTGCCAAGTTAATAGTTTCCATGGCTTGTTAGCCTGTTAAAATTGTTTCTGTTTAAATATTTAATTTTCCACTCTATTTCTTGGTTTATTATAATTGAATATTGCATTTGCAACATATTGATATCCTGTTTCACTATCTCTTTTCAAGGGGAATTTATTAATTGTTTTTTCTGCTCTCTAATATTTCTTTGCTATGCGCGTTGCTATGTAACCCCCCCCACCACATTACTACTTTACTGGCATCCCATACCACCTTTGAATTTGTCTCTTGGTTCAAATTAATTTCAAAATAATCCTTTAATTTTTTTGCCCCCTTTTTCTAATATTACTTGATCATTTAATAAATTTTCATTTAGTCTCCATCTCATCGGGAAACTTGTCCCTGTTCTTAGTTCCACTATTATAGAGTTGTAGTCTCATAATGTTCTTGATAGAATTTCTGCCCTCTTTACCTTAGTATACAAATCTTTAGAAGCCTCCTGTCCCAATCTAGGGAGGCTACACCATTCATATTGCCCATCAAAATAATATTTTCATTCAATTTTTCAAATAATATTTCTTCTAGCCTCTTTTAAAAATCTGTTTTTTTTCCTCATTAGGTGCATGCACACCAATTAATAATACTTTTTCTCCATGTGATGGTATCTGGGTTATCAATATTCTTCCTTGTTGGTCTTTGAATAATTGTTTTGGGTCCAAATCTGGTTTTATACACATTACAACTCCTCTCCTTTTTGTTACATCAGAAGTTACAAAGTCCTTTCCCAACCTTTTATTTAAGTTCTATTTATCCAAGTTTAACTTCTTTACATGTTCAATTTTTGTTCCCTTTAGTCTTATTATTTAGCCTATTTACATTCCAAGTTAGAATTTTCAAAGCCATAATGTTCCATATTTATTTCTCTTTCGCCTCCACCTCAGTTGAATCTTCCTCTTCCTGTCCAAATGCTCTTTCTCCAGCTAACTTTCCACCATATTTTCTCCAAAATCTGTATGGCTCGGTAGGATCACGAAATATTTGGTTTTTACCATTTTATGTAAAAGATACCACTTCAGGATATTCCCAGCAGTGATATTTTAATAATCATCCTGGATGAATTTCTCTCCATCAGTATATCAAGTTATTGGCTAAAATGTTTGTACTGTTTAAAAAATACCCGTGTCACATTCTAGAGATTAAGTATGTGAGCCCAGGGAATTGGAGAACCAGTTTATTCCAGTTCTATGCTGGAGAGATTAGTATTTTGAGAGACAAAAGCCAAATCAAAGAGATAATCTTAGCAGAAAAATTAATGCTTTTCTTTTTTGCTTCCCCCAGTAAAGGTCCAAGAAGAAATTGCAAAGGTTGTTGGATCTTCTCAGCCAAGGATTGAACACCGAAGAAAAATGCCTTATACAGATGCCGTGGTCCATGAGATCCAGAGGTTTGCCAATATTAACCCAACCAACCTGCCACATGCCACGACTACAGATGTTACCCTCAATGGCTACTTCATTCCAAAGGTGATACATTTCATTGAACTGCTGCCTACTAGTGACAATATATTTTAAGGCTTTCCTGGGAGTAAGCCCCTTGGACTTCAGTGTGGGTGACATCTGTGCACTGTAAGCAAGCAATCTATCCTTTGGAAGCTGTCAGGCATCAGCTTCAACCCATTAAACACATCTTAGTGGGAAGGAGAACAAGGTTGGAAAACAAACCATTTCTAGTGGGGAATCATGGTTTATATGTTAAGTTTGTCAGAATAAAGACATTTTTCAAATGAACTCAAATCTCATTTCTCCTGCACTGAATATTTATTGTACCAGAGGCATATGTTTATTTTTAAATAACTCTTGCTTTGCCTTTGCAGGGGACATACATCATAACATTGCTGTCCTCTGTGCTGCATGATGAATCTCAGTGGGAGAAACCATATAAATTCTATCCTGAGCATTTTCTCAACTCTGAAGGAAAATTCATAAAGAGAGATGCTTTCATGCCTTTCTCTGCAGGTAACTTTTTTTAAAAAACTTTTGTGTATACCTGCATAGTGTGTGCTTAGTCAATGGGATTTTTACATGCATGGAAAGTAGCCTATTGTGCAAAGGTAAGAATCACATTAGTTGCTGTGGCCATTTCTGCCACTAGATCTGGCCACCATTGGTGTGCGGCCCCTGGAATGTTGCTCACCAGGGAATGTGGCCCTCAGGCTGAGAAAGGTTTACCACCCCTGGTTTTCAGCATTGCAGGATGGCTCGTATTGGGAGCTCATAATTCTTTTAAGATGGTCACCTTGAGCTGTTATTTGATCTCTGCATTTTAGTCTGCTTTAAAGTATTTGGGATGTTATTAAGGAACTGCTAAACCCAGTTTCTCTGCTGCCTGTGTGTCCTTACAGGTCGGAGAGCATGTATAGGTGAGACTCTTGCCAAAATGGAGCTCTTCCTCTTCTTCACAAGTCTCCTGCAGAAATTCACCTTCCAGCCACCCCCTGGAACATCTCAAGAAGACCTGGATCTTACTCCTGCTGTTGGGGTTATAACACCTCCTATGCCCCACCAACTCTGCGCTCTACCACGTTCCTAAGGTTCACAAGTTCCTGGCTTACTTATCTTACCTGTGTGTGCAATGCGAGCCTTTTTTTAAACACCCCTATTCAACAGGAGTGTTTTGATTGAGTAGCCTAGTGGTGGAATTGGTGCATGCTTTGTCACAAATCTTGTGTTCCCCTTTACCTGCCATACTGCCGAATCCCGTGAAACTAGCATTGGAGCATCTCTTACTTAAAACCTGGCCCTGAGTTCTTATGACACTTGAGGCATAGAGATCAATCAGCAAAGCTGGTTTCATGTATTCCCATGTTAAGGTATACCTTCAAAGATCTTGAAGCATCATATTCCCAGGTAGATGTGCAGAGAATTGTGACCAAGACAATAAAGAATCTGGAAACCATGCCTTATGCTGAAGTTGAGGGAGTTGGGTATATTAGCTTCTATGGCTCCAATGTAGTCAAGTCAAGTAACCTTTATTGGCATTACATAAGAACATTCAGAATACATTCAGAATAGATAGGCCAGTGTGATCTCGTTGCCACCCCAATGGCATAGTCACCCACCAAAGGGCAGAAGAGGTGAGCAATCCACCTCATCTCTGTGGGTTTCCAGCAAGGGCAGGATCCTGTAGCATACTTCCGCAACAAAAAATCAAATAGAGGAACTTAGCTACTGTCTTGGTGAGCTCCTGGTCTCTCCCCTGTAATAAGAAGCGCATAACCTCCGTCCTCTGGTTTCCATGTTGGAATACATAGATGGTCTAGAAACTGTTGGCGGAGATCATCATACATTTTACATTTAAGGGCCATGTGAGCTGGAGTTTCCACCAGGTGGGCATCACATGGGCAGATCCTATCTCCTTCTGCCAAACCTGCAAACCTACCCCAAGGGAGGTTAGAAGGATTAGAATTGAACCTAGTCAGTGAAAAGGCCCTTCTTTCTTGCGCATTAAACGAATATTGTAAATAATTAAGATTAAATTCCTGCACCCAAGAGAGTTGAAAATAAAGAGGGGAGCATGTTTTCCCCCCAACTGAGATTAGTTCCTGGCGATCCCACAGCCTAGTTTTTAACATGGTCTTTGCAACTGGGAAAGCCACAGCGTCCAGGAGATCCTCTGAAAGCCCGAGTTGCCGTATCTTTGTGCAAAACAGTTGTAGCCCTGCGGAAGGGAAGGAGTGAGACAGAACTTCACTGAGTAATGTATCTTTGTCTGAAAAACAGATGCTTAGCCAGCATAAAAGAAAACTCGTCCAGGCAACTGTCTCTAGCTTATGTTGGCCTCCCTCGAAACACAGGGCTGCGTAAGGTACGCATCGTGGGACAGCGAAGATCTTAAATAGAAAGGCTGCCTGCACTCTTTCCGCTGACTGGGAAAACCCTGACATCCAGATTGGAATTCCATAGAGGAGTTGAGCTCTGGCTTTAGCATTTAAAGTCTTGAGGGCTGAAGGGATGTGTTGGTTACCTCTTGTTGCAAAGAAGCGCAATATGGCCCGCATGGACAGCTTGTTGGCGTTTACCGCCCCTGCACAGTGTGAAGACCACCGGAGCCTGTGATGGAAAGTGATCCCCAAGTAGTTGAATTCAAATATCTCCTGGATGTGTTTCCCACCAAAAAACCCAAATATGTCTCTTACGAGAATTCCTGAAAACCATTATTTTGCTTTTGTCAAAATTCATACTCATTTTCATACTATTCAGATAGTCAATACAGGCATTTAACAAATGCTTTAAGCCAATTCTAGTCCGTGAGAGCAGAAACATATCATCTGCATATAGGAGAATGGGAATTTTTGATGCATTGAGTTTTGGGCTGTGAGCATCCACCAGTTTTAGTAATGGGGCAAGGTCATTTAAGAAGAGATTAAAAAGAGAGGGAGCAAGAACACAGCCCTGTTTCACACCTTGATTTATAGCAACAGGGTCTGACACCTCGTCCCCTGGAGTTATTCTTATACGACAGGTATTATTTGAGTAAAGCTTTTTAATCAGGTAAAGTAACCTGGGGTCTAAGCCCAGTGTCTCCAGTTTGGACCATAACAGCCCCCTGTCGACTGAGTCAAAAGCAGCCTTAAGCTCTAAAAAGGCCACAAATAGTCCTTCCTTATGGTGCCGCATGTACTTGGTGGCTTAATGGGATAACACTATACAGTTACGTAAAGTGGATTTCCTGGCCTAAAAACTGCCTGCTCTGTGCCTATGATGATGTTCAGGTCAAGCCATGTAGTTAATTTGGATAATAGATGTTTTGCATACAATTTCCCAATATTTGACAATAGGCTTATTGGTCGATAGTTCGAAGGTAACTTTTTGTCCCGCTTTTTAAAGATTGGAATAATTATGGAATTCTGCCATGAATTAGGCAGAATTCCAGTTTTGTCCACCACAGTGAATAGTTCCACTAGAATCGGAGCCCACCAGTCTGGCTTGGCTTTAACTAGTTCAGACAGGATGGCTCCAATGTATTTGGATCCTGTAGAAGACAAGGCTATACAATTCTGTATATAACTACCCCAGGAGATTGGACCATTGGCAGACATAAAGACATACCCCCCCCACAGATTTATAGTTTTTTGCACCCCCAGCCCATTCAGTGTCCATGTAACCTACCGGTTCAGGATCACTGTAAGTTGGCAACTTTAATTTACAGTTCATTATACCATTTAGATGTCTGACAATTCTCTTGATAGCTGTCCAGTCGTGTTCAGTAGGAACTTTCACTTTTCTGCTCAGAATAATCACTGCATTTGATATAACCAACCTGCATGTCATGGTCAGGTATAAAAGTATTGCTGACCTGTATTTGTTGTTGTCAGGCAATGGCTTTGTTTCCTCCTGGTTCTTTAAAAAGTCTGTAGTAATAGATGGGTTTGCCTTTGGCATCTCCATGCTGTCAGTTAGTTAAGTGACTTTCTGTTTCTGGCTTAGAATAAAACAGCCATCTTCTCTCTGTATCTGGACTAGCTACTGCTCTGAGAGGGAAGAGGGAGCTAATCCCTTTCACATTGGAGTCAGTGGAAGTCACCATGGTCTCACCAGGAAATAGAAAAAAATGTCTGGTTTGAATCTCTCTTCTCTCTTAAGAAAATCCAGCCACACCCACTATAATACTTTGAATTTTGTCTTCACTGGGCCCCATAAACTTTGTAGGAATGGATTTAGGCACTACGAGAGGATGTACGGTTTAGTTATTGTCCTTCCTTGTTCACATTGTTGCATGTCATATGCTCTAATGTATACAAAGATATACCCTAATGCCATCATGTTAAACAGTTTCAAGATGAAAATGAATAAAAACTATGCTAAAAAGAAAAATATGTGTGAGTGTTTCAATGGGAGAAAGTTCAGGAAATACTGGACACAATGCAGTCGTACCTAAATAAAGTGGAATAATTTCATCTGCGAATGATTTCACAATGCTGCTCTCTACTCCCAGTGTAACAAACAAACTAAGTGGACAGGTAATCCTGGGTGATGAGTTCACTGCCTTCAAGAGCATTTGGATCTGTTCTGGAACATAGCTGTCAACTTGCAGATTTGAAAATAAGGGACCAGCAGCCTTGAAAATAAGGAATCAGCAGCCAAAATAAGGGATTTTAGTCAACCAGCAGCCAAACGAAGCCTCAAGTGGTGGTTCCCACAGCGCAGCAACCCGGCCAAGGGGATGCAGCAAGGAAAACCACCGTCACCTCTCCGCTGGGAAGCGCTGAGCAAAGGCGAGTCCCCAGGCAACGCGGCCGTTTGATCGGCACAAAGCATGCAAGCTACACCCCCCAGTTGTTCTTAGACTCCTTGTTGGGTGAGCAACGCAGCCAAGCAACACAGTTGGAGCCTCCCTCCTCCCTGGCCGGCAGGGAGGGAGGGAGAGGAGCTACTTCCTTTGAAACCCGGGAAATTTAAGGGACATCATCAATAAGGGACAGCAGCTGGACACAGCGCTGGAATAAGGGTCTTTCCCACCAAATAAGGGAAGGTTGACAGCTATGTTCTGGAAAGCATTAGTTTCTGCAAGTAAGAACCACCCACTTGAGTATACATTAAACTGAAATGCAAATCATCCAATGTACAGCATTGAATAGTTGTGAAGAAAAAAAAATCAGAGGGATGGTTAATGATTCGCTAGAAACATTATGTAACATAATATATGGGCTGTTCATTGCAGTTGGTAGACACTGTTGTTGACCAAACTGCACTGTAGCTTTGTTGTTTTCGAAGAAGTCTTTTAGAGTAGACAGGGTTAGCCTTTTGGTTGCCAGGTTTTTATATGGAGGTTTTTGCTTTTTTTCTGTTTGGCTCCGGAGGCCCCTAGCCTTGGAGCTCTGCTCAGGGGCGGAGCAAGGGGGAGCAGTGAGGGCGGGCCACACCGGGTGACATCCTGAGGAAGAGTGACACTCTGCATGCGTATCCCCACCTGCGGCTCCCAAGCCTATGCCTGTCAGGGCCGCTGGCAAAGTGGCAAAGTTCCCCCCTCCCCCGGCTCACTGTAGGCTTGGGAGTCATGGGCGGGTTGCCCTGTCATCCAGGACAGGCTTTGCTCCACAGATCGCCTGCTTGCCCGCTTGGTGCTTCGCTTCCTTCCTACTCGGGCTGCTAGTGGAGGCAAGGGGCGGGCCAGGGAGGGGCGTCGGTGGGCCACGAGAAGCGCCCCCTCCCATCCCCCCGCCAGCTGGTGGGCAGCCTCCTTCCCTCGCCCCTTCCTGGCTCTTCTGCACACACGGAGCAAGAACCAGCCCCTCATGCCTGTAAAACAGGCTCTCTCTAACATTCCAGAGAAACCAAAAAGAAAAGTCACTGTTTTGAGCTCGTCTCTTTTATGGATACAATGATTAGTTTTGGCTACAACCATTGGGGATTGCACCAGCAGGGTAGAAAAATGCCTTTGCAATGCTTTGTTCTGATGCATGGCCTCGCCTTTAATGAAATAATGTGCCCCCCTCCCAGCCATGGTACGTTTGCGTTGACGTATAGTAGTGGTTTTCTGAAATAAAACCAAAGGGCAATTCACTGCTTGGCTGCAATTTTGCAAATACAACTAAGGTCTTTGCTCTTTTGTAGTTCTCCCATTGCCAGGCGGATTTGATATCTGCGGGCCTCAATTTTGTTCTGTTCCTACGTTATGACTCTTCCACTGCTGCTCCTGCAGAGTAGGTGACTTTATTCATGGAGATCCTGCCACGGTTTTTCTCTTCTTTTCATAGAATAAGGCAGCAGCCAGCGGACCAGCTTTGTACTGAACCTTTTGTGAATATCTATTATAGTTGGTGAACAGTGAAGGGATCCTGTGCAGACAAAGATGGAAATTGGATAATTATCAGAGGGTTGTGATTGTTCTCTTTCTCATTACAATAATTCACAGTTTTAATAAAATAATGCCATATCAATCTGAATTGGAGCTTTTGATTAAGAGTGCAGATGCACAGATCACTTTTTAAGCCTGGGTGTTCCACGATTTCAAAACAAAACCCCAGAGAATTCTCTTCCTCCAAGGAAAAAAAAAACCCTCCAACAAAACAGATATCTAAATATGAGTAACACATGTGCATTTATTTTGAAAATAATTGTCAGAGAACTCTTTGCTGCTAGTTACATGAAGTTGGCGCCCTGCACGTCTCGAGCCGAGGGAGGGGGCGAGGAGCCGTGGCTGCGCCCCCGCCCCCCAACATGCACGCAATTCAGGCCGAGCACTGCACCCCATTTGAGATCAGGGCCAGCAGGCAAGGCTAGGTGCAGTGTCGGAGCTGACTGAGCCCCCTGGCCATGTGGAGTCCACCTGTACAGTGGGTAGGGGGCTGCTGCCGATCCAACCCTTGTAAACAGTACGCTGCATAATTGCACAATAATCAGCAGGTGAGAGGCGCTCATTAAAAGCCATTCTTCAGCTGCTCGATGGTGTTTCTGCAGGGGAATTCCAGATGAACGACCCTCCCAGCAGCCGCTCCCTGCCTTAGCCCAGCCTCTGGCCAAGTGAGCATGCAAGGCTGGAACCTTTCCTCTAACTTGAGCAAGCCCAACCCCCTGCAATGTAGGAATCTCCGCTAAAGCATCCAGGACAGATGGCCATCCAACCTCTCCATAAAAACCTCCAAAAATCAGGGGGACAAATCAGAGCACATTTCCATTTTACTGAATGGTTTAATGATTAGCTCGAGACAGTACCTAGCATAATATATATGCTGCTCACTGCAGTTGCGTGGCTAGTTCCCGCCCCCCCACCAGGATAAATAAAGACACAAGACACCATAGTTTAAGGTTAGATGGGCGAATTAGGCCACAACTTTATTGAATTCAGGAATGAGAGGCATTGGCTTAGGCATTGCTCCTAACGACTATCCGGCTCCAGCCCATTTGCTGGAGACACGGGGAAGGGTTAACACTATATCGGGGGAGTCTCCTGCCGAGGCACGTCGACTAGGAGCTCCCCCGGGTCACCGCTCGGGGGCGTGCCTTTGGCCCACACCTCCATAGGCTTCGGACAGGGCCACGCCCCCCGGAGTCCTTTAACGGACCACCCTTCGCTCACTGGGGGGAGGTGATGGCGTTCCTCCCCCCCCCACATCCTCTTAACCCCTTCTTACCAATGCCTTTGCAATCGCTCGCCGCCAATACTCTCATGCCTGAAACCAATCGCTTACCCCCTTTGCTATATCAGTCAGCCACATGTCATTTCCCGCATTTGAAAGATGCACGCCATCAAGCCAAATATCATTTCCTGCATCCGAAAGATGCACGCCATCAAGCCGGTAGAGGGCCTCGCAGTTGCCCAGGTGGTCAATGACCCACCCACTCAGGGCTGCCACTCTACGCACCACCGCCCAATCCAAGGCTTTCCTAGCCCTATTTGTGGCTATCGGGCACCTGCTCTCTCTCCAAACCCGGCTTTCCATCAACAAGGCCCCAAGAATGGTGATGTTTGGATAAGAGGCCTTAAGTTCCTCAAAGTCACTAAAGATATGCCACATCAAGTCGACTGCCTTTCTGTAAGCTAAATCCTTTTCGCCTAATTGGATAACTAAAGCATCTGGGGGGCCCACCGCTGCCGCTCTGGCCCTAATTGCGGGCAACATTCCAGCCCAGCGCATTTCCCTCCGAGAGATCCAAGATATATTGATGTAGTTAAGGTGCGGCCCGAGACCAGAATTGATGGCGCAGACCCTGGCCCAATGCACAATGCTGTGCCCGATTATCCAGATGCGCGCCCTCATAGCTCCTGCACCATAGGGTCCCCGTTAACGGCATGGTTTCTATCCCAGTGGACAGTGCAGGGCCAATAATCCAAATGTGCACCACAACGTCACCTGAAAGCAAAAGAAGGTAACGAAGCCAGGTCAAGTATACTGTGAACAATCACAAGGTCTTACGAATATATCCCTTAAATGCATCAGACTTCCACTGCCCCCAAGTCCTTCATCCTTTCAGCTGAGAGTCCCAAATGCAGTGCTGTCGTGGCGGCCCCAATTCTAAAGGAGTTAGCCGCGAATTCAGCTGAGGATAAACCGCAGGCAGCAATCTCCCTTTGCATAATGCGCGTGGACTGATGCCATGCAAGGCGGGAGCCATCCAAATGTATAAGGAATGGACCTGAGACGGATGCCATGCAAGGCGGGAGCCATCCAAATGTATAAGGAATGGACCTGAGACGGTTGGTCTCACGTACATGAAATGTTTAGTGTCCTTTACTGCTGATCGGTTTTGGAACATTGGACATGCAGGACTAAATTGGATCTGAACACCACAATGTGGTGACAGAAGAGTTCAAAATTGAAAAAGGAACACAACAAGGTTGCCCTATTTCCCCTTTGTTGTTTATCTCGGTCCTGGAAGTGCTTTTGAACATGATTCGAGAGGACCGGCTGGTGGAAGGAATTCAGGTCGGAGCCAAACAGTATAAACTCAAAGCTTTTGCAGATGACTTGGTTTTGACATTACAGGAGCCAGAATCTAGTACGAAAAGGGTATTACAATTGATTCATGAGTTTGGTCGGGTGGCAGGATTTAAACTAAACAAGCAGAAAACCAAGGTATTGGGGGAAAAACTTGACACCTTTAGAATCAGAAAGGTTTCAGAAAGAGACAGACTTAAATGTGGTTAAGAAAGTGAGATACCTAGGGGTAAATATAACAGCCAAGAATCTGAGTTTATTTAAGGATAACTATGAAAAATGCTGGTCAGAAATTAAGAGGGACTTAGAAAGTTGGTCTAGATTGAAACTTTCCTTGTTGGGCCGAATTGCTGCTATAAAGATGAATGTATTGCCAAAGATGCTGTTTTTGTTCCAGACTTTACAGATTATGGATAAAATGGAGTGTTTCAGGAGGTGGCAGAGAGACATTTCCAAATTTGTCTGGCAGGGCAAAAAGCCCAGAATCAAGTTTAAAATATTAACTGATGCTAAAGAAAGAGGGGGGTTTGCCCTGCCAGACTTAAGGTTGTATTATGAAGCAGCAGCGTTCTGCTGGCTGAAAGACTGGCTACTTCTTGAAAATACTGATGTTTTAGACCTGGAAGGTTTTAACAATGTATTTGGATGGCATGCATATTTGTGGTACGACAAGGTGAAAAGTCATAAGGCCTTCAAGAACCATATTGTCAGGAAAGCATTGTTTAATGTTTGGATAAAATATAAAGATCTATTAGAAAATAAGACTCCAAGGTGGCTGTCACCAATGGAAGCTAAGGCCCAGAAAAGACTTAACATGGAGGCCAATTGGCCAAAATATTGGGAAATACTAGAAAAAGATGGAGATTCTTGGAAGTTGCAGAGTTTGGAGGAACTAAAAGATAAAGTGTGGGACTGGCTACATTATGCTCAGATTAAAGAAGTTTTTAATTTGGACAAAAAGATAGGATTCCAGGTGGAAAAATCGAAGCTAGAAACAGAACTGTTAGAATCTAAAACTAAGGTTCTTTCAAAAATGTATAGCTTGCTGCTAAAATGGAATACACAAGATGAAACGGTTAAGTCAGCCATGATAAAATGGACACAGGACATTGGGTACAACATTATGTTTGCTGACTGGGAAAAGTTATGGACCACCGGTGTGAAGTTTACGGCATGTAATGCCCTAAAAGAAAATATTATGAAAATGATATACAGGTGGTACATGACCCCAGTCAAGCTTGCAAAAATATATCACTTACCTGACAATAAATGTTGGAAATGTAGAGAAACTGAAGGAACGTTCTTTCACCTCTGGTGGACTTGCCCTAGGGTTAAGGCTTTCTGGGAAATGATATATAACGAGCTGAAAAAGGTATTTAAATATACCTTCCCTAAGAAACCAGAGGCCTTCCTTTTGGGCATAGTTGGCCAGAGGGTGTTAAAGAAGGATCTAACATTTTTTATGTATGCAACAACAGCAGCAAGGATACTTATAGCTAAGTACTGGAAAACTCAAGATTTGCCCACGCTGGAAGAATGGCAGATGCAACTGATAGACTATATGGAATTAGCAGAAATGACTGGCAGAATCCGCGACCTGGGAGAAGAAACTGTGGAAGAGGATTGGAAGAAATTTAAGGATTACCTACAAAAACATTGTAAATTGTATGAGTGTTAAGAAAGATGCAAGAATAAAAATAAATGTGGCTTCAGTAACGTTAGTTGAAAGGAATTTGAGAATAGGTGAAATCTCAGAAAAAGTTAAATTCGGAGTTAATATTATGCCTAAATTAAATATTCAAGCTTTTGGTTAATGTAGTTAAAACTAAAGACATAATATTGGAATAATACAAAATAAGTATTGAAACAAGGTGATAATTTGCTGTTTAGAACTTTATAAATTTGGAATGCAGGAACGAGAGACGTGAGGAAGTCCAAAAAGGTGAAGAAAGTATGGATACTAAGGATTTGATTTTGATGTTCTAGGTTTTTCTTTTTTGTGTGTTTTTCTTTGTTTATTGTATTTTGGGGATGGGTTTATATGTGTTGGGTGAAAATGTTTAAAATCTTGAATAAAATATTTAAATAAATAAATAAATTGGATCTGAACAAGGTCAGGTCTCTCAAACTAACCCCGGGCAGCGGATTCTGGTTGGCCCTTACAAACCACTTCGCCAATGCACATAAGCGCCAAATGCAATGGAGTATGCAGCTGAAAACAACCGGGCCTTGTCCTCGGACCAACAGATACTTCTTATTTTTTATTATTATTATTATTATTATTATTATTATTATTATTATTATTATTATTATTATTTTATTTAATTATTTCTTTATTTTGGAATTGGCAAAGAATGTCATAAGGGCCTTCTACCATCACTTTTAGGAGGTTGCAGCCTGCGCCAGCCCTACAATTAATTAATTAAATAAATAATAATAATAATAATAATAATAATAATAATAATAATAATAATTTATTTGTACCCCGCCCATCTGGCTGTGTTTCCCCAGCCACTCTGGGCGGCTTCCATAGAAACCAAACATACACTAAAATATCACACATTAAAAAACTTTCCTGAACAGCAGCCCTACAGTGCCCTTCACATTAAGAAGTCCACGCCAGGGTCTATGGATTAAACAACCTTACGGAAAAAGGGAGATTGCCGCCTACTGGATGTTTAAGAGTCTTTGCTGCACGACCCAGCACCCTCCAATGTACCAAGTATTGCAGAGCTTCAGCCTTGGTAGGAGGTGTGTCAAGTCTAGGATTTTTTACTTTGCCTTGAGGTGTGTCAAGCCTAGCATTCATTCATTCATTCATTCATTCATTCATTCATTCATTCATTATTTATTTATTTATTTATTTATTTATTTATTTATTTATTTATTTATTTATTTATTTATTTATAAATTTGCCTTGGAACTCCATAAAGTCCAACCAAGCCTTTTTATAAGATCTAAGCGTGGACGGGGCTCCTGAAACTAATACTCCCTTCAGGACATCACGTTCCCAAGGCTCCAAAGGTGCTCCCGGAATGGCTGTGGCAATTTGCTGTGCCTGGGCATCCGTGATGTCATTGTTAACCCTAGGGGTAAATTTGGTAGAGAAATAGATGTTTAATTCTAAGCACAAAAGGACAAAGGTCCGGGGCAGATCTGCCACTCTAGGAGAGTGCGATAATTGCTTTGACAGGACACTGACAACCGTTTGATTGTTGGTCCAGAAGCAAACCTGGTGATTCCTGAACTCGTCAGCCCGCAAATGCCATTGTACTTTTCCAGGAACTTCAAACCAACCTTCAGGTCTGACTTGACCACTTTAGAGAGGCGCACTCAGTGTTGCAGAGCACGCAGTCCCGCTGACAGCTTAGCCAATCACCCACAAAAGGGGCAGCCAGGGGGCACTACCCAGCATGCAAAGTTGAGGTGACCAAAGCGTGAATTGACTCTGGACAAGGGTGATCTTCTTGAGGGGAAGAAGTTGCAGAATTAATTTTTTTTTTTTAAGTGCTGCTAGCCTCTCCCTTGGTAGGCGGGATGTCTGTGCAATTGTGTCCAATTCAATACCCGAAATAGGTTATGGTCAAAACTGGACCCTCTGTTTTGTCCGCCACCAAAGGTACCCCAAGCTCCTCGGCCAGGGAGGTGAAAGCCTCTAAAAGAGAAGCACAATCAGGGCTATTACTAATGATGGGGGGGGGGGGGAGTTATCAAGGTAATGGGTCACCCCTTCAGCACCAGTTCCGAAGCGAAGACCCCAGTCCAAAATTGCACTAAATGACTCAAAGGCTGCACAAGCTACTGAGCACCCTATCAGCATAGATTTGTCTATGGAATAAGCCCTCTCAAATCTAAAACTGAGCCATAGAAATTCCTCAGGGTGAATTGGCAGGAGATGGAAAGTCGACTCAAAGGCTGCACAAGCTACAGAGCACTCTATCGGCATAGATTTGTCTATGGAATAAGCCCCCTGAAATCTAAAACCCGGCCATAGAAATTCCTCAGGGAGAATTGGCAGGAGACGGAAAGTCGACTCAATGTCACACTTAGCCAAGAGCGCCCCCCTGCTGAACCTGTGCATAAGCTTTATAGCCTGATCAAAGGAGGCATATTTCACAGAACAAGGCTTCTGTGGCATTGCATCATTGACTGAGCCACCTCTAGGGTACGATAGGTTGTGGATCATAGGATACTCTCCTGGAGTCTATGGGGGGACAATGCCTAAAGGTGAAATGAGTAAACCCGCTATAGGTGGCTCCCTGAAGGGGCCGGCCACCCTCCCGGCCAGAAATTTAATTTCTTTTTTGCAATAGCTGGTATTTCCCAAACGGATTCTTTGGTTTGGGGGGGTCCCTGAGTTAGGGGGTAATGAAACTCTTTCCCAGGGTACTTTGCTGCCTCTATTTTGGGGTATTTATCGAGAAGGGTTGTAAGAGGTGAGAGCTTAACAGAAGAGAACACCACAGTCAAAGGCCAAATTCATACCAGTTTGTGGCTGTTCTTTTTGGCGGGTCTGTGAGCTTTTCAAGACCCCTGGTGGAAATGCCCCCTGCTGCCCGGAAAGGGCTGTTTACCTTTAAAACATGAAGACGCTGGGTGGTTACCTAGGCACTTCTCACATTCATGCGCATACTTACAATTTGGCCCCTGGCACACACCCGTGTTGTACTCCCAGCAAACCTCATGGTGAGGGACTCGCTTAGCTTCAAATTTTCCAACTTAGAGGGATCTGGCCCATCATTGGAGACTGGTGCTGTTCTGCAGCCACTGACACTTCCTGTTGCCCCTGCGTCTCCTCCTCCGATGATGTTTCGGAGCCCCCTTCCACGGTAAAGACTGAGGTTGTGAATGCTGTAGAATACTGGGAAAGTCTGGGGTATACTGAGAGGCAGAAAGGTTATAATTGGAAGCATGAGCCCTACCACCCGAGGGTCTGGCCTTGGAAACCCAGGGACACGTAGGCTGTAATTATGTGTGAGGATGCATAAATGGATTGTTACCTGAATGTGGAACCCTAAATAAGGAGGCCGAAGTGCCAGGGAGCTCCTCATTGCTGGACGGAAGTATTCACTATTTGGGAAGAGGCCACAGTGACCATGAGCCTGAATTGTTGGTAAAAAGTTTCAAAACCAGAGAAGACACTGACTAGGCCTGTGGGTTGCAGGGCACAGGAGGCTACCCTGACCCATCTTGAACACCGGACCCACTTGTATTGGGGAGTTCTTGGGGAGGAACAGAAGATTGTGCCTGATGGATTCTCTTGGAAGCCATTATATTGCCCGCACATTAACCCTTGTATGCTAAACTTTAATTGTGCAAATTGGTCAAGCAGGCCAGGCACTGTTTAGAACCGCCAGCCTGTGTCTTTCCCTTTTAACTTAAGCCTTTATTACATGAGGACACTTTAGCCCAGCCGGCCTAGTTCAGTATTGATTAATCCGACCACACTTGGAAAGAAATCAGATTCAAACCACTAATCCCTGATGGCAAATGAAACTGGGATCAATTGTTTAGTATTTATCTATTTTAAGTCCAGCCCCCTGCAAGGCAGGAATCTTTTGCCCAATATGGGGCTCGAACCCACAACCGTGAGATTAAGAGCTTCATGCTCTACTGACTGAGCTATCCCAGCTGCTTCGAATCTATAAACAACTCAATATTGAACAGAATTGTATTACCTCCCCCCCCCCCCAAAGGGACGTGAAAGATACTAAAACAAACACCGGCCTTTATGAACAAATAACTAAAATCACTTACCATGAATTAATATATTCAAGTAAACTGTGCTGGGCGTAATGCAAGAAAATTGCAATGAAATAATTAAATTATTATTACTATTATTGAATTGAATTTATATTATATTTATTTATATTTATTTATATTTTTATTTATTTATTTATTTATTTATTTATTTATTTATTTATTTATTTATTTATTTATTTATTTATTTTGGTGTGCAGTCAACTGCATTCGGTTCAATAGACTTGCCCCCTAATGACTGTACCCAACTTCAGAACTAAATTGTAGAAAACAAGCTAATTAAAATGACCATGCCAACATCAATTAATGAATGTATTAGATTAGCATTGGTCAGTGACTGCTTTGAATTGCAATGAAATAATGCACCAAGTAAACACTTGTGCTGTGCTCAGCTGTACCCAGACCAGTGTAACTTCAGTGCAATAAAGTCGAAAAGTGCAGCAAAGCCGTGAAGACTCACGAAGACAAAGTTAGTAGTTCAAATATCCAATCCCCCCCCCCCACCTGGTCACGAGGTTACTATAAAGGGGGAAGCTGCCTTTTAATAATATACCCGAAAACTTAAATAAGCTGTATGAGAAGTCAGTTGGCTACTATGGAATGATAGATGTATGAGCAGCCACTCGGTTTCCTTAAGCAACAACGCTGAAGCACTATATAAATCTTGCCACAAAGTAACAAAGCTTGACAACCCGAACAACCAGCAGGGCCGGTAACTAGCGTGCCTCACTTAAAATGGCCGCCTTTGCTGGATCACATGTCAGAAACAAAATGGCAACAACCCGGCAGCTGTAACCTAGGCAACGGTCAACAACTGACCCCACAATAACACATGGTTCCTTTGAGCGCTCAAAGCTGTGGGGGCAGCCACGTGGTTTCTGTAACAACACAAGCTGTACTTTTTAGTGTAATGTAAGCTAAACGGAGGCAAAAAAGCTGCAGGGCAAGCGAACCCCTCAATAGCAAGTAGCACCAAACGAAATTGCACTTGCTAAGTGCCGGAAATATGACATGAAAATTGAACAAAACTAACTAAAATCCCCACAGCGAGTAGGCAGTCCCAGCTAGCAACAAAGAACCACCCCCACCCCCACAAGGCAAAAGCACAAAAAGGTGGTATCTCAATATACAGAATACACCCGCCCCCCCCCATAAAGCTCCGTTCCTCCAATTCACTTCCCCCAAGCTAGCAAAACACGCTCACACAAACACAGTACCAAACGTTCTTCCTTGAGCTCCTTGCAGAACAGGCAGTCAGCAGCCGAGGGCAGGCAACGGATTACCAGAAAAAGCTCCACAAAGCTGAAAAAGTTCCTTTGAAGGGGGCAGGCAGCAGCAGGCACGGCAAGTTCCTGAGGGCAGGGAACTTGCACCGAAAGACACAGAGCTCCCTGTACAAACAGCAGACGTGAAAGAGATGCTGGAAGGAAAGCACACAAACACACACACACACAGTGATTTTCAGCTCAATTACAGCTCCGGTGTTAAACTGCAGCAGCTGAAATGGAGTGCAAAGGGGAAACCCCCGAAGGAGAAAAGCCCCAAATTGGTTTTAGCTCCAAAACTAGAGATAACAACTCCTGAAAATCAAGCAGTTTAGAAATCAAGCAACACCAGCAGTAAATGCTGGAAATTCTCTGTTAAAAAGGGAGCTTTTTCTGTGAAGCAATAGCAAATTCCATGAGGTGCCCTGCCGCTAAGAACAAAGGCAATGGAGAAACAAGGCAGGAACGCTCCAGGCAACGCAGGTAAGATCTCTGACAAACAGGAACAGCTGATATGCGGGAAACAAACATGGGGGCTAGCCGGCGAAAAGAGGGCGAGCCCCCTCTGCGCCAGCCCTAAATAGGGCAGACACGGCCGGGATTCCCCTGCTCTTGCGGGGGCTGAAACCAGCCTCCGCTCACGTGGGGGGTGGGCGTGAAGCCCGCAACCCCACCTCCTGGGCAGGCCGGAAGTGGCTTTGCAAGCCATTGTCCTCGACCAAACTGCATTGTAGCTTTCATTATAACCACTGAAAAAAAAAAAATTGCTTGCTGAAACGAAATGGATTGGACGGAGCCGATTCCAGTGTTGTTCCTCTTTATCCTTATGGTTTACTTTGTTTTGAAACTGGGCACTTTCTGGAACAAGAGCTCCCAAAAACTTCCGCCAGGACCGAGGCCTTTACCTCTCATTGGGAATCTCCACATCATGGATCTCAAGAGGCCTCACAGAACCATGCTAAAGGTAAAGCTTCCAGTTCTTCCCATGGCAAGGCTGAAGGGTACTTGGGCAGCCAAGTCAGATGAGCGGGGTAGAAAAATATTATTATTATTCTTAATATCAATAATACATTACATTTTGTTCTTTTAGAGCCTATAAATCTCATCTTCCCTTTGTGTGCTACAGAACCGCCTCTTAACTTTCCCAGTCATAGGACCTAGCTGCAATTTATAACTGGTAATTTGAACAAGGTGTTTGTATTTTCCTATATATCCACCACATATGGAAGAATGTTCCTGAGTCTCCGCATCTCCAACAATTACTTGATACATTTTTATACATTTTTGAAAGCTTCCATGGTGTTAGATGCCATCGATGTTGCATTTTTTGAAAGTTCTCTCTAATCGTGTAACAATTTGTGAATTTCCAATTGATCTTCCATAAATTTTCCCATTGGGCCATGGTTATTGAGTGGCCAAAATCCTGGGACCACCTCACCATTGCCAGTGTAAGTTTTGGAAAGAGTTTTTCTTTTAGAATTTAAAAGATCAGATTCGAATCGGGAAATTTCTGTTGAGAACCCCTTTTGTTTGTCAGATTTAAATTTTTCAAATAACTGATGGTATTGGAACCAGTCTGAAATGTGGTCTCTTATTTCCTCAAAGTTTTTTAAATTTTATTTGGTTATCTTCATTTTTTAGAAGTATTTTATATGTTGGCCAGCTTTCCTGAGTATTTTTCCGTTTTACTGCTATGGCTTCTACTGGAGAAGTCCACCACGGGACTTTAGGCTCCATCAGGTCTTTATATTTTTCCCATACAGCAAAGAGTGACTTTCTTATTATATGGTTGGTAAAGTTTTTATGAATTTTCGCTTTTCCATATATTAGGTAGGCGTGCCATCCTCAACGGTTATCAAAACCTTCCAGGTCCAGGAGGTCCGAATCCTGCAACGTGCACCAATCTTTTAGCCAGGTGAAACAGGCTGCCTCGTAGTAAAGTTTTAGGTCGGGTAGGGAAAAGCCTCCTCTCTCTTTTATGTCTATTAAGATCAGGTGTTTAATCCTAGGTTTCTTCCCTTCCCACAGGAATTTGGAAATTTCTCTTTGCCATATCTTGAGACAACCTGCTTCACCCAGTATTGGAATCATTTGAAATAAAAAGATTAATTTTGGAAGCACATTCATCTTTATAATGGAAATCCTACCCAGAAATGTTAATTTTAGTTTACTCCAGGTTACAAAGTTTTTTTCTAATCTCTAACCAAGTTTTGGTATAATTATCCTGAAATAAGTTTATGTTCTTGGGGGTGATCCAAATACCCAGGTATTTCGCTTTTGAGGAGATTTTCAGGCCCAATATTTTTTCTAAATCGTCCTTTTCTTCTGTGGTTACATTTTTAACAAGAATTTTTGTTTTTGTTATATTCAGCTTAAAGCCTGCCACTTCTCCAAATTCTTTAATCAATTCCAGCACTCTTTTCAGACTTTCTTTAGGGTTTTCAGTCATAACAAGTAAATCGTCCACAAAGGCTTTAATTTTATATGTTTTGTTTCCCAGAGTGATGCCTTTAACAAGCTGATCCTTTCTTATCTGATTGTTCAAGACTTCCATCACCAAGATAAATATCAGTGGTGACAAGTGGGCAGCCCTGTCTGGTTCCCTTGTTTATTTTGCACTCCTCAGTAATTCTTCCATTGATGATCAGTTTTGCATATTGTTCCGAATAGATGGCATTTATTCCTTTACAAATATTTTCTCCCAGTCCGATTTCCTCCATTAATTTTTTCATAAACTTCCAGGACACATTATCAAAAGCTTTTTCAGCGTCCACCAACATAATAGCTGCTGGTTTGTCAATTTTAATATCCAAATATTCTAATACATTAATCACACATCTAATATTGGATTGCATAAATCGTCCAGGAAGAAATCCAGTTTGACCTTTATGAATTATCTCTTTCAGCACCATTTTTAATCTATTTGCAAGAATGTCTGCGAATATCTTGTAATCGTTATTTAACAGTGCAATGGGTCTGTAATTGGCCATGTTTGAGGCATCTGTTCCCTGTTTGTGGATAAGAGTAATAAAGCTGTCCTTCCAGGTTTTCGGTAGCTTTCCATTTGCCAAAATATTATTCATTAGGTCTTTCATGGGAAGAAATAATGCTTGTTCTAACTTTTTATAGTAATTAGCTGGGAGACCATCTGGGCCCGGTGTCTTTCCTAATTTTGATCTCTGTATAGCTTGTTGCACCTCCATAGCTGTTATTGGTGAGTTCAAGATTTCAGTTTTTTCCTTAGGTATTATTGGTAGTTTATTTTTGCCCAAATAATCAATTATTTTTTCTAGAGTCTCTGGACCTTCTTTATATAGTTTTCCGAAAAAACTAGCAAAGTTTTTACTAATTTCCTTCAGTTCTTGAATCCATTTGTCTTCAATTTTAATTTTATTGATAATTCTATCTTCCTTTTTCTTTTTTAATTGCCAGGCCAAAAGTTTGCCAGGTTTATTTGCAAACTCAAAATTTCTATGTCTCAACCATTTTATCTTCCATTCTATCTCTTCATTTATTATCATGGAGAATTGCGTCTGTAAAATTTTTATACTTTGCTTAATTAGTTCATCATCTGGTTTTTGGAAAAGGATCCTTTCCTTTTTTCTAATTTCCTCCCATATCTCCATTTTCTTCTTCTCCTTTATTTTCCTTTGGAATGCGTTTTGTTGGATAAAGAAGCCTCTTATGACGGCTTTACCCGCATCCCCCAAACCGTCTCTAGATCTACTCCTTGATTTAAGTTGAACTTAAAATATTCTTCTAAGATTTGCTTGGCCTTCTGTACAGTTTTTTCATCGTTTAGCATACTCTCATTAAGTTGCCACCTTTTAACCTTTTCTTCTTTTCCTTTAAAGTTAACCCAGACCGCGCTGTGATCTGAAATTGTCCTTGGATGAATTTCTGCTTTTGTAATATTATTTAATAAATCCTTTGTTGTCCAGATCGTGTCGATTCGTCCCGCCGATTTATGTGGCTCTGAATAATGTGTAAATTCTTTCTCTGTTGGATTCTTAAACCTCCAAGCGTCAAACAAATTCAGGAGTTCTATTAATTGGAAAAATGTAGTTGGGAGTTTGTTCTGCCTCTTTTCTTTCTTCTTTATTGTTCTGTCCATGCTTGGATTGACTACTCCATTAAAATCTCCTAATAATATAATTTCCCCCCCTAAATATTCTATAACTTTTTCTTCCAGGAATTGATAGAATTCGGATTTTCTTTCATTTGGTGCATAAATTCCAATAACTATCACTTTTTCATTATTGATCTTAACCTCTATAATCACTGTTCGACCTTTTTCATCATTGTAAAGCAGTTTTGGCTCCAGCTGAGGTTTTACATAGATTACCACCCCTCTCTTTTTTTCTTTACTTGATGTAATAAACTCAAGCCCCAATCTTTTATTTATTAATACTCTTTTATGTTTTTCCGCTACATGGGTTTCTTGCAGACAGATTAAATCATATTTTTGCTTAACCAGAATATGTTCCACCTTGTTCCTTTTTGATTTTTCATTTAGACCATTTACGTTCCAAGTAATAAATTTATAATCCATACTTTATTTCTTATGATACGTCAACGGGTTTAATGAAATAAATTAAAAAAATTACACTTTCAAGGTCTCAGTCTACGTTTAATAAATTCCCTTCTTAGATCTGTCTCCTAACTCTCAACTGTTTGTTCAATTTCCTCTGATTCTCCCAACAATTGCCTTTTTCCTCCGAGCTCTTTCCGATACTTTCTCCAGAATTTGTCCGCATCTAGTGCCGACAAGCACTTTCTACGTTTCCCTTTAAAGAAAAAGGAGATGCCTTCAGGGTACTCCCACCTATAGTCCACTGCCTTTGCCTTTAGTGCCTCGGCCAGAGGTCTGTAAGCTTCTCTCTTTTTTATCAACCGATTTGGGATAATCTTGTGGACAATAACATCATTTCCTTCCGATTGGAATTTCTTCTTGTTACTAGCTTGTAAAATTCTATTTCTGAAATCCATAGAATTAAAAGAGACTAAGCAGTCTGCCGGCCAGTTATTTGCTTTTGCTACATTAGATTTGACTCTGAATGCTTTTTCTATTTTTTGTGCTACTTCTGCTTCTTCTAGGTCTAACCAAGCTGCTAGCTCTTTTGAGATTTTTTTCTCAATTATTTCCTCTGCGTCCTCTGTTAGTCCTCTGAATCTTAGGGTATTCTCCCTTCTCTGCATTTGCAACATCGCAATAGAGTCCAAAGTTGAATCCTGCTGCGCTTTCAGATCTGCTGTTTCTTTCCTTATCTTATCATATTCCCTTTTCAACTCTCTATTTTCATTTTGTAGTTTTTTCTGAGCTTCCTCTAGGTTCTGTGTTTTACTTTTAAGGTCTAGCACTATTTTCGTCAGTTCTGAATTTTTTTGTACTAAATTGTTGACCTGACTTGATAACTCAGCTGCTATTTTCACATTTTCATCTATTTTAACTCCCATTGAAATAAGTTTTTCTTCTGTTGCTTTTGCCTTTTCATTTACATTATTTTTTAAATCTTGGATATCTTTCTTCAAACTTAAAATTAATTCTCTCATCTCTAGTTGTTGATCCATGTCAATTACAGAAGTTCTCCTGGTTTGTGAGACTGAAACTGCCGCAGAACCTGACACAGTTGTTTTTTTACCATACATCACTAAGAAATTCAATTAGCTCACTAGGTAATTTGTTCTCTTTCTTTCTGTCTTACAGCTTGGATATCAATTAAATTCAATCTTTCTTAATACAATCGTGACAATATTTCCAATGTGATAATTAATGAATGTCAATTAAATTCAGTCTTTCTTAATACAATCACGACAATTTTACCAGTCTGATAATAATCTCCGGCCTATGTATCCACTAATTCTTTATATTCACCAGTTTCACTAAATATATTTTAAATTGATTATGAACAATTATCTAATTAGTTACAGCCAAGCATCAATACAGCAATATCACAAATCAAATAAATAAATAAATATAATAAATGATTGCAATCCTTGCTTCACTTACTCATTCAGGGTGATAGATCATATATATAGATCTTTAAGCAGGTTAGCGGTTCAGTTAATCAGCACCTTGCAACAAAGCTAATGACATCTGATGCAAATATCACCTGTATTAGCTACCAATAGATAGCAAAAGGCAAAGCAAACGAAAACAAAAAGAACAGAAACAAAAAAAAACACAAAACAAAAACACACAAGTCGAAAACCACACAAAAACACAACCAGAAAAACAACAAAAATGAAACTGAGAGACAAAACAAACAAAAAAACAAAAAGAAACCCAAAAAGAAAATTACAAAAGAAAGAAACAAAGAAAAGAAAACAAAGAAAGGATGGGAGGGTAAGAAAAAAATAAAGCAAGAGAAAGTAATAATAATAATGCAATTTATAATTTGTAGAGAAATAAAGTGGGGGAAGAAAATACGAAAAGTATATATAAATAATAAGAAAAGAGCTGGGGAGTATTTTCAATTGGTAATGTACAATGCAATAATATTATGTGCTATTAAGTTCTCTCTAGATGTTACTCTTCCAGAGGCAACAGGAATGCTATTCCAGTAATGAGGTATAGGGTCTATAAAAATTTATGAAACCTTGTCTCTTTCAGAAGATTATGATGCAGCGCTTTGGGATCTTCACTAGTTGCAGATCTTGTAAAAATCCCTGTAATTGTTCTGATAAGACTTATTAGAGGAACGTCTTTTTCAAAAGAGTGCAAAGGTTTTTTTCACCAGCTGATGTCGCTGTTTGAGTTGCTCCCTCTTTGCGATTTTCAACCCCCTTCTCAATCTATGTCAGTCTATGTCAGTCTTATGCAATTCATTTCCGTTCCTCAAACCAGGAAAATGTCGGCGTGAGTCAGCAGAAGTACCCTTAGCAGTTGTTAAATTGATTTATACTCCGTTGAGCGTCCGTAGCAGTTCGCAGCCGAAAACAAACAGAAATCCCCAGAAAGGAGGGATAGCAACACTTTGTGGGAGAGGGGAGGCGATGCTTATCAGTCTTGTGACAGTTTTATAACTTTGTAATCAATCACCCTCTCATTCACCGCTGTTCTCTGGGAGTCCCTGGTTCTTATATTCCTTTTGCCAGCGTAAACAGACAGTTGAGAACTAGCTTGCGAACAACAGTTAATTTTGTACTGAAGAGTTTGGAAACCTCTTTATAATTTCACCACTTGGGAAAGGTCTTTTTATTATTATTATTATTTCTTCTTCATGACTTCTTGGTTTATTTCTGTCTCAACAATAATGAAGCCATTGGTATTCTTTTTGTTCATAACTCCAGCAGGAAAAGATGGCTAAAACGTCCTAGGTATTAATGGAATAGACGTCTTTTTTTTTTAAAAAAAAACCCAGTCTAATATAGCTTGTAAGTAAATCTTAGTCAATTGTGAAAAGCCATTTAGGTTCAAACACTTTGTTTTAGGTTCAAACACTTTGTTTTAATCGTAAATTAGCAAGTTCAGTAAGTAAAATAGGCTAATCGTTTAGGTTTGCTTCAGTTTGTTACAAGTGTAGCCACAGACATACCCACGGGACTCGGGCTTCTCGTCAGCGGAGGGTTGCAGGAACTAGCACCGAAGAAGTTCTCCCCCTTCTCCCCCTTCTTGCTCTGCTTTTAAGAGCTTGAAAATGGTCTGAGGGTCCTCTTCATCGTGCTGCAGCAACACCATATCACCCTGGAATCTCCTTCCAAGGCTTCGGGGTCAGCTTAGCCTTAGCTCCCCCTTCTAGCTCCGCTAACGAACGCGTACCTCCCGACCTTGGCAAAGTGGGAGAGACGCATCTGTCCGTGAGCAAAGACTACGCGGAACTGAGCAAAGACTACGTGGGCTTGAAATGTCAGCATCAACACTTTGAATAGTGCTTGGAAACGTACTGGAAGCCAACGTAGGTCTTTCAGAACCAGCGGTATATTGTCTCGGCAGCCACTCCCACTCACCAGTGTAGCTACCGCATTCTGGATTTGTTGCAGTTTCCGGGTCGCCTTCAAAAGTAGTCCCACATAGAGCACATTGCAGTAGTACAAGCAGAGGATAACTAGAGCATGCACCATTCTGGCAAGACAGTCTGCTGGCAGATAGGGTCTCAGCCTGCGTACCAGATGGAGCTGGTAGACAGCTGCCCTGGACACAGAATTCACCTGCGCCTCCATGGATAGCTGTGAGTCCAAAATTACGCCCAGGCTGCACATCTGGTCCTTCAGAGGCACAGTTAACCCATTCAGGACCAGGAGTCCTCCACACCTGCCTGCCTCCTGTCCCCCAAAAACAGTACTTCTGTCTTGTCAGGATTCAACCTCCATCTGTCAGCCACCATCCATCCTCCAGCCGCCCTCCGACACTTACACAGGACCTTCACTGCATTCAATGGTTTTTATTTAAAAGAGAGGTAGAGCTGGTTATTATTCGCATACCCCACAAGTGAGAGCCCAGGGGCCTGAACACTCATCCCCCAACACCACTTTCTAGACACGCCCCAGGAAGAAGGAGCAAAACCACTGTATGACAGTGCCCCCAGCTCCCAGCCCCTCTTGACGGTCCAGAAGGATGTCATGGTCGATGGTATCAAAGGTCACAGAGATCCAGCAGAACTAGGAAACAGCTTTCACCTTTGTCCTTAGCCGACCGGAGATAATCGAGCAGCACAACCAAGGCAGTTTCAGTCTCATGATGAGGCTTGAATCCCAAATGGAAGGGATCCAAATGGTCCGGATCCTCTAGACCAGTGTTCCCCAACCTTGGGTCTCCAGCTGTTTTTGGACTACAATTCCCATCACCCTTGACCACTGGTCTTGCTAGCTAGGGATGATGGGAGTTGTAGTCCAAAAATAGCTGGAGGCCCAAGGTTGGGGAACACTGCTCTAGACATTCCTGGTGTTGTTCAACAACCACCCGCTCAATCACCTTGCAAAAGAATGGAAGATTTGAGACTGGGTGGTTGTTAATGCAGTCTTGGTTCTGTCAGAGAGGATTTGCATTAATATATTCTTTGGGTATGCCATAACTCTGTTTCTCAATTTTTCTTCTGTTGAATTCCAGTTGTCCAAGCAATATGGCCCTGTCTTCAGCATCCAAATGGGACCCCAGAAAGCTGTGGTGTTGACAGGATATGAGACAGTAAAGGAGGCTCTGGTTAATCAGGCAGACGCATTTGCAGACAGGCCCATCGTTCCATTATTTCAAGAGCTTGCACAAGGCTTTGGTGAGGCATCTCCCTTTCTATTGGAACTTGTAATGCTTGCAGACACAAACAGGTCCCACCAGGTGAAGACAATCTGTTCCCAAGAAATGGTTTGTAAGATGAGTGTTTGCAAAGCAAGTCATCGAAATCCATTGTTTCTTGTGGGGGAAATCCTTGAGAATTCTTCAACCCACCTCAGT